>NC_138575.1:216471412-216522412 GCF_964289735.1 Phaethon aethereus
AAAGCAACCCTTTTATCTTTAGATATTTTCTTGAGAGCAGCTACCAGTATTCTGAAGAAACTTCACTAGATCACAGTTCACATCTGTCCCTCTTGGATTAGTCCTCATGTGACTCATGTTCTGTTTCTAGGAAGGAATGCTATTATGTTAGCACTAGAGTTAAATACATAAATCTAAATAACACCAAGTCCTAGGAGATCTTCTGTCCTTACGGAAAAGGAGAAAAACTGAAAAGGCCAAGTGCTGCAAAATTACTTGAATTGAATTCACAAGTGGTGTTCCTCAGGGCTCGGGCCGTTATGATTAACCAAGAGATCAGGCCCAGCCAGCATGGGTTCATAAAGGGCAGGTCCTGCTTGACCAACCTGATCTCCTTCTATGACCAGGTGACCTGCCTAGTGGATGAGGGAAAGGCTGTGGACGTTGTCTACCTGGACTTTAGTAAAGCCTTTGACAGCGTCTCCCACAGCATTCTCCTGGAGAAACTGGCGGCTCGTCACTTGGACGGGTTTACTCTTCACTGGGCGAGGAACTGGCTGGATGGCCGAGCCCAGAGAGTTGTGGTGAATGGCGTTAAATCCGGCTGGTGGTCGGTCACAAGCGGTGTTCCCCAGGGCTCGGTTCTGGGGCTGGTCTTGTTCAATATGTTTATTGATGATCTGGATGAGGGGATTGAGTGCTCCCTCAGTAAATTTGCAGATGACACCAAGTTGGGTGGGAGTGTTGATGTGCTGGAGGGTAGGAGGGCTCTGCAGAGGGATCTGGACAGGCTGGATCATTGGGCTGAGGTCAACTGTATGAGGTTTAATAAGGCCAAGTGCCAGGTCCTGCACTTGGGTGACAACAACCCCATGCAATGCTACAGGCTTGGGGAGGAGTGGCTGGAGAGCTGCCCGGCAGAAAAGGCCCTGGGAGTGCTGGTTGACAGCCGGCTGAATATGAGCCGGCAGCGTGCCCAGGTGGCCAAGAAGGCCAACAGCATCCTGGCCTGTATCAGAGAGAGTGTGGCCAGCAGGAGTAGGGAAGTGATCGTGCCCCTGGACTGAGCGCTGGTGAGGCTGCACCTGGAATGCTGTGTTCAGTGTTGGGCCCCTCACTACAAGAAGGTTGTTGAGGTGCTGGAGTGTGTCCAGAGAAGGGCAACGGAGCTGTTGAGGGGTCTGGAGCACAAGTCTTATGAGGAGCGTCTGAGGGAACTGGGGTTGTTTAGTCTGGAGAAGAGGAGGCTGAGGGGAGACCTTATCACTCTCTACAACTACCTGAAAGGTGGTTGTGGCGACGAGGACGCTGGTCTCTTCTCCCAAGTAACCAGTGATACGACAAGAGGAAATGGCCTCAAGTTGCACCAGGGAGGTTTAGATTAGATCGTAGGAAAAATTTTTTCACCGAGAGGGTGGTCAAGCATTGGAACAGGCTGCCCAGGGAGGTGGTGGAGTCGCCATTTCTGGAAGTGTTCAAAAATCGTGTGGATGTGTCGCTTCGAGACATGGTTTAGTGGGCATGGTGGTGTTGGGTTAATGGTTGGACTTGATGATCTTAAAGGTCTTTTCCAACCTTAATGATTCTGTGATTCTGTGATACAGCAGTTAATGGTATCTTTATTACATTCTATATAATTTGAATGTTTTCAGGATGATGCTGTTAGTATTGAAAGCGGTACTAACACCGAACGCCCTGATACACCAACAAACACTCCTAACGCACCTGGAAGAAAAAGCTGGGGGAAAGGAAAATGGAAGTCGAAGAAGTGCAAATATTCCTTCAAATGTGTAAACAGCCTTAAGGTAGGTATATGTAAGCTTCAGCAAGGGATTGCTGGGTACTGCTTGCTGGCAGTAATGTTAATGTGGACTGTGAGACAGTGTCAAGACAAGTATTTTTAAATATCTGTATACAGATATGTTCCATGCTCATTTGAAGCAAGTACCTTTCTTATTTGGAGTAGCTGAAGGAAGAAAAAGGATACGGAGACATAGGAAACAATATGTAGTGCTGCGATTAACCCAATTTTTGTACAGGTTTGCAAAGTTATATGTGATATGTTATAATTATGTATTTCCTTGAAGCTGTAGTTGCTTGAGATTGATAAGAAACTGGATAAACAAATTCAAATAAAACAAAACCGGTGACAACTTGACACAAAGCACAGAACCTGTGCAGATTTTTCTACTCATTGAAATGTATTTCAAAAGAAAAACAAACCACCCAACAATCTTGGAGTAGCTTTTTCCTCACACATATCGGATCAGATATTTTCTGTTCTCTGGCAAGTGTCATAAATGCATTATATATAATGCAATTTGGTTAATTTATCATGAGTCTTGTGATTGTGTGTTCACCCCTGATCTGGGTCATATTTCTCTTCCCATGTAATACCTGATGGTATTAAGGGATGTGGATTCATGGTCTTTAATCCCTGTTCTTGTGTTTTAGGGTATTACTGTTTTCTTCTGCACTGGTGACAGACTATGGTGAACTGAATGAGTTTTCGCATTGATTCTTTTACACTGTCAGGATGTTGTTCTTTCATTCCCCTGCCTTGTGTGGGATATTTATGTGGCAGAAGCTGTAAAAATGCCATCTGATTTGAGTTTTACAGGATTTCTAAATAAAGATTGCGTCTGGAACAAGATGGGAGTTTTGATAAACTTTATATTTAGCCAACAAGAGGACACGTTCAGCTCCATAGTGGATATTTGCTGCAGAATTGCTTTAAGAGGTTTTTGTCATTCCCCCACGCTTAACTGTTGAGCTGTGCTGATGTAGCTGTTTCTGAACTTTGGCTTCAGACTGCCTCATTGAAATGCTGGGGTAGCTGAGTGGGAGGGGATGAGAGGTTTAGGGCATGGAAACCTCCTAAATGAGCTTTGCTGCTGGAGAAATTGTGACAATGAAGTTACACTGACAAAAGTATCTGGGAAACAAGTTGATCTTACTGTGTTTTTTGAAATATAAAAGTTATCTCCAGTCCTTTCAGGGTGTAGGAGGAAGGGAAGCGCTTTCATTTTCACTTAGGTAGGCACCTGTTCCTGTGACTCGCATGAATCGCCCCCGCAGATAGTGCTTTCTGTGGCTTCCAGTCATGCTTCAAGCACAGACGCGGGCTTTTCGGCACCCAAACATTTAACAGGTTCTGAGTTTTGCAAAGCATGTTTGTTTTCTATCTGCAGACCAAATTTTCCAAAGGGGTTAGTACTTTTCAAGTCTTTTCTGGGAAAACAGAACATTCCCTCACCCTGACTTCAACCCAGGCCCCACTCTAGGGTGACCCAAAAGCCCACCCTGTGAAGTTAAGCCATCCCTGACTTCCGTGGATTTGGATCAGGGCCTGGGAACAGATTCCTGTGCAAGTGGAATCAAGCTGTGAAGGAGTAAATGTAGTGTTTCAGCTAAGTGGGATATTTTTATTAACTTCCCATTTCTCTTTGACCTGAAATTAATGCTAATAATAATAAACATGCATGTTAATACGAAGACTAGTAGCAGTAAAATTTTAACTCCTTTTTGCTTAATGTTTGAGGAAGCCTCTCTTCTTTTCTTTTTCCTGTTCCTCCATGCTAATTTTGTAGATACTGTGGTGATAAACTCTAGCAATTGAATGTTGTATACGTGTTCAGAAAGGCACTTGTGGCTCTTTGGATATCACAACATATATCCCGCAGTTTGTATGTCTTTTAACTATGCTGTAAGGTGCATCTACTGAAATTTATGAAAAGCCATCATGATTTAAAGACAAGGAAATTAATGTCAATATTCTTTAGGGATGTATAAATTATGTGTTTTTCTGCTTTCCTACTCTTGTTTTTCCCTCTTATTTTTACTTTTTTTCCTTAGGGAAACAAAGTAGTATGGCCATTACAGCCTACTTTGAATGTTAAATGGTTGTGATTCAGCCTGAAAAACTCAGTGCTTGCTAAATATGCTTTTTAAACACTACTGTGGAAGTTATTTTGGGTGAAATTTAAGCATCAGGAAAACAAAAATATAACTTGGGAAATGACAGGAAGTAAAACACTGCCTTTTTTTTTTTTTTGGCTTTACTAAGTTACTGTAAGGTGTGCTGAAAAATCTTTCTGTGGGCTGAATGGAAACATAGTTTATAAATGAGCATATACAGCTAACAGATGCACATCCTCACATATATCTGTATATGTTTTGCTTATAGATCTTCCAGCAAATTGTGTATATTCTGCTTTGATGTACTCCCTTTAAAACAATACTATTGTTGGCCCTATCCTTTGCTCCTGCTTAGGGTGTGGCTCAATGGTTGTTAGCAGTTCAGTGTTGTCTCAGCTTCTACTCACTGTCCCCTGAGCTGGGGATCAGTAACCAACCACATGCAGGATTGTAACTTGTAAAGGAGAGGTAACTAAACCCACTGCCAATAATGGCTTGCTTTCTCTTCAGGGAACTGGAAATGCATGCGTGGTCATTTGGTTCCTGGCTGGCAGTGTGGGTGACAGGCTATTAAAACGTGTTAATGTAGTTGCAGGTGATTCTTTTTTGTGTTGGCGTAGTATTTACTTCACTGCCTTCAGTCTAAAAACAGGTCTAGTCTTACTGTCTGAACCTGAGTTGGTGTTGAGTAAGGACACAACTAACCATTGGTTATTTATTTATTTGCTTTTGTAACAATTGTAGGTCTGTCTTCTCCTCTGCTGACTTTTACCAGTGCAGGAAGAACCTGAGTATATTGGGTTTTGTGCCCTTTATTTGACCAGGGTCAAAATGGCATTTCACAATTCTACTTTTGGACCATCATCTGGATCACTCTTCTGTCTGTACAAACCAGTAGTCAGTTTTGCGTGACATACTTGGCATCTCAGGATAACCATAATGTGCAGCACTTAAAAGTGTAATTTTTTTTTTTTTTAAAAAACCTGTTTCATTGTTTAGCACTTGGGACTAAAATTAGAGTGGACAGGACACATTAGCTATGTGCTGCCTCTGACCAGTGAGGATGATGGTGGTTTAAATGAAGTGAACATAACTTCTTCAGATACCTTAGTGACTTCCTGCAAGAGCCTCTGCCTCACTCCTTCATCTATTAAACACCAGAAAAACTGCGATATGTACAGTCAGGTTCTTGGAGGTTGTAGCACTTGAGGTGAGGAATGCAGTGTGGATGATATAAGCAATCTAAAGACTTTGGTCTCGCAGAGTAATTTTTCCAGGGAAACACGTTGTCTTTGAAATATAGAAACAGTATAGCCCTGTGTTGTATCTCTGTACTTACTATGTATCACCCTAGGCTGGGTCCTACCTAGAAAATAAAATTCATCACAGCTTCTGCTGGAAGCATATCCTATCTTGAGGGGGAAAAACATCTTCCTCTTCACTTTTCCTGTTTCACTAATTTATCAGGTACAGTGTACATGACAAAGAACAAGGTTATTCTAGAAAAACAAGCACAAAACCTGCTAATATGTCTCTGTAATAAAGCAATAAGAATCCATGCATTTTTCCTGTGTTATCCTCATGCAGTATATCAAAAGCCCTCAGTATTCACCAGCATGAATTCTTTCACCCAAAAATTCAAAACCAACTAATTATTAGTGGAAATTGTTGGGTTTTTTTAAAGTATTCTGTGTTTGACTTCTCAGTCATTCTCTTCAAGGATAACTTAAATACACTCAAAAAATAAGCTTAGAAAGTAAAACTTAACTTTATTTGACACTAAAAATCATGGCCTTGTGTATGTAATTTTATGGCATACAGTTTTCCTCATTCTTCATCTCTCATTAAATTATAATGCTTTACAGATGCTGGATACCTGCTTCTTCCTTCTGTCCTGGGGTCACTTATAACCTTGCTACTTTTCCCTTTGCTAATATTCCGTCTGCCTCATCACATAAAGCCACTAGTCTGTTCTTTCATGATATGATGCCTAATACTCCGAGTTAAACTTTGAACAATTCTTTTTAATTTGTATTCGGCTTTGAAAGTTGTTAACTCTCTTTAAGAAGTGCAGGAGGGCCTTCATCTCTGAAAGATTTTTCTCCCTTCTCTTTCTAGCTCTTCTAGCCATTTCTGTTAATAACAGATACTGCCTTTCTCACTAAAGAATGCTATTTTATATTCTTCCAGACTTACTTACTTTTCTTTTTCTGAGTAGTGTTGGACTCCCCACCCACACCCCCTCCTCAGATTTGTTCTTTGGTTCTCAGATAGGCCAGAGCTGCCAGGGCTAGTATTTCTCGTGTTCTCTGAAGCACTGCCATTTGAAGGCTGCTTAACAGCCGTCATGAGACACTTCCTTCCTGCCTGCGCTGTCCCAGACAGTCCCCTGTGGGGAGGCACTTTAATGAACATTATTCTTACTGAAAACATCCTGTCAGGGCAGGCCAAAATACTGTTATCAATTATTAACAAGCACCACCATATTCATCACAATTCATAAACATATCTGTTTCTTTTTTCTTCTCTATTAAACTGATGTAAGCTATATAAAAATAATACTTAGCATTTCTCTGGTAACTGTGAAGGCAATATGAAAACACTTTATAGATGTGAACATGGCTGCAGCATTGTGATATGCTGGAGTGAGTTTGTAGTGTCTGTGATAGAGTTGCAAGACCTAGCTGTGCTGTAATAGTTAAATGTGGCCCTTCTCCACCCTTATACCAGTATAATTCTTCTCTGTGAAGTTGTAAATCCTTATGTGGAAGTAATTGTAACAGTATAAAATGCATGTAGATGTGGCCTTAGTTGTAGAGGTTACCTTGTTGAAAATTGCAAAACAAAGTAGTAGAGCTGCAAATAGAACTTGGGAGTTCTGCCAGCTTCTGGCATAACTGTGAGACAACAGTTCTTCCCCTTAACTTTTTTAAAAGCTTGGTGAGGGAAGAGAGGGAAGTGTCAGAATATTACTTTAACTTCCCTTAAGACAGCCAAGTTAAAATGTGATGTTACAAAACTGTTCTTTTTAACTATTCACTATCTGAAATTATACTGGATGTGAACCCAGTAGTTTGAGGAGGACACAATATCAGTTAAACCATTTACCACCACAACTGAATTTCACAGAAATAATATGCCTGTCAGTTTTGTGTTGTTTTTTTTCTTTTTCTTGTTTTATCTCTAATCTTACTTTACAACTACAGGAGGACCACGGTCAGCCGTTGTTTGGAGTCCAGTTTAACTGGCACAGTAAAGAAGGTGATCCTCTCGTTTTTGCCACTGTGGGCAGCAACCGAGTGAGTAATCTGTTTTTAACCATAAGCCCTTCCATATGGTTCTTCTTGCATTCTTCTTTTTCAAGCAATTGCTTTACCTCTGTTTAGTACAGACACAGGATACTTCATATAGAAAGCTTTATTTCTGAGGTATGTACCATCTGTTATCTGGGAGAGTTGCATCCTCTGGGTTGTTTTATGAAGTCATGTGTTAGCTATTTGGGCATTAGCCTACATAGTAAAGAAAAAAATCCTTCAGTAATATAAACACAGAATAAGGAAGAGAGGTGCATAAAAGTTTCTTCATGGTAAAATTACTCTGCATAGATGTTATTGTTTCTGAAAGGTCATATGCTCAAAAATGGCATGAGAAGTGTTTGCAGGGATGCCAGGCAGCTCAGCAGCTAAATTAATGGCCTCTGTGAAGTGAATTTATAGGCTTTTTCTGAACAAGGATCTATGTCATTTCAGTCCTGAAAATGACTCCTGAAGTGGATTCTATGCAACTGTTGTGAATAAACCTGGAATGAAAGGCTTCTTGTTTGTTCCACCTGGCAGTTACCAAAAGTGCTAAACTAAGATTAAACAAGGTATCAATGGCTCATTAAAAGACCAAGTCATGCTAGAGATAGCTGCAGTAACTAATGCCAAATACAATTTAATCTTACTAAGACAATTCAAATAACAGATTTTAATATCTGGGAAGGATTGTGGGCAAGTCCTGGGGTGGTACTTTACTGAGACTATGTGCATTCTTTTATCAAACCATTTCCACCTGTTGGAAACAAACGTGGATGAGATCTAAACCATAAAGGCACACTACCTCTCCCCATCAGGCAGTGAATATACAGGTGCATGTGATTTCCTTCTCAAATATCACAAGTCAGCCGGAATCTCTCACACTTTTTTTTCTCCAGGTTACTTTATATGAATGTCATTCTCAAGGTGAAATCCGTCTGTTGCAGTCCTACGTGGATGCTGATGTATCTTTTTAAGTTAAAAAGCCACTTGTTTGCTTCCTGTTTATCAAAAATGAAGAGGACTTTGTAGGAAAAAGCATATGAAGTCTGTGATTTAATACTTTTTTCATGTGGCACATTCCTAATGTTAGGTCCAAGACTTACCTCTTTCCCACATCCTAGAGTCCCTCCTATTGAAAAAATATTAAAAACCCAAACTCGTGAACTGTGCTGTATTAAAATATTTGAAAACTGATTCTCCATCAGTTTAATCTTCCCAACACTAATATTTGTGTAATGTTTCACATGCGCTGCTTTACAGTGGTATGTTTCCCTGTGAATTGGAGCTGAGTTTGAAGCCTAAGCATTATGTTTCATGCTCTAAAGTGGTAACAACTTGTGTTGATCATTTGCAGTACACAAGTCAATAACTTGTGAACTCAGTCTTGATTCATCCTCATTTTATTCCCAGTCTTTGGATGCTTTGGAGAAAGAGGTTGAAAAGTGATGCCAAGAGACAGAAGGTGTTCCTTGTATCTTATGGAACAGAAGTGAGGAAACTGGCACCTGTAGAAAAGGCGATGTTGCTTGTATTTGCAGATGTATAATCAAATATGTATCTTTTTCTTATTGGATTCATCAGAGACTCCTGGGCATTTGCATAAAATAGCAACGAGTTTACTTAAAAATCACATTAGTTGGAAAAAAAAAAAAAAATCTCCTGTTTCTTCTGTGTTCCTTAACGTGAGATGTTGTAGGCAGATGAAAACTTCTATACCTGTGCGTGGACATATGATAGCAATACAAGCCATCCTCTTCTGGCTGTGGCTGGGTCCAGGGGTATTATTAGGATAATTAATCCTATTACAATGCAGTGCATAAAGGTGAGTGCTCCAAACTTTGAGATACAGCTTGCAATTCAGTAAGGCATGAAACTTATGTCTTCTTAATATATGTAAACATGAGGGGAAATGATAACTTAGTCTCTGAATTCTATCCCAGCACTACGTGGGCCATGGAAATGCAATCAATGAACTGAAATTCCATCCAAGAGATCCAAATCTCCTTTTATCTGTAAGCAAAGGTGAGGAAAATAAATTATTTTGTTTTTGTATAAATCAGGATACTTTGGATTGGATTTTGGTCTTGAAAATGGCCAAAACCTCCATGAATTTTTTATGAACAGCACTGAATAAGTTTACCTTGAAAGTTGAGAGCGAATCTTGCTCTTTTATGGCTATATATCTTGCACATATTAAATCCATGGCCTGGAATAAACATAACTCCACCTGCGGTGCAAAGGGATTGTGAACAGTGCTGCTTCTGGGGAAGAAGAAACATGAGCATTGGGGTTGCTCTTTCTAACAGTTAATTTTTTTTCAGTTGTTGGATCATGTTGCCATCTGGTGGGGATGTCTTAATGCCGCAGGCAGCGTTCACCACCGTGTTCCTGGGGAAAACTTTGATTCCCTGTCGCTCAGGAGCAGCTCAGACTTTAATTGGGCTTTGTGTAAAAAGCATATTAGTGAAGGGAGAAGCAAGATTTTGGTATGGTGGCTTATGGCCTTTTCCAGAACGTCTGAACAGTCACAACTGCCTAATCTTGTCTGTTTTGTTAAGGGAATACTTGATCTGCCACAAGAGCAAGCCTTCAGGAATGCTTGAATTGTAAGCATTCACATAAGGGGACTTTTGACTTTAATGTGTTTGGTATTACTGATGAAGCTATGTGAGAATAGGAGTTGGGAACCTCTCTGATTCTTGCAAATGTCAAGTTTGTGCTGTGGGTCTGTAATGTTGAATTTCTTGAGTTCTGTATAATTTTTTTTACATTCTCTTTTTAATAACATTTTGACATCAGCCGTAGTACTACAAATTTTAATGTGCAATCTCCAGACCAGGTACTATCTCTGAGAAGGCATGAGGCAGGAGAATATTGGAGTCTCAGAACTGCTTGGCTAAGAGATGAGTAGAAAAAGAAGAAGATACTTGGGACTATGTGGCCCTCCAGTTGGTGTTACTGTGATTCAGTGCAGTGTTCTTGTGGAATCCAAAAGGGCAATATACTAGCGGTTCCCATTTCCAAATGGGACATACAGTAGAGGTTCTTCATTAGAAATTGTTAAAAAATTTCTTTAAACAAGTGGTTTAGTCTGATTGACTTTGGAATGCGTATAGTTTATAGAAATGGTTTTTCCCAGCCCTACAGTCTGTGGTTCAGAAAAAATAATATTTTAAAGATAAAAAAAAAGGAAAATCAAAACTTCTCTGAATGCTGAGGTAAGAGTGGCTGAAAGGAATTCTAGCATTTTTTATACATAAAATTGGTTTTGAGATAAGACTGAATAAAAGCATACTTGCCCAAGACTTCTCTTTGCTTTTCATATGATCTAAAGATCCAAGAATATTTTTGCTAGAAGCTGTCGCTAGGGGACGGGAGTGGGCACGCTTTGTCCATTACATAATTACTCTAACAGTAGTTCAGCTGTAATGGCAATTTTAGTTAATGCAGTTTTGTTGTTTCTAACAAGTGAAGAAGTGCCTTTTTGATGTTTACATGAACACCTTTTATTGAAAGTGGTTAAGCTGAAATATATTATTCATATGTACATATAAAAAGCAGCATGTAATTTTATTTGTTCTTTATAGATCATGCATTGAGACTGTGGAACATCCAGACAGACACGCTGGTTGCAATATTTGGAGGAGTAGAAGGGCACAGGGATGAGGTGTTAAGTGCAGTAAGTGGAAGACTGTGGGGCAGTGATTTAGACTTACAGAGGGTAGTAAGCCTACAATGTGCAACTCTTTATCCTCTTGTGCACTGTTTCTGATATTATACCTACTTAAAAAACCCTGAAGTGCATAAATACTGTTTTAAGGGGGTAGACAAGTTTAAATGTAAGGTGGTTTGATTGATCTGGCCACCTCTCAATATACAGGGCAGGTGTTCACCTTCTGTATGTTTCAGTAGCTAGTTTTCTCACAGTGCAGCCTAGAAGTAAACTAAATAGAGCTCAGTGGGGCTAGAAAGAGAAAAAAGTTTTCATGGTGGTCCCACTTTCGAAGTTCTTGAGGTCTTAATCAAGCCAAAGCAGCAAGAGCAAATAAACTCTCAGAGACAGTAGTGAAGGAAAGAAGTTATTTCAGGTTTGTTATGCTGCTTTTCAGTGGCTGTGAACAGACACTGGTACCCAGCAAATATCAACTAGAATAGCTGACTTTTAATATGCTGCTCTTAAGAACTGTTTCATTTCCTTTCCTGTTGTGTGACCTGAAAGGTGAGGGGTGCATCTGTATGTAAACCTGATACTGTATTATTCTCTTGTGGTTGTAAATAGTCATCACCCATGTTGTAGCCTTGGAATTCTGCCAAAGTTGCTCCATAAAATGAAACCTAGGGAATTTACTGAGGGGAGAGCACTAGCAGTAGATTCATTGTCTGTCAGTGCTGTTGAATATGCCTCTCTCTCTTGAGAGAGGCACTTCTTTGCAGTGAGCAGGATTAAGTTATTACTGTTTTTCTATTTGAAATACACAGTTGTATTGCATTCTGTAAGCCAAAAATGCTGTTTTGATGGAAATGATGGAATAAAATCTGAGTTGATATAATGCAGCTTAGGCTGGGGATCCTCAAAATTATTTCATATACATAGGATTATGATCTTCTTGGTGAAAAAATCATGTCCTGTGGGATGGATCACTCTCTGAAACTCTGGAGAATTAATTCCAAAAGAATGATAAATGCCATCAAAGAGTCTTATGAGTACAACCCAAATAAAACCAACAGGTACGTAGTCTTCGTCTTCTTGGCTGTGCTTGAAAACATGAATATTCTTATCAATGGTCCTGGTTAATTCTTATCCAAATTGGGAGTTCCTGGGGATAGTGAGTGACCTGGGGATTGTGCTGGATACTGAGTCTCCCTAGAAGATGTGTCTCTCTGATGTTTACTTTGGTAGAATTTTACTGAATTCAAATTCAAAGTCCTGACATTCTTATTTAAAAATATCTTAGTTATTTCTTATCTGCTTGACTAGAAAATGTCGGAAATTATTATCACTATCATTCCTAATTAAAGCTTCTATTTCACTGTGTTTCAAGATATCAATGGCTTTTCTTTCTCTTACCTCAAAATTTCTAGGAAGAAATCAAATCCATGTAATTAAATATAGCAAATAGTTCTTACTACTAATTATTTTATCTGTTATGTTACTTTGGGGTGCGGACAAAACGGTTTATGTAGTAATAACTTCAGTTTTCACCATTGTCTGATCTGGCCACAGATGTGAGTAAATTGTCAAGTAAACATAGCAATTAGATACATGATAGATAAATCCTCCTCTATGAAGTTCATCAATTTTTTAATCTTAACTTCCAGTTAAACCACTGAGAGAACTGAAGAGTCTAAAACACACTGAACATGTTCAGCAATGAGACTAGCTGTGAAAATACTCTTGCTTTTTTTGGTAATGTTACCAAATATTAAATGATGCTTTTTTAGCATGTGTTGTGTTTTGGGGATTTTTTTTTTGTTTGTTTGTTTTTTAAATGATGGATTTTTTTAGAGTGCTTTTCCATGTAACAATTTAGATGTTGCAAAAGCAGCATCAGGCAGTCTGAGCTTTAATTAGTTCTTGAAGTATTTGGCAATGGAAGCTGTATTTAGCATCTGAAGGAGTGGTTTTGTTTAGCACTGTCTCTGCACAGTCTTGTACAGTGGGAAATGTTATTTCATTAGGAATGAGGATGAAAACCGAGACTGTTCCCATTATTTAAAGAAAAACACAACACAACAAAACAACACACAAAATTGGCTTTGTTATAAAACTGTTAAAACAGCAAAAGAAGACATGCTTATCCTTCTAACATCGAGATATCTTAAAACTGGCCATTGAAAATGAGACTTGTGCTTCTGTGTTTCTCTGAACCTCACCTGGCAATTTTCTCCATAGGCCTTTTATTTCCCAGAAAATTCACTTTCCTGACTTTTCTACGAGAGACATACATAGAAACTATGTTGACTGTGTACGATGGTTGGGAGATCTAATTCTTTCCAAGGTAAAGTGGAAGCTTTTTCAGCTATGTTACTCATATTTGCTTGTTTTGAAGATCTTAAACAGCAGAAATTTTACTAGAATTTGTGTCTTGGGTTAACTTAGTATTCTGTGTCATATGATTTTATGAGTGTGTTGTGAATTTTGTCAACTGTTAGGATGTGTGGGTAAGCAGCTTGTACTTAAAAAGTAAAATTATTACTACAGCTGTACCCCTGCTAAAAGTACAGGGATATTGGCTAACTAGAATCTGTGTGAAATGTACAGAAAGAGAATAGATAGGTACCAATAAGGATCCTGCTGCTAAAGGGAGAAATGAGGGTTCCCATAATGGAGTAACTTTGATTAGAGTGATATGTCCACTAGTAACATTGGCTTGCAGGTATTAAAGTAGGCAGTCAGCTGCCTCGTTGCCAGAAATTGGTCCTATTGGTCAAAGGGATTGGGTGAAGAATCCTCAAATCAAGGTTAATTTAAACTGCTTGTGAAAGTGTGTTTGAGCACATCTGGTTGACTTTCTCTGAAGTGGGTGAGGGCGGGCTCCTGCGGTCCTGTTACCTGGCAAAGCTGTGATGGCAGCAGGCTCCCAGCAATGGGCAGTGACGTATTGTCGGTGATGTGACTGTGATCTAAGGACCGGTGAGATTTTCAGTTGTACTTTAATGTCACTGGGGAAGCTGTGAGACTAAATATTTGGTTACAGTTATAGTTAGACTGAATGTGCAGTATAAATTACAAATATAGGCGATTTTTTTTTTTTCTCCCATTGTTTCACCCCAGTCTTGTGAAAACGCCATTGTGTGCTGGAAACCTGGCAAAATGGAAGATGATATAGATAAAATCAAACCCAGTGAGTCAAATGTGACCATACTTGGGAGATTTGATTACAGCCAGTGTGATATATGGTACATGAGGTTTTCAATGGATTTCTGGCAAAAGGTATGTGTGAGCTTTGACTTTGCTGTGTTTGAAGGTGTGTAGCTTTTCATTCATGTCATATTTGAAAAATCTAATGGTTTGCTGCAAGGGGCTTTATATGAAACTGGAGGAGCTCCAGGTTTTTCATTCTGGGCTCTGCCAAGTGGAAAAAGCTTCACCAAATATTTGTTTTCCACCAAAGCTATGTTTGCTGATATTTTCCTGCCCCATCCACAGAGATGGATAATAAAGTGGGAGGGAGGCGGTGAATGTTACAGCATTTGTAACCCCTCCAACAAACTCATTAAGCTGTTCATGTTTAAACATTCACACATACTTTATCAACTATAGAGCCTTTATAAAGATTCATTAAGATGGTGTTTTAAAACTTGTGTATTCTCTGCTTTCTTTTAAAGATGCTTGCTCTGGGCAATCAGGTTGGCAAACTTTATGTTTGGGATTTAGAAATAGAGGATCCTCATAAAGCCAAGTGAGTACTTTTTAAATTTTTTTTTTGTTAAGACAGGGAGTTGGGGTACTTTCCCTTTTCCTTTACTGATAACTGTAGAAATTCTTTAGCAGTACTAAGTCACTTTCCATTTTAAGCACTAGGTAAGTAAACATTCTGAGCCCCTGAAGGTTAACATTTGTTATTTTTTTACTGATTTATTATTATATTACAGTAGTGCCAAGAGGCCCCCAATCAGATTGCGCTGGGTACCATGTGTAGATATAGTAAAAGACAATTTATTCCTCAAAGAGCTTACAAATTAATTAGGTGGAACTAAGATGTGCTGGCTGGGTGTAGCACAGAACAAAGGAGAAATAGCTAAAAGGACTAGAGTAACGAGAATATAAAGGTCAGCTTTGAGCGTAATGTGGAGGAAAAAGTATGGCTTTCCAGTTCCGCAGCTGTGTGGCCAGGCAATTTTACAGCATGTCTTTTATATTTATATATAAAAAAACATACTGAAAAAAAACCCCACCCAAAGCCCAAACACATTATGTCTATAAAATGTATATATGTATATAAATAATATATGCATTATGGTTGTATATACACTACATATAAAATATATAATTATATATAATTTATGTAATCTATATAAATACGTGTGTGTGTGTGCACGTGTACATATACACATAAATGTACGGAGTTCCTGAAAATGCTGCAGTCTTTAATCACCCAATTACGATACTTCATTCCTAACCACTGGGAAAGAACACTGATCACGAAGCGTTAAATAATGTGATTCAGTCAGCTTTCAGCCAGCACGTCAGTGAAAATTGGGTGCATGAGAAATGGCAGTGAACAGGAAATGACTGCTTTCCCAAGTCCACATTTGGAATACAAAATACACCATGAAGGGCGTAATCCTGGTGCCCTTCAATTCTTCCTAGGTCACATAAGTAAGAGGTTGGTGAAACAGCACTCCATAATGTAGTAGCAAGTGCAGATTTAACATTGCAGCTGAATAATTTTCTTTTATTTATAGGTGTACGACTCTTACTCATCCTAAATGTGTTGCTGCCATTCGACAAACCAGTTTTAGCAGGGATAGTAGTATCCTTATAGCTGTGTGTGATGATGCCAGTATCTGGCGCTGGGACAGACTACGATAAATTACTTTTTTCTTAATTCAAAGTAGAAAATATATTTTCAAATTATAATACAGTCTGTTAACTCGCTAGTATGGTAGATGCATTTAGTGTAGATTTTCTCAAAGGTTTGGCAGGCTGGAGCTGAACTTAGTGATGTTTACATTCTGTGTATTGTTCTGCTTGAAATTGCTGCTTTTAATAAAAAGAAGTATTTTTGTAAAGTTTTCTGAATTGTCCATTTTAATTATTTCCCACAATGAGTTTTCCCTTACAGCCTGTGAAACTGCTTTGCGTATAGCTATAAATATACGGTAACTTGCTAGAAATTTGGTATGTGTATACTTGCAGCTGTGTTTGTGCCTTTTTAACCAAAAACCTAATGAAGCTATTGAATATTATCCAGGGGCCACACAAAGGAAATACTATACTTAGGAATATAGTATAAATAAATGTTAAATCGCTGCTAAAAAATATTTTGAACTTATTCTTTCAGTTAGTTGCACATTGAAATTGATTAAGTTTTAATAATCCCAAATTGGGATATGTTTTTCACCACTTCTGTTACTGACTAGGGAGAAAAAAGTTTTACTGGCTTTTTTTTTTTATTGTGGATCACATTGCTGTACTGTTTGGATTCTGTCTGTTTGGTTAGCACAATTATTTTAAATTGAAGTTAGTTATTGGAAATATATTTTATTTGTCTCTCATCAGTATCCACAAATAGCCTCATCAATGTTTTACTTGCTGTAGAAATAATGAATTCTAAAATCAATATTATTTCGTATAGCTTTTAAAATATGTACAATTAATAAAAATGAAAGAGGGAAAATCATAAGATGGCAGACATCGTTAACAGCCATAATCTGTGTTCAGAACACTTGTGTATCTCTTGTCAGGGTACAGTTGCAGAGCTAGTGTTCGTAGTTTGGATTTGGTCCGAGACATTGCATGATGGCTGTGTGTACCCGAATGAGGAAGGTTAATGGTTAATGACATCTACTGAAGCCAAACCATCTACATTCTTCCCCCCCACCCTCCTGTGCTCTTCTTATCCTTCACCCTGACATATTACTTGAAAAGAATGTGTTAGGATATTATATAAATACAAGTGCGCCATCGTTGGCACCATAATGGTGCTTTTTTTTTTTTTTTTTTTTTTTTGATCAGTAGATTAAGTTCAGTAGTCCTGTCTGCTGCTGACTTCTTAAGTGCATATCTGGCTTTTATCTTTCAGGATATTGCTTTTTCCTGTTTGTTGCAGTTTGGGAAGCTTGTAAATGCTCTGTTTAGATAAACTACCTGTTCAGTTTGAGGTAATATGACTAAGCCAATTTTGATTTGTGTCCTTGGGAGCCTGCAAAAAATGAAGTCCAAAGCTGGCAAGTAGATTACAAGTCTTAGTCTGTAATATATAATTTTATTTTTCCCCTTAAATCTTTGTCCTTACAACTGAGGAGGTGTGGTAGTACCGTTGTACCACAGGAGGTCTGTCCAGAACTAGTGTTCAACTGAGCTGGATTCTGGACCTTCTTTTTCTTGCACCAGCCAAATGACCAGCACGCTTATCCTCGGAAGGGGTGCCCTTGCCTGACCGGTCATGCGGACGTGATCAGGAAGCCAAGTGTAAAACTGTGGAGTTTGGCAGAACCAGGTACAAGCCTGAATCCTGGAGGGGGAGAGGCAAATACCTGCAGAGCTGAACACAAATCAGCTGAAGAGAGAGAGGAAGACAGGCGAGACTGGAGCCTGGAGGTGGTTTTTAACCTCTAATTCTACTGCATCTACAGAACTGCTGGCACAGTATGAACCAGCGTTTATGCAACAGCGATGGCCCATATACCTCGCAGTTCCTTCTATGGAAAGTATGTGGGCTTGGCAGAGTCTGAAAAATTGTGGGGTGGGGATGTGGTTGGGAGAGCGCTCCAAGAAGACCGTGGGAGTGCTCAGGCTTCCTACAGCCTTCAAGGAAAGTGCTTTGATAGATGAGCTAAACTATACCGCAAACAGTTGGGTTGGAGGCTGGTACTGCTCAGCCTTTGCAGGTGCTTTACGGTTGCGTGCTGTTAGATGAGATCTTCTGTGTTTTCACAGGTCCAGGGTTGAGAGTGAAATGGGATACAAAAGCAGCAGGGATTTGTCATCCATGGTTGGGGTTTTTTTGGTGTGTAAGTAAGTGGTATGTTCCAACAACTGAGCTGCTCTGTTTGAGAGGAAGGAAAGGAAGGGTGGTGCTTGACTAGGGAGAGGCCTAACACAATTAGGGTCAATTTTAACTTTTGTATTAACTTATGAATGAGCTGAAGACTTGTTCTCTTGAAATGTGGACAAATATTCCAGCAGGTTTTCTCTGAGAAACGTGGATGGAGCTGAAATCAGATTCAAGGTGTTAACGAAGGGAAGAACTAGAGAATGTGAACTTGCAAAAGTAGAGCTGGAGTGAGCCATGGAAAAGAAGAAATTCTCCTTTATGTAGTCAACCCATCTGCTTTTAGGAGATAAGTCAGTGTTGGAGTAAATATTTTGAATACTACTCAAACTCCTTTTCCACATTCAGACCCATAAAACTCAAGTGAACCTAAAAGTTGGGTATTTATTTGATTAGGGTGGTTTCATCCTAGAGTTGCCTTGTTCTAGACTAAAAAAAGGGAAAAAATTGAATTATTTTTATTGTGCGTCTTCTGGAAGATACAGACGTAGTAGAGTTATAATCATTGGAAAAGAATTTAATGAAGAGTTTAATATTCTCCAAAACTTTTTAACCTTTTAATATGTACTTTTGTGTAACATACCTTGAGAGCTCCAGTGCTGAAATTCTTCAGCAAAAGAAGCATGCTTTGACCCTAGTATAGGAGAAACCTACCAAAAATATCCTGAAAGGCATTAACACATGTTCTTCCCCATTGCTTGCAAGGCAGCTGTAGGTCTGTTCTTTGTCAGATTCTGTAATTGCTGACTCCTGTTTCCTGTCTTGGCGAAAGGCTGATGAGGGACAGGTACAGTCAGGCTCTGCCTGGCTCAGTTCTCCCAGTTGATTGTTGCAGCCAGGAAACTGTTTCAGGAGGCTGCAGGTGTTACAGATGGCCCTTACTCTGTAAAAAGAGTACAACAAAATTTAAAAGTTGCCATTTCCTTCAACTGTTGCACACTGAGCATCTCTGAAGAGATTCAACTTTCATCCCTTCATAAAAAAATTGAGGTACCTGGAGGTCCTTGTCTTTCTCCATCAACATTCAGAGACTTAGAAATTTGCTAAATGAGTGGCTTGAACTACAATTCTAATTTTCAGGCAGAGACTTGCCCAGAGTGAGCAAGAAAGTTTGTAGCACAGGTGGAAGTAGAAAATGGGGTTCTCGATTGTTAAATGGCTGGTTCAGTTAGAAGGGTCTCCCTTCTTCAGAGACAAAGGGCCTGTTTGCTCTTCTACTCCATCTGGTGGTGACTGAATAAAAAACATTGCAGGAGCTTTTGGGGCAATTTTAAATCAGATTTTTCTTGAGGCTTCTAATGTTGAGCTGAAGAATTTCATGCAAATGTGGATTGAATTTGCCCCTCCTAGTAGATGCAGGAGTGTGTCTTTGGTGTGTTTCATGCTCTCCTGTTGTTTTTTTCCACCGCTAGTTGTGTTGGGGAACTCTTAGTTCTGTGGCTGAAAGTCAAGAAATGTACTTCCTTGACATGTGCTGCCGGGAGGGCTGAGAGCACGTAGCTGTCAGCACAGAAGAGGATCTGTGGGCCAGAAAAATACTTGGTTCATTTCATTACTGTAACTCTTTTTAAAAAAACAAAACTACAAAAAAACCCTCTGCATAACTAGAATTTTGACAACTATTCTTGGATTTTTGCATCTTTTTCAGCATAAACCTGTAGCAATAAATTTATTGTTGCTCCTTGGGTTTTTAAATTTGCCTGTGGCAGCCAGCCAGAAACCAGTAAGGCCCTCCTGAAAAGAAACGTTCCCAGCTCTGGCTCATGATTCACACTGACTAGAAAAACGATTGGGAAAATGTCCCAAAATGGAGGGAAGTAAGTCTATTGTTGTCATGGTTACCAGTCTGCCATGGCAGGACATGTTCAACCTCGAGGCTTAATGATCAGTAGACAGTGTTTTTTTGTTTTAACGGGTTTTCCATGCAAGGGACCTAGCATCTCCCTATCAAGAAACTGCCACCACCACAAAGGAAAACCACTTTAGATGTAGGAGAACCTTTACAAAATAATTTATATTACATACAGGTTGTTATTATTATAAGCATTGCATCTCTGGAAGTAACTGGGGGAAGGATTTTTTATTGTGGTTGGGGAAGAAAACCTCAGAACACCAGGTCTGTAAAAGGCAGGATAGATTGAAGTGTGCATGGTCTCTTTCTGTTTCTCCTCAGGCTTATTTCTGAACAACTACTTTATAATCCTGTTTTCTCATTTTAAACCAATGTGTTGAGGGGAAAAAGTAGTGTTAGTTATATAGCTATGTTATCTGTAACGTAGATAGGTATGTTGAACAAGTGTTTGGGTATTTATCATGAGTCTAATTGCTTCCCTGGGATCGCCCTTTCATCTGAAACAGAGAAGACACTAAACCACTATTCATCCTGAAATGGGGAAAAGCAGCAAGAGGTTTATCCCATTCCTCAACAAGGAAATACTTCTCTGCTCTAGCAAACAGACCAATACATCTTTATTATCCCTCACAAAAAAAAAAAATTCCATCCTTTGGCCTAGCTTCTAATCTCCTGTTCATTCCCATTACTTCTGGTAGGATGTACATCTGTGTGTCACAAATGCTGTGGGAAAGACCTTCTCCTTTGACACCCAGTTTATACTCTGCCTTTGGGTGACCCACAGCCCTACCAAGAGCAGAGTCAGTGCTGGAAGCTGGGGCCTGTTCCTGTGTTGACAGCTTTTCTCCTGCACTGGGCCTGGCCTCCCATGAGAGTTTCTGACCCTTGGGATGAAACAGGCAAGCAAGAGCTGTATTTATTTGATGCAAATAGGGAAGCGATCATCCCCCTGGACTCAGCACTGGTGAGGCCGCACCCCTAATACTGTGTTCAGTTTTGGGCCCCTCACTGCAAGAAGGATGTTGAGGTGCTGGAGCGTGTCCAGAGAAGGGCAACAAAGCTGGTGAGGGGGCTGGGGCACAAGTCTTAGGAGGAGCAGCTGAGGAACTGGGGTTGTTCAGTCTGGAGAAGAGGAGGCTGAGGGGAGACCTTATCGCTCTCTACAACTCCCTGAAAGGGGGGTGTGGGGAGGTGGGTGTTGGCCTCTTCTCCCAAGTAACTAGTGATAGGACAAAAGGAAATGGCCTCACATTGCTCCAGGGGAGGTTTAGATTGGATATGTGGAAAAATTTTTTCACCAAGGGAGTGGTCAAGCATTGGAACAGGCGGCCCAGGGAGGTGGTGGAGTCGCCATCACTGGAGGTGTTCAAAAAAATGTGTGGACAGGGCACTTCAGGACATGGTTTAGTGGGCAGGGTGGTGTTGGATTGTTGGTTGGACTTGATGATCTTAAAGGTCTTTTCCAACCTTAATGATTCTCTGATTCTGTGAAGAGCTAACCAAAAATTGGCAAACCTCACTTTTGACCTTGAAGGTGTAAAAGGTGGATTGAACAGCTCCGTTTCAGGCTTCTATGTTGAAGGATAGGGTCCAGCTTTTGTTTTCCTTCTCCACAAACAGTGAAGACCGCTTTGGGTACCTCTCAGGACAAAAACCACACAGAACAGAAGCTGGGTGAAGTAGAAAGAAAAAGCACTATGGTTGAGAAGCTCTGCTTGGCAGTTCAAACAACCCACAGAAATGAATGAGTGCTTACTTTCATAGTGGTCTTGAAAGGCACTGCTCTGATACAATTTGAAGGGCAATGGAGTTCCTCCTTCTGCAAGTTTCTGATCTGCAAGCTCAGCCACAGCAGGCTGGAAAGAAGAGCAGAGTAATTTACAGGGATAGTCTCCAGCATGTACCATGTTTAGTCAGCTCCCAGACAACACTGCACCCACGGTGGCTGCAGCGCTGGGAGGAGTTCCCAACAAACACAAATGGCAGAACTACCCAAAACGCATGTGATGACACAAATTCATATGAAGACATAAATTCATTTACAGCCTTGAAAACGAGCCGGGGAAGAGCAGTCACAAAGCTCACCCTGGACCTTCGCCGTGCCACCTGGATGCTCTAGTCTGGCCTCCTGCAGCCCAGACAACAACAGTCCCACCAGCAGGATGGAACAGGCAGAATGCAGTTTGTTACTACCAAGGAGCAGCTGACAAACTCTGCCCAAAGGGGCCGTTGTTAGAATTTACGTGCCTTCAGGTTATACCGCTCACTCTTCACCAAACCATGTCAGATATGCAGGACTATGGAAAATTGCAACAAAGAGCAGTAACAATGCATGGATTATGTCATATAGGGATGCTCCACTCTGGTCAGGAAGCTCTACACAGAGCTTTTTTTTTTTTTTTAACAAATAATTCACTCCTTTGTTAATTAAGTCATGCTGACACATATTAACTAGCAAGGCTTGCAAAGGCCTAGGAAGTGTTAAATATTTTACTTCCACCCCAGGCAGATGCTTCCTTAGAAGCATGAGAACCTGAGCAATGACCACCAGCAGCATTCAGTGCCGTGTCACAGCTTAACTTAATGATGCTTTAACCCCAGCTTCCATTTGGTCCCTCTGTCTTTTTCCAATACCACTATGTGACATCGTCAGCTATGTGAGGCATCTGCCACCCTGGTCACAAAGCTACCCTGTCCTACAGCAGGATTTGACAGATCACAGAGAACAATTCCAAGCAGGGGTTCAGCCTGGGCCTCTAACTGCCCTCGCTGCTGCTTCACCACAGGCAGCCTATAAATAAGTCTTTAAGAAAATTAGGTCCTTGGTTACATGGCTTCTAGGAAACAACTCTCAGCTTTGTCCATAAGTTACCTGGGGTGGAATTAGTTTTACTTTTCAAAAGCCATCTGGAGCATTAAGTAGTAGAAACTACTGAAAAGAGACCTTCTCCTACCAGTATATTGTCATTCCATTTATAGGAGCCAGGAACAGGAATAGTGGTTGTCCACAAGCTGAAAGAACTTACACTAAGTTACCAGCACAAAAACCATCAGCATAGTCTCAGGTGCCTGATCACCCTTCAGAATGAGGTAAAGAAGGAAACACTACATTTATTTTGTTTACAACTAAACACCCCAAAATACCACACAAGTATGAAACTGTGCTGCCATTTTTCATCTTGTATTTTTTCCCCTCTTCAAATGCAGTTTCAAAAGAACATTTCTACCCATGCACATGCAACACCGATTCTTGTTACAGCCAAGTACTTCAATTAAAAAAAATCCACAGGCAAGTAGTTTTGGCAGATTTTAATTTTAAATAATTTTCAGGAGTAATAAAAAAGTTACAAGTTTGTCTATTCAGACTAATCGTTTTTTTCCCCCAAATTATTCAGTGGAGTTACTTGCTGCATCTTTCAGGTAGCACTGTTTAGAAAGTACTTCACATGACACAATTTAAGCTTATGTTTTCCAGAAGAGAGGGTTCTGTGTCAGACGTCTCTGGAAGTTCTCATACCTAGAAAAAAAAAAAAAAACACACAACACAAAAAACAAAAGCTGCTGCAAGTAAAAAAGGCTTCAAAAATTAGATATATAATTTAGTTTATGTGGAGAACATGATAAATTACATCTACTCTACACCAGGAAGTGAGTAAATCCAAATTCCTCCTTTCTGATTCTGTATCTAGAATACTCAGTCGTTTGTATTTCATTAAAGCAGTAACCCAGAGGATGCTCATCCAAACTTAGCAAAATTCTAAGCGAATTATAAGTGGCTATTCTGTGCACAACATTTTTTGGGCTAGGAAATCAAAAGTTTGGGCAGGCAGAAGTGCGAGTGTGGGGCTGCCCATCATCCTAGTAACGAGGAGAAAAAACCCCAGCAAAACCAAACCAAGAAAACCTCATGCCATTTGGCACTGTAATACAGGGAAATACACGGTACCACCAGTGCTCCTGAATCCAGTTTGGCTGTCCCCGTACTGCAGCCCCCGGCACTGCTGGATGCAAGATGCACCGAGCCAGCGTGGCACTTCTCCATTCGCGGGACACGAGCTGGCAGGCTCGACAGGCAGGCGCAGGCTTGCATGGAGACCACCGCCTCCAGTTCAGGATCGCTTCCTAGCGAGCGGTAACCTGCTCACAGGTGAGGCAGAGGGGACCGCAGACAATTCCCCACTCAAGGCGATTTGCCTTGTAGTTCTAATAGACACCTTGAGACAAAGTAGGCTCTGGTATTTTTCCGCCTCCACCAAATAGTTCTAACTTCCACATTTTTTATATATACACTGATGTTTTAGTAAAAATCTAATGAGGAAAAAAATGCATTCTCTAATGCATAATGGAGTCATGTACGCACACATGCTGTCCTAATTTCACTCTCCATACTCACAGAAAGAGGAAACCAAAACATCAGAACTCATTATCAACCTACAGCGAAGAAACAGGGAAAGTGTACAATTGCTGACTTTCTTCAAAAAAAAAAAGTCTACAGGCTTTGAGCCACAAAAGCCTAAAAATCCCTTTCAATCCCACAACCCAAGCTGTAAGGTATCAGAAGGTACTGCCACTGAAACAAAGGAAAAAAAAAGGCCTGTCCTCAATCTCATAGTTCCTAACCCAACTCAAATGAGGAAAGAGAGTAAAAGGTTTTAAACCCACTCAAATTGGAGAAAGGCTTATTTATGAATTCATTTCTACGCCAAGCTACTAAATTTCCATTGCAGGCAGCCCACTGCAGAGACCTAAGACACTACATATGACAAGCTATCATTAAACACATTATAATGAGTCACAAACATATGAACAGGGACAAAAAATTTTGTTTTTCTGTGCTGTAATGACATTAATAGATTTCTATAGACAAATGCATTAAGTTTATTAGTTATGCCTCTCTTCAGTATACTGTTTTGAACACCAACAAAAATTCAGCATGATCCAGGCAATGACCAGCCATTACCCTGCTTCTTTACAGAATCACAGAATCATTAAGGTTGGAAAAGACCTTTAAGATCATCAAGTCCAACCATTAACCCAACACCACCATGCTCACTAAACCATGTTCTGAAGTGCCACATCCACACGGTTTTTTTGAACACCTGCAGTGATGGTGACTCTACCACCTCCCTGGGCAGCCTGTTCCAATGCTTGACCACCCTCTCCGTAAAGAAATTCTTTCCTAATATCTGGTCTAAACCTCTGCTGGTACAACTTGAGGCCATTTCCTCTCATCCTATCGCTTGTTACTTGGGAGAAGAGAAAAATGTCCAACTCCTCACAAGCCCCTTCCAGGTAGTTGTAGAGAGCGATAAGGTCTCCGCTCAGCCTCCTCTTCTCCAGACTGAACAACCCCAGTTCCCTCAGACGCTCCTCATAAGACTTGTGCTCCAGACCCCTCAACAGCTTCATTGCCCTTCTCTGGACACGCTCCAGCACCTCAACAACCTTCTTGTAGTGAGGGGCCCAAAACTGAACACAGTATTCAAGGTGCAGCCTCACCAGTGCCCAGTACAGAGGCACGATCACTTCCCTACTCCTGCTGGCCACACTCTCTCTGATACAGGCCAGGACACTATTGGCCTTCTTGGCCACCTGGGCACACTGCCGGCTCATGTTCAGCCGGCTGTCAACCAGCACCCCCAGGTCCCTTTCTGCCGGGCTGCTCTCCAGCCACTCCTCCCCAAGCCTGTAGCGTTGCATGGGGTTGTTGTGGCCGAAGTGCAGGACCCTGCACTTGGCCTTATTAAACCTCATACAGTTGGCCTCAGCCCAACGATCCAGCCTGTCCAGATCCCTCTGCAGAGCCCTCCTACCCTCCAGCACATCAACACTCCCACCCAACTTCGTGTCATCTGCAAAATTACTGAGGGAGCACTCGATCCCCTCATCCAGATCATCAATAAACATATTGAACAAGACCGGCCCCAGAACCGAGACCTGGGGAACACCGCTTGTGACCGGCCGCCAGCCGGATTTAACGCCGTTCACCACAACTCTCTGGGCTCGGCCGTCCAGCCAGTTCCTCACCCAGCGAAGAGTAAACCTGTCTAAGCCACAAGCTGCCAGTTTCTCCAGGAGAATGCTGTGGGAGACGCTGTCAAAGGCTTTACTAAAGTCCAGGCAGACAACGTCCACAGCCTTTTCCTCATCCACTAGGTAGGTCACCTGGTCATAAAAGATCAGGTTGGTTAAGCAGGACCTGCCTTTCATGAACCTGTGCTGGCTGGGTCTGATCCCTTGGTTGTCCCGCACTTGCCACATGAGCAGCCTCAAGATGAACCGCTCTACGACCTTCCCTGGTACGGAGGTCAGGCTGACAGGCCTGTAGTTCCCACAATCCACCTTTCGGCCTTTCCTCTAGATGGGCATCACATTGGCAAGCCTCCAGTCATCTGAGACCTCCCCTGTTAACCAGGACTGCTGATAAATGATGGAGAGTGGCTTGGAAAGCTCCTCCGCCAGACCCCTCAGTACTCTGGGGTGGATCCCATCAGGCCCCATAGACTTGTGGGTGTCCAGGTAGCATAGCAGATCCTTAACTGCTTCCTCCTGGATTATGGGAAGTTTATTCTGCTCTCCATCCCTGTCTTGCAGCTCCTGGCACTGACTACCCTGAGCATAATTGGTCTGGCTGTTAAAGACTGAGGCAAAGAAGGCGTTAAGTACCTCAGCCTTCTCCTCATTCTTGGTGACAATGTTCCCTGCCATATCCAGTAAAGGACGGAGATTCTCCTTGCCTCTCTTTTTGTTGTTAATATATTTGTAGAAGAATTTTTTATTATTCTTTACGACTGTGGCCAGACTGAGCTCTAGCTGGGCTTTTGCCTTTCTAATTTTGTCTCTGCTTGACCTAGCGAGATCCCTGTACTCTTCGTGAGTTGCCCTCCCTTTCTTCCAGAGGTGATAAACTCTCCTTTTTTCCCTGAGTCCCAGCAAAATCTCCCTGTTCAGCCAGGCCGGGCGCCCTCCCCGCCAGCTCTTCTTACAGCACATGGGGACCGCCTGCTCCTGAGCCTTTAAGATTTCCTTCTTGAAGACTGTCCAGCCTTCCTGGACCCCTTTGTCCTTCAGGACTGTCTCCCAAGGGACTCTCTCAACCAGTGACCTGAACAGGCCAAAGTCTGCCCTCCGGAAGTCCATGGTAGCAGTTTTGCTCACCCCTCTCCTTACTTCACTCAGAATTGAGAATTCTATCATGTCATGGTTGCTAAGCTCAAGACAGCCTCCGACCATCACATCTCCCACCAGTCCTTCTCAAGTCCTTTAGCCTGTCTTCCCTTTGATTTCTCTCAGAGACCTTACCCACATATATCATGAAATCCATAGAGTTACCTTCTAAATAGATCTGCATCAAGTTACACTCCCAAAGAAAATATATTGCTTATGTTAACTGCTTAAGTATTCTTGAGATCTGTACTAACAATAAAACTGTATTCAGAAAGCCCAAAATACTGTTTTAGAAAGGGTTTAGGTTCATACTGTAGAGGCTAAAGAGGGCTAAACTGATAAACTGTAGGAAAGAATTTTTCAGACAGCCTAAGGGACTGCCTGCAGTTCACAATTTATCTCCAGACTACACGGGCTGTCCCCATCGACAGTTATTTCTTAAACCAGTCCTTGGAAAACAACTCCGAGAGACTTTTGCATTTGTGCTCAAGGGTCTTAGTGATAGAACCAGGTCAACTAGGAACATGATTTCCCCACCTCTCTCATTCATAAGCAAGGCAACTCTGCTGGATCTATGTCTAGGAAGCGACCAAGCATAACAAATAAGCACAAATTGACAAGTATCAGTGTGTTCTATCTTGCCATGACTCCAGAGCATTTGCATCATCAGCAACAGTGCAAATCCACATTATGTCAAGGGCAACATTTCTAGAAGCAAAAAAGTTTCACAGGCTGTATAGCACTTTAACAGAAACTTGCTATGAAGATGCTGACAAATAAATATAAAAACAGTGGGTAGGAGCTCTCTATACTTGAGATAAACAACAAACGCTTTTAAAGCTTTTTGCATCGCCTTGCTGAATAGCATAACAGCAGTTCAATACTTAGAAATCAGCTGGTTTAATGCCTAGAAAAAAAGAATACTTGTTACTAAAGATCATTGCCATTACCATTTCAGAACTACATTTGCAGGGATGAAAGCTTCAGAAGGATTTGGGGTCATCTGTGCCTGAGTAATGGCAAATGAAGAAGCAAAATTATAGAAGTTATCCAACATCTTCTGAGTGAACTGAAATTAAAAAAAAAAAGACATTTTAAGTAAGTTCGTTTTTCAGTTTGAATTTTCATGCAACAGTTTAACAGATATACAACTCCAATATGAAGTAAAATTAGCATTACCATCTAAAACACAAAGAAAGTGTATAGTAGGTCCACGGATGTCTGTTTTAAATTAATCAAAACATCCTAACTCTCAGTCTTGCCCTCAGATCCATGTGTCATCCAGAAATCATCTGCAGAATCTTCACTCGCTCTCTCCCTGCCCAACTTCATCCAACTGAACAAACAGCTTTGGGAAGAACATTTTCTTGTTGTGATAAAGAAGTGATGCATTGACAAGAGCTGTCCCTCTCTTCCAAATTAAACCATCGGAAGAACTGTAGCCCAGGTGAAAGCTGCCATTCCAGCTCATAGGAGAACACTCTGCCACAAAGATCTTGCTGGGGAAAACATGAAAAAAGGTGCATAGGAAACTCCTAAGCTGTAGGAATAAGGAAGTAAAAGAGTGAAAGAGAGGCCAAGAAGCAGTAAGCCCTGTGTGCAGAGGATGAGGCTGTAGGACATTCCCAGCCAGTCTACAAGTACATAAACCTATGGTACCTCCTTCTTTTCCCTATTCTTTTTTATTAAAAAAAAAAAAGTAGTATGCATTGTTTTGGTGGGAGAACAAACTATTTTCATAGACAGTGAAATGATGGAGGAAAACAAAGAGCCTGGGGCAATATATGCACACTGTTGTGCTTCCCTCCACCTGCTCTGACAAAAGGAGTAGAAGAACCGATGTCCTAGAACCTACCGTCAGTCTCACCCTACTCACATGCAAAAGTTTTGTGCCACTTTTTTCCATGTGTCTTTTTTATACTATAACTATATATATTAAAAAATAATATACAAAATAAAGCTTCAGCTTCATATAACTTACTGAAAATGTAGTGGGAAAGCCACCCCTTAGAGTAGCAACAGATGATTTTGCCTTTAAAAAAATACTTTTATTGCTATAATGTAGCAGTTCCAAAGAGATGATGCCAAGTATTAAATAAAAGCTAGTAGTCATTCAGAAACATGCTCTCATATCCCCTTCCTCTGCTTTCTACTCCCTCAAAGGTTTCCTTCAACTATGACTTTATAGGTTTTCTCTACAGAAGTAACTATTACTTCAGGCTTTGGCTCAACCGCATTCCTTGAAAGAAATACATAATTTCAGTTAAGATGCTACTCTTTTTAATAGAAAAATCCACTTAGCTGGAAATAACATTTGTAAAAAAGTTACACAATCATGAGGTGGTTTTGTTTTTTCTTTAAATATTATTGCCAGAAAAATCCACCAGCCACCTTGCAAATGACCTTAAGTGGCACATTATTACTTAATGATTTAACTACTGCTATTATAAACATTGGTGGAAATTAGAAATATTATTTAGATGTTATTTGCCCCTAACAACTCCAGAAAAGCTCAATTAACTATACAATACAAAAATAGCTGTCGGTAAACTCCTAGTCACGATAACTTTCTCCAAGAGACATTACCTATCTGGAGCTATTATGCGTATAAGCTGCCAAAGGACATCAGCTACATTATTAGGATTACTGTTCTGTTACCAATCTACCTGAGCAACCACCTGTAAGGAAAGTGAGAAAGAAAAAAGACCCCAAAACCTCAAGAAAAGCCTCACCAACTGCTGAAATATTAAAAGATAATGCCAGAGCCATCAGTGTTAGGGAAATCAAGACCTGCCATGAAGATCTACGTTGCCTTGAATTGCCAACTTGATGGCCAGCTAACTGACAATGCTGGCTGAGGATTTCCAGAGATGCAAACTAACAGACAGGCTGGGTAAAAAACTGCAAGTGTTGCAGTGCAAGGCCTGGTCCACAGGCAAAGAAGTTGGGGGGGGGGGGGGGAGGAAAATACACCTTTCTGTGGGAGAGAGCATGATTCTGTAGTTGTGAAGAACTACCTCAGAAGGATTTCTCAAGGGTCAGTGGTACACTTGGGTATCGATCTGCCTCCTTGCCCATGTCTGCCTTGACTTTTGAGTAATTTTTGACCAACCCTGCAAGTCGATGCACTGGAGTTCCACCACCTACAAATCTCCAAAGATCCACTGTCTCTTACATGCATTTAGTCATAGCTGCTCCTCTAAGGAAGCATCATAAATATTTTTACAGCAGAGAGACATCGACATGAGTGAGTCTATCAGCCTGATTCCACTAAGCATGCAAAATCCAATCCTTTACAGAAGATGTAGTTTTCCAGCATAAGAAAAAGTAATTTAAAAATATCAAGGCATCCAGCCAAATGATTTGACAATTATTAGGTTGGTTACAATCCTATAGCCACCCATAACTGCTTTTTTTTTTTTTTAATTAGTTCTTCAGAGGCTCAATTCCTAATACTTTAGTAGTACAGAGAATTTCTGAAAACAGAATGTCCAAGCTACCTCCGTGAATGAATCTACTGATGACACAGCAGCACTTGCAACAGGAGTCTGCTGGGCCAGGTTCTCCAGCAGTTCCACAGAGATTCCAATCTGGGCCACTGTTGGCGTCTGAGGGAGGTTCATGGCACCAAAGGGATGTTGACTTCCCTTCCCTGAAAGCACCACAAACAGCAAGCATTAGCTTTGGCACACATGTAAAGACTGTGTTACTTAAATTACAGTGTTTCTTCTGTACAAGGCATTCCTCAGCTCCCACCAGAGATCTCAGAAATACAGAAAAATCACACAGTCCAAGCACAGATCAAACAGTGTGACAGATACATTTAAAAATGAGAGCAGATTTTGAGGAAACTTCTATAAAAAGGAAAAACATACTTTTAAAGCTCCCTATGAAGTAAATGGATTCAACAGGAAATATGATCTGTAAGAGACAGTAGAACCTTCCTCTGTAGGAACCAAGCCTTTAATTCACATTGTAACAACTGCCGATAAACGGGAAATATGCAGCACTGCTGCACAGTTGTTTGATTCACTCATTCAAACCAGGTGCTTGTGAATCTGTTTGTGCACTGAACATAGAGAATGTTACTTCAGGAAGCCACCCCTGTGGCCCAGGTCTCATCTGAGCTGCTCAAAACCACCAACAGCAGCAGAGGTCAAAGGAATAGCCACAGAACAGAAAGGCCGCTGACTTTGCAAAAGCCACAAAGGAAACAAAACAAAAAAAATACCCCCAAATTGCACACCACTCATACAGGCATCATCGCAGCCCCCTGCCATCACTTCTGACCTTTCTCAACTGAGTATTAGCCAGTACTTTCAGTCCCAGCTTCAGCTAGGGTCTCTGCAAACAGTGACAGGCATCTGAAGTCACTTAAATCACGCACTCCTCTTTTCCTTTACAGATGCTGACAAATACAGGTGAAAGGTCTGGGGGGCCTCAATGCTATTAGTAAACAAATACCAATACTCCACTTAAGTTTGAGTGAACACACAAGACAAGTGCCCTCATAACAGAGAGGTGATGTTTCAGCACCACTCTGGCCTCTTACTACCAGGAGAGAGCAAACCTAATCCAAAGCTGTCCTACAGACAGTCAACACTATCCTGAGCTGCAAGAAAGGCTAACTGAAATCTAAAGCACCATCTCACTTAGTTCCATGGTCAAAAACCCAGCCAGCAAAAAGAGCACGTTTGAGAAGTTGAACTCGGGCTCAAGACTGAAGATCTCAAACTCAACCATCCTTCTGCAGGGACACAAGGCACTGCCACAAAGAAGCCAACATCCAACCTGTACAGAAAGCACAGTCACAGACCCAGCACCCTTTTCAGCTGAAGCCTAGTGTCACTCCTCACTCCAGATCCTACAACTGCAATATAGTGCTACATTTACGAGTACAGCACTCACTATTGAAATGTTACTTTAACACAAGGCAAATAAGAGTTCATCTCCTGAAGTACTATTTCGAAGCTCTTCTGAGAAATGCCATGGCTGTATGATCTCAACCTTTACTGTAGATACATGCTTGCTTGATAAAGGTAAAATTTATTAAAAGTATTAGGAAAGAGAAAAGCTATTCAAAACCAAGTATCACACAAGTTCATTATTAAAAAATCCCAGTAACAATAGGGCTGGTAGAAGTTTTAGATCTTGTAACTTCTTCACCTGAAAACCTGACATTTACAATAAAAGTATAACATCTCCCAGCAACAGGCTCCATCAGAATGTATCACTACGTTAGAAGACACTCATGGTCTAAATAATAAAATACATCCATTAGGTCACTTTGCATGCACTCCCACAGAACCACTCTCCTGGAAAGATGTCCACCCAAAGGGTGAGAGAAAAGCATTGCCTGCCATCCTGCATCCATACTACACCAACTGCAATACACTCCACATTTTCGATGCTTGGCTCTTGCAATTAACATTCCAAACCTTACAGAGAAGATGGTATGTTGATGGGTACTAAAATACAAGCTCAAGTTTTCATATTCAGACCCTACACTCTCCAATGTACTACGTCATAGCAGAGCAACTGGAATGAAAAAAATTTTTCCCCCCCTCCTTTCCCTTCATTGAACCCTTGATACAAGATAGTGAGCCCTCATTACCTTCTAGCCCAGCCACATCAAAAACCTTACCAGTGTGTAAGGTTTCAAATGCAGACATGGTATTGGAGAGTATATTTATAGGTGGAAGACAGAGCATCACACACATCATTGCATGCTGAATGGCAGAAAAAGCCTGTAATGGAAAAGGCTATCCTTTAACTTTCGTCCCACTTGTTTACATATACTTCCAGTAAGGGGGCAAAACCACCGCCCAAGGTTTTTCTATTTCTACTATATTTTCAGGCACAACTGGAAAAACAAAAAAGCCCTTACAATTCCATGGCAAGGAGTATTTCTAAGCCCTTTTTTAATGCACAATCACATGAAATTAATCTACTCTCAATCAGTAAAACAACATGCAGTCAGATAAGAATATATAATTGCATGCACTAAAGTATTACCAGCCATTATTCCTTTCCAGATCTAGATGTACAGACAAGGCAGTAACAGTGACAATTGCCAGCAATGGCATTCTTCTAAAGCTGGATTCTCTAGGCCCAAACTGCTTCCCTGCAGCATCGCTTCCTGCTTTGAAAAGGAAAGCCAGCAAAACATTCTGTCCACAACACTTTCCAAAGCGACCTAAACACAACACCTGTGGCAAAAAACAGCCTCCCAAGAGCAGCCATGCTCTGCAAGGGCATCAGGAGCCCAAGCAAAAAACTTGAACTCTTCAGTCACACCATGAGTCACACCAATTCCTTGTGTTGAGTGATAAAGCTCACAGCAATTCCCCTAGGAATGCCAGTGACCTTAATGAATGAATGGAGTGAGCACTACTAGCGCAGCTCAAACAGGCACCAAGGAATCTTACTACAATGTTTATTACTGCTGCTGTTTATTACACAAGTGCAGAAATTGTGCAATTTCAGGAGATCAACTCAGCCTCTTTCACAAAAGTACATTGTTTCTTCATTCTTTTATGGCCATAAAGAAGCCACTTCAGCTGTGTTAAAGCCAGAAATATTCTATTCTGCCTTGACTACAGGCTGTTAAATGTTTCACCTGTAATGAAAAATCCAGAAATGGGATAAGTAAGAGCCTGAAAGGCTACACATTGACTGTCGTCCCACTGTGGGGTGGGGAAATGACCAGAAAAGCCCAAAACCACACTAAAACACATTATCCAGCTTTTAGCATGAATTGACAGGAAATCAAAATGAAAGTTTTCCGCCATCCAAGCAGGAGCACCACCACTCACAAACTTCCTAAGAGTCAATCAGCTGTATATACAGCAGGGAAGATCACTTCTGTTCACCTCCAGGAATTTGACTGCTGGAACACAAGCTGTCCCTGCTCCACTTCCTACCAAAAACCAAATACAAGCAACACTGCCAACCCTCTACAAACATAGGAATATCTCAAAGACAACCCAACTGAGAAGATAATTAACTACATTACTATGCTCTACAGTAAGCCATGTGCCAGCACCTCACTCTTACAAGTACTGGTATGGCATACTTGGGACAGGTTGTTTTCTTACCTTGGAGGGCAGTACTGCAACGAGCACCACCCTTCTGTTGCCTCTCATCCAAAACATTTGCTGTAGGCCTAAATGATCCTTGCCACTTCCATAAGGTATTTGATGATTATATTCAGGCTTTCTCAATGCTAACTGCCAATTTTGATTGGGGGGACGGGGCAGAGGGGGTGGGCAGTGGGTATAATTTAACAGTCGCATTTCCAGCAAACATGAAGATTGCATCTGAAGAGGAAAAGAAATATCTTGGACATAATGTTTATTGCAAAGCCTGTTAAATGATGGTTAATCCTCAAAAAGAAACATGTGATAACACTGGACACTTTGGGCCTTTGACTCCTAAACTGACAATGAATATCAGCAGGTGCAAGACTTTATTCGCTAAATCAAGGGGTCTAAACAACAACACAAAAACCCCATAAACCACACAAGCACTTGTATTTCTAGCCTCATAGCATAGCTTTTAAGAATGGTTAAAAGAAAAGCCTGCTTTTAGATATATTAAGTTTGTACTGGGACTACTAAGAAATACAATTCAACAAACTTCCTGATTAGAAAGGAGCTCTAAAGGAATCTTTTAAAGGGTACTATGACATTCCTGTGAGATACCTTCAAGACACAATCTGGAAATCTCTTATTCAAAGAAGGTTACCTCAGTTTAAGTAGCACCTGTAGTCAAGGAAAAAGTGTCCAGATTCATCATTTAGTCTCTACTCCACAAATCACTTTCACCTTGAGGAGTGTATTCCACAAAAGGGATTTCCCCTTTAGTCCATTTATTAAGACAACCTTCTGGTATCTGGTATTCTTGGAAACACTGCAACATTCACCTGCATTGGCTTTCCTAAGTGAGCACAGGACAGGAAGAAGGAGAGAAGCAAACAAAAAAAACCCTGGGGCAACACCATTTTACTTGACCCTCATAGTCCAGAAGTCTAATACCACATGCCAGATAATGTATTTAACAGCCCAGCCAGTCCTTACAACAACATGCAATGTGGGGAGTTATACACATCAGAAAGCCTGTACAGTTCCAGGGCATTTCAATCACTAAACATAATCTTATTGTAAGAGTCACATTTAGCCTTTCCAAAACTCTGTGTAATAAAACACTATGCCACTTCAGCTGGCCACTCACGTTCACATCAGAAACATGCTGGCCCTCTTCATCACACATCAAGAAACTCTGCTACAACCAGTGCTTCAGGGACCTGACAAACAGAGACACAAATTTATTCCTCAACAACAGATTAAACTCAAAATGCAGATTTCAACAGTCAGTAACACCTCTCAATGATTCCAGCTCTCTGTAATCCCTCTCTGACCTCCCCCTTCTACAGCCTCCTGGTCTTCTCCATCATACAATTCTTTATGGTCATGGAAACTAAGGCTGTGTAGCTTATACTGACCCTACAGTCCGGAAGAAGCTGTAGACAGTAATGGGAATGGCAGAGGTCTCTGTTGTTCAGATCAAGCACGGCACTGCAAATGTATTCAACCGCATCAGTGTTCTTCCTCAAGAGCAGCCCTTACTTTGAAATTATGGCTAATCACACACAAAGCATCTGGAAATGTGTTTTCCTACAAAGCTGTCTGAAAGCGTATGTACTACAGTCAGTCCTTCAAGCATGAGAAACATATGGCAAAACCACCAGCGATACTCTTTACTGTTTCACTAGCAACACAACTTTGGAACATACACAAACATGCCCCTCCAAACCCTTCCCATGGCTGTTCTCTCTTCTGAAGAAAGGTCACATTTCTGAGGAACATATATGATCAGAATTACTCTGCACTTTGACAGCCCTTATTGCACGTCACACTGCTATCCAGGAGCGATTCAAAAGAAAGCATGCCATGTTCTGAGTTAATACATTTTATCACAGCAACCTCAACACTCACTTAAATAGAGATTCAAGTTAAGGCTGTACACTACATTGAAGCCTGTAAAAGATATGTATTGCTTTAGGACCATAACACTTTAAGATGCTTGACATATCTGTCCCTGCAATAAGACGGAGGTGTGCCATTGGGGTGCTTCATCATTTTTAATCATATATTTAGGAAAACACACCCACACCTACTTCAGCCAGCACCATCGTTCTCTGGCTCCCACATGAGGCAGAATTCTGTGACTCGGGTCTGTATCAAAAATACTAAACCATCTGGAAAGCTGCTTTCCAATGACGACACCCTCTACTGGAGAATTATATAGTGCAACCTAAATGGGAAGCGGCTGTCCGAAATCACTGTGTCAGACTTTCCTCATAACAAAACGTGTCTCTGTGCTCCAAAGAATACAACTGCTTAACAGTGGAAGCTGAAGGAACACCTTGCAGGCATGTCTAGACAAATGCCCAAAAACCATGCTATGGAAGTTACAGAGTCATCCTGCCTCGGGTTCTCTGTGCAGAAGCACTGGAACACATGCCAAGGCTGCTCAAAGGAATCTCCAGAACACCAAATACAAAAGAAGAGTAGGAAATTTCGCTAGGAATATCAACGTACAGACAGACTTCCACGAAGCTGACAGACTGCTTCTAGTACCACATCTGCTAGGGACTACCCAAAAACACATGGTGGCCTGCCTTTTCAAGTAGCTTTTTGTTCAAAACCACCTTCCAACATTTACCCCCTTACGCATGCAGGAACACACCTGTTTCACTAACTGCTATATTTTACCAGTCTTACCAGATTTCAGACCAGAAATTTTGAAGATGGCACTTGGCTTTTCGTTAGTGACAAACCCCAGCAGCTGCCACACTGCCATCCCACTCTGGTCCGGATAACAAAAATAGACAGATCCTCCCATTCCTTCTGGAAATGGTATCGTTCCCAGCATGAAGACCACTACATGGTTGATGTTTTCATAGTCCGGTAAATCAAATACAAATTTGTCTTCAGCCACTTGTTGGGGAGCTGCTTGTACCTAAAGAGAACAAAGCCTTTATTAATATTACTATCTTTTTCATCTTTGACTGGAACTGTGAATTTCCTTTTACAGAAAGACACCTAAAGTGGAACAGAACAAAAAGTGAGGAACGTACTAACCTAAATAGCGAACAGCCAGATAAAAGTCAAACACAGCAGAGAACAACTGCAAAAAATATTACTAAAAAGGCACAACAGTCTTGTTCTACCTGCACTGAACGTATATCCCACCCGGGACTACAGGATCAGAATACCTTCGCTCCCCATGTGCGTAGGAGGAAAATAGGGTGCAGAAGAGGTTGCCAAGTCTATAAGCAGTGGCTGTTGACCACCTGGCTGGCACAACCCCAGGATCATGGAAACCTGTTCACATAGGAAATACAATAGACCTTGAGACAGGCAGTAGAAGGATGGCTAAATGCCAGAGCAAAAGATACCCTCCTCTTTACCCGAGATACCACATCCTTACAGCCAGCGCACAATCTAGCCTTAAAAAGCTTCTTTTAAGCTCCCAGGTTGTCCCTGAGGAGCCCAAGCCTCTCCGTTGTCAGAGGACAGTGACTGCCTCCCGCCAACGAGGCTCTACAACGCAGCTGCCTCTGGGGATGAGGGGCAGCAGCCGGCCGAAGCGCCTGGCAGGCGTGACGAAGCCGGCGATGTCCCCGCTCGCCTGGGGCCAGCCCCGGGGGGAGCCGAGCGAGGGGAAGGGCGAGCCCCGCGGGGCGGCCCTGCGGCAGCTCCACCCCGGCCCCGAGCGGGTTGAGGGCCCCGCCCGCGGCCCGGGCAGCGCTCACCAGCCTGCCCGCCACCAGGCAGCCGAACATGGCGGCGGCCGCCGAACCCCCTCAGACGCTTCGCTCCTCCGGAGCCTCCATGAGCGCAGTCTCCCGGAAATCAACACGCCCCCATTCACCCCGGGGCCGCAGAATCACTTCCGGAGCGAGTCCAGCGGAAGGGCAGTGCAGGAGGACTACAACTCCCGTGGTGCAACGCGCGCCCGCGACGCAGGCGGTGGTGGCGCGAGGCGGTGCGGTGCCTGACGGGACATGTAGTTCGGGTTTACATCCAGCCAAAACTAGCTAACGCAATTAGGAGCAAATAAAAGCTGCATTAGAAAATAAGAGAGATTAAAAGGAAAAGTTAATCAGAAAAAACCCTACCTGATTAAACATGCTGACGTACACCATGTATACTGAGAGACAGCTGCTGTAACAGCACATGACACTGCATTACCAAGAAACTCAAAGATACAGTTCAGGTTCTGGGAGTTTACGCTGAAGAAGTGCGCGCATTGTGTGCATTTACTGTGTAAACTGAGCGTCACTGCCATTTCAGAGTTCCTGCTGCACTTGGTGCTCAGAGCACAACCCTCCCTAACTTCAGCAGTAGCTTGCACCAGTGACATTTCCAAGGCTACATCAAACCTTCCACAGATACCTGCAAGACAGTCTGATGGCCTGGTTAACATCACATATGAACACAGAAGCACAAACAAGCCTAGTTTTCCGGGGGCAAACACAAAGACAGTCTTTGCTATGCCATCATTCCCTTCCTGCCTCTCATCATCCACCAGCTTTTGCGAGAACAGGGAAGGGTCATGACAGCAACAGGAGAGTTTAAACTCCAATCTTAAACTTCCTGGCAGTGGAAGGGGACTGGAAACCTACATTTGCGTTTCACAGACATCCGTGCAGCTAAGAGGTGATAAGCGTCAGAGCTTGTGCTCTGTGCCAGATTAAAAGGAAAAACCTTCTAGTGGGTGGAAACATCTGCTCACTCCCCTTGGGCTCAGTCCCCTCAGGCTCGGTCCCCTCTTCTGTCTCTGCCCCAGGTTCTCTCTCCAGACGCACCTGCAGTCCTGAGAAGTCTCGGCCCACTTTCAGTTTGTCTCTCCAGTCCTGCCCTATTTTCCTAAGATGTCACCCCACAGTGTCTTGTTAACCTCTGTCCACAACCGTCTCCAGTTGCTTTGTCCATCCAGAGTCTGCTTCCAGGACTCTTCTTCCTCTTTCTCAGCCATTCATGGCTATCTCTTCCTGTATCCCTTTAGCCTCTGCCTTTCTGCCATACCTTTCAGTCTCCATCCTGGGAATCTCATTTTTTCCACTGACTTCCTGCTACTCGTATCTTTTCCTGGCAGCATTTCTCACACAATTCCCCAAATCCCAATCTTTATTCCCCAGCCCCCAATTTTAGGTATTTCTTAAAGACATACCACAAATAACTACCTGTAACAGATTACCAGAATACCAGATGTCTGTTTAAAGAAATAAGCAGATGAAAACGGGGGATTTCCACAGGGCAGTTTCAGCACACATTGCTGCTGATTCCACTTACTGCATAAATTTTAAAGCTAGACCTAACCAAATTTAATTTAACTGAAGGAGGCTAAAGCAGCTTCAAATGTTTTGAAAGTATTTTTTTGTCAAATTTCACATGAACTTCCATTTAAAAGGTAAAGGTCTCCCACCTCTAACCCGTATCTTTCACTTAGCTTTGAAAAACAAAGGCAAACCTTCATAAAAGCATTAGGCTTAGTTTGATTTTACACTTTGGAATACACAGAGTTAATGAGGAAATCCCAGAAACAGCAAATGCATCTCTCCTTAGTCAGAAAATATTTTGAACATGTTCTGCTTAGAAGAATACTAGTTGAAAATTCTTCAACATCAAGTAGTCATTCATTACCCTTACAGTCAGAAAATCCAGACAGCAATAAGACATCCCTGGTATACCTTCCAATTAATAAATGCATTGGCTAAGCACTGAAAACTAAGCAGGGTATCGTTAAACTAAAGTAGGGAATCAACTGGAATTGGTCAAACCAGTTGTTGTTATATCTAAGTAATGTCTCCTGACCTCATTTTGACACCACTAGGAAAACCACTGTGAAAATGGAAGTTGAAATACAAGCCCCTCCTGGATGAGGCTATGAAATAAGTTCATACACTCCAGAAGGAGCCTAGCAGAACACTACTAATCCATAAACAGAAGGGGCAGAGATCAGGTATCCAGAGCCCTAAGCTGATATCCAAGCTCCTTAGGCTATGCAGAGAGGTCATAGAGCTATAGAATAGTTTGGGTTGGAAGGGACCTTTAAAGGCCATCTAGTCCAACCCCCCTGCCGTAAGCAGGGACATCTCCAACCACAGCAGGTTGCTCAGAGCCCCGTCCAACCTGACCTGGAATGGTTCCAGGGATGGGGCATCGACTACCTCTCTGGACAACCTGGGCCAGTGTTTCACCACCCTCACTGGGAAAAATTCTTCCTTCTATCTAGTCTAAATCGACCCTCTTTTAGTTCAAAACCATTACCCCTTGTCCTATCGCAACAGGCCCCGATAAAACATCTGTCCCCATCTTTCTCATAAGCCCCCTTTAAGTCCTGGCAGGCTGCAATAAGGTCTCCCCGGAGCCTTCTCTTCTCCAGGCTGAACAACCCCAACTCTCCCAGCCTGGCCTCACAGCAGAGCTGTTCCAGCCCTTGGATCATTTTGGTGGCCTCCTCTGGCCCCGCTCCAACAGGTCCATGACTCTCCTGTGCTGAGGGCTCCAGAGCTGGATGCAGCACTGCAGGGGGCTCTCCCCAGAGCGGAGCAGAGGGGCAGAATCCCCTCCCTCGACCTGCTGGCCACAATGTAAATGAGGTAAATGAATCTGCTGGCATTCCCACATCTCTTTAATGATTGCACAAGGTCAGCCGTTCCAGAAAGAATCGATGCTCTGCCTTGAGCCCATGAACAGAAAACACTATGTGCAACAATGAGTCTGAATGGCCCTATATAGTACTAATTCCTTTATTTATTCGTGATTCAGCATGCTCAGGGCACTCAGGATGTTTGGGTTGAACATCCCACTGAGGGGTGGTGTGACTGAGCAAGGGAAGGAAGGTCAGAAGGCAAGACACCCAGTCCAGCAGCCTGCAGGGTAGCACACTTGTTCAGAAATAAGAGAGACAGTTTCTAGGCTCTCCTCAGTTTGAGGTGGTTTGAACCCATTACTCCCATTGCCCAAGGCAGCACCCTACCACAAAACAATTATGTATCATTCTTGACATGCCTCCTGTAGTAGCTGGGTCACAACATACAACAGAGAACAAGATTAATGAACCAGGACAGAATTAACAGGGAGACATTGATGAGGACTACCTCCAAGGGAAAATACAGTCTGTAGTTCAGGTTTATGCAATGTCTTTTCAGAAGAGGATTTGTTAAGCAGACACAGAAGCCCAGAGCTCCTACATGAATGACCCAGTCACTCAGGAAGATCAGAAAAGAAATAAAATGGAAAATAACAATCCATTTATATAGAGTAATTCTTTGAAACTTTGTCCACTAATCAACAAGTTAATAAAACATGCACAGACTACCTTAAAGGCACTATTCAGAGATACTAATCTCCATAAAAAGGAGGTGCCATACTGCCTTTGTTTAAAAAAAAAAAAGACTGATCCTTTGAAGTTTAAAAGCACAAATGAGTAGCATTATTGCAGATATTAAGTTAATAACAAGCTTTTCAAAGGAATGCTACTGCTCTAATGCATCTTCTCCATATGTAAAAGATGACCACTGCTTATTTCTTAGGTATATATGCTTTATACCTTCAAGTAGTTAGTGCTGAAAGCAGCCAATTGATACAGAGACATAACCATCTTTTAAACCATTTAGATACTGTCTTTTGTTTATTCTTTAAAAACTCACTTACCAAGGTTGGCGCTTGTGATGTCTGTTAAGGGTTAAGCTTATCAGGGACTGGTATTTGTCAAGAACAGACTTACTAATACAAAGAAAGGGATAACTGGAATTGCAAGGTTAACCTTATCACAAAACTGGCTAGAGCTTGTTAAAAACTGTTGAAATCAACACGTAAGAAGAGAGCATGTATAAAGGGCTAAAGTTCATCTAAAAGGACAGAAGAGGAAGAGGAAGATAAGATCCCTGAAGAAGTAAATGACCACCAGAGACAGTTCTGAGCCTGCGCATTGATAACATAAACTGCTAACACCAGCCTTTTGAACTACTCCGCCTCGCTTATGCATATGTATGTTTTGTATTGGGTAATCATATGAATATGTATACTTTTGTATAATAAATATTTGCCTGCTTGCCAAAACCGTGTGCAAGTTAGGAGGCACGATCCCCCTTGCACCCGGCGCCGTAATAAACATACCTGCTTTATAACTCTTTTGAGTTGTGAAGTTTATTTCTGCACGTCACCATCAGCTATTTAAGCTTTAAAGAATATCCAATGCTTGTAACAGAAGCTGGAAACCAACTCTGGCCATCACCTACACAAAGCGTAAAGGTGAATATCTAGGTGCTTCCCATGGAGTGTAGCGGGGGAGTGCCCGCTGCTTCAGGGGAGATGCTGGCTTGGAGCTCGCTCTTGGGAGGGGAACGAGGGCTTCCAACCCCTACTCCAAACCTGGGAGGAAAAAAAAGAGATTTTCACTGGGGTCAGACAGATGACTGCTGTCTTCACTAGAGGCCTTGGGAAAAGGGCATGCACAAGCACCTCCACCACTACTAACTACTACCACCACGGGACATTTTGATCAAGAAAGATTAAGGTTCAAGCAGAGAGAGGCACCCCTCAGGATTTGGGGCCCTTTTAGTATCTCTTTTAATTTGGTGTTAAGCAGAGCTTCCACCTGATTATGGACCATAGCAAGACCCTTCTCCTGCCTGTTTATCACTGCTGTCATATCCATGGAGCAGTTCACCAGAGAAATGATCTCATTATACTCCTGGCAAAATCAGCTACCCCATTCGAATTAAAAACTAACCCACGAATAACAGTACCAGCTTTGGGAGTAAGGGGAAATGGGCAGACGTCGCCTGACTGCTCCCTCTAAGGGACGTCCCACACCCAACAAAGACAGGCATCTTCTTGTTTTAAACCCACAAGACCGGCCACTGATGGAGATGACGGGCAGGGACGAGGTGCCTGACCTACCTGTGGAAAACCGGTGCCTAAAAGCGGTGGGAGGTTAACCTCTCCTCCGATCCACCCTGCACCCGGTGCAGAGACGGGCCTCTCGTGGGACGACGCCGGCCAGCTGGCGGGACAGCGGGTGCAGCAGCTTGTTTCTGCCTGAGGCCAGCAGGTGAACGTGGTGAACCATGGTGAACACCAAGAACGGGCATGTTAGCTTATGCCGACCCGTCATAAGCAAGAGCATCTACGTGACTGAAAAGCTGTATTTATGTAAAACTGAAAAACCCCAGCCATGGCAACAAATGCTTCTTGTGTTGTTACTGCCTCCTGTTTTCCCTCAGGATTGCGTTTGACACATTCCTTCAGGGAAATTAAAAGTTAGATACTTTCTCCTTGGCATGCTTAGGCGCTGTAAAAATAATTCTAATACTAAAAGTGCGGCATGCTCCCTGGGAGGGCAGAGCAGTGCCAGAGGGAAGAGAACGTGTTTCGACCGCCGGCGAGCAACAAGTCCCTGGCACTAGCCCTGCCCCTCCCGCGCCTGCCGCGGGCGGAGGCAAACCCGGGCTCGGCGGCGACAATGGCGGGCGGGGCAGCGAACTACATCTCCCGTCAGGCCCCGCTGCGCCCTCTGCCAGGTGGCCATTCCCTCCTCGGCGCTGCCACTGCCCTCATCGGCGCGGTGCACCCTGGGAGTTGTAGTCCGCTCGCAAAGACGCCTCGCAGAGTTTCTGGGGGGGCTGCCGCCATGTCCGGACGCAACGGCACCACCTTTCCGGCTGAGCCGGGGGATGCGAGAGCCTGGTGGGTCTAGGCCGCAGAGTGCTGACTGCGGCCAAGGGCAAGCTTAATATGTATTGTGCTTTAAGTTAAATGGAGAGAAGTGGGTGGCACCACAGCATCTTGGTGAGGTTGTAACCAGGATAAAACCGTGTGGTGTCAGTGTGAGTTAGGGTGAGGTCTAGGACTGTGCCGGTGGTTGAGTGACTCATCGCAGCTGTTTGAGACAGAGGAAATGGCTGATAAGAAACCAGCAGGAGAAAAAAAAAAAGAAAAAAAAAGAGAAAAAAAAAAAGTGGCTCTTCCACAGCCTGAAGGAATCAGTGGATAAAGAGGCTGGATGTTATCTTCCTTTGAGTAGTGAAGGAGGGACAGGTAGGCATGTTGCAATAGTCTCAAAACCAAACTCAAAAGGTTGCTGGCTCCTCAAGAGGCCTGAAAAAGGGTGGAGGCATTAATCCACCAAAGGTGCCAAAAGCATAAATCACTGAGCTCTGGGGCTTGGTGCTCCTTCTTACGATTATTTAACACATACAAATAACTTGGATGAAACCCTAACTCTTAAGTGCCTCCGCACAAACAATGATCGTAGCTGAAACTCATCCTAGGCTTAAAGTTAAGGGTACAAGTTGCACTGTTCAGATCAGAGGCGTACAAACATCGCTACTCTTTGGTACTGCATGATGACAGAGCCTCAATCTAATTTCTGCCTAGAAAAAGCCAAGGTGAGCTAGAGGCTGAAAAAAGAGATGATTCCCGTGTCGCCAGCAGTTCTGGCAAATCAATAATAGGGCTTGCATGGCCAAGCAAGTGAAAATGAAGCTGAGCCTGACAGGTTGCTGTCTTCCGTCTTTGGCAGGTGTGTTGTAAATGTATTTTTGTGGGTTTTTTTCACTTAGCCGTCTTTGTCTTAAGGATCACAGAAGGAGCAGCCTTGCTTAAGCTGAGCATCCTGGAGGGACTATTGAAAGGAAGATGGCATGGTTGAATGTTTGAAGTAGGAGTGCCACTGCCTGTACTCTGTTTTCCTCTGTAATTTTGGAGCAAGTGGCATAGGAAGGAAGCGGTGAGAGAGAAAGCAGCAGGAGAGCTTATTTCTTACTTACGGTCCCTAGACACTCCTTTGCAGGTGTGTTTATCTGGTGAAACAGACCACACTTTTTGCAGTACCATTTCATACACTGGTGCGTAAAGGACCTGTGCTTTTGAAATGCTCAGGCATGATTGATAACCGTGGGAGAGCTATAACTTGGCAGAACTGATTTTGTGTGTATGCCCTTTGAGTGCATCGTCTAGATTCCCATCAGAGGTCATACAACAGACGCTCTGCAAGGGGACTTGTGCAGTGCTTGCTGGGCTGGGAGTCTTGTGGGCTCACAGCTGAGTTTTATGTCTTACTTTCGCAAAAAAAAAAAAGTCTTGCAATAAAACTCAGTGTTCAGGCTTGAATAATAATGTTAACCTCTTCCTATGCTTTGTTCTGTTTCATTGCATCAGATTTTGGTCACATACTTAAGAAATAAACCCTCCTCTTCACCAAATACAGCATTTGCCCAGTTGTTCTCTAGGGCAGGAGGTGTAGAAGTGGTTTCCCTGTCCCTTTTTAATGTTTTTGTCCACTTTGTTCTCATTTGGAGTTGTTAATGATAGGTTTGCCATAAGTTCTTTCAAAATGACTGTAGTCAAAGGAAGGCTTTTGGGACGAGAGGAGTTCTCTAGTCAAGGGGCAATCTTAGCGCCAGCACCACACAGCATATGAGCTGAGCCCCAGACAAGGGACAGCAGGTTTTGGTTCTCCTTGGCACGTCACCCTCCTTGTGGCTGTCCAAAACAGCCAGTTCAAGGCAAAGCCTGACCTGGGCTCCTGACTAGGGCTGCTGGCACAGAAGGGTGCAGCCCTTCTTCTGCCACATGGGTGGGGGTGACAAGGGTGAATGTCGGTGGCAGGGTTTCTTCCAGCTCTTGCAGTTGATATGAAGGAAGGACCAAGGGAGAAAATCAAGAGGAGAGAGTCCTTAGTTAGGAGGAAAGAGAGAGCCAGGAGAGTTTCCTGAGGAAACGGTGGAGGGTAACACTGTGCCTTTGTGCTTGTGCGAGTGACATGTTTCCTTTGGGCACGCAGACGTCCCTTGGCAGAAAGCTCCAGGTGGGCTGTCCAGAAAATGGATATGCTCTACTTAAATATCTTTCAGGCTGTTCAGTGGTATTTTCTGTGTTTACACCTCCACCTAAAATGTATTGTTATTTTTAACTTGCAAAATAGATGTAAATGATGGCAAAAAAAAAGAAGAGAGTATCATTGTATGGTGAGAAACTTGCCTACCTGAAGAGAAAGAACAATATGTATTGAACTGAGATCTTTTCGTAAGAACTGTTTTTGAAAAGAAAAAAAATTTCTGGTAATTTCTTTGTCACAGCTCTAGAGTTATTTCTCAGAATCCACATATCAAGCAAAGAAACCTTGGAAAGTGGGTCTTCTGGTCAAGAAGGATATATATAATCAGACTGTGCCATTGCTGTAAAGACTGTATGGAAATGAATAGGGTTATCCTGCTGTTACGGAAGTGTCCATGCCTGGTGGAATAGTTACTTTGGGCTTTACGAAGCCCAACTATATCCTGTGGGCTAGCTGGCTACGTGGCTCTTTTCATCACTAGCTTCTTGATTGCTGTATTTTCAAAGTGTTTGAGAGAGGTTAGAGCCAGGGTAGTATCTTCATCTAATTCCTCTACAGATTGAACTGCCATACAGAAAATTGCAAGTGATTAAGCTGAGTCAGCACTCCTATTTCACAAGTATGTGATTGAGAAAAGTCAGTCAGTGAAATGCCTGGGAAAGTGAGAAGAGCCATGAAGCAGAGAAGAAAAAGAATACCTTCTGTTCTTCCATAGGAACGAATGAGAAAGGAACATTGGTAGGGAAGATACTGGATGAGTAAGTGTGCATGCACTAGGCCCACTCAGCACTGGAAAAGAAGGGTGTCAGAAACCCATCAGAAGTGCCGGGAGTGACAAGTGCTGAGTTTGGAGAATGATGCAGCTTTCTCTGGTTGCTTGATACACTGGAATCACCTGAATTAGACTCTAACTTCAGGGACCTCTGTGCCCAACTGCATGCCAGAAACTCATCCTGAGCTTATGATTGTGGGTACAAATTAGAAGGTGTATGTGTTGCTCCACTCCAGGGGAGTGGGCAGGCAGAAGTAGGAGTAGTGTGTAGGAAGTAGGAGTGTTCTCAGCCAAGGTATGAGAGAGTCTTTCTCCTTTCTGTTTCAGCTAGTCTTCATTATGATAGATCCATGTTAATGCAATCTAGATGTGTGATGAAATCAAGCAGACAGCAGAGGAAGAGAATGAACAGGGAGATGAAGAGAAGCTGTTCATCTGGTAAATCTTCAGAAATTATGATAAAGATTCGCCCTCTGCTACAAAACCCTTCTTGCCTTCTAAGCAGCTCCTTGGTGAAAGAGCTTTTACAACATCCATCATGGGACATGAGCAGGCTTTGGAGACAGAAATCCCTCCTGTTCCTGTGGTCCTTGGGCATTTAAAAATAGAGAGGAAACAGTTACGGGCAGCTGATGGTTACAGGCTTCTCTGTCAGTATGAGATGCTGCATTCGCCTTTTCAAATTGGGTGAGTTGTCCTTTCTCTCTCAGAGCAGGGATGGCAGGTTTTCTACCCACTTAGGCAAAGGTATCAGCTCCTGTCTTGTTTAGCTCCAAGGTGATTTAGCTGCAAATGTTACCTTACTGTTGACTTGGATGCAGGAGGCCTGTGTCATGTTGCAGGGACCACTGAAACTTAATCCAAAGCAGAACCAAGAAAGTATGGGTTGAAATCAGCATGTGGTTTTTCTCTGCCTTTCTCCTAATACCTAAACTTAACATCTTTCTTTTTAATTCCTCAGCACTCTGGAGAAGATCCACCTACAGGACAAGTGCTAAAAGATAACAGGTACTGCAAGTTATGTAAATGAAATACGAACAAAACTGAAGTGAAGAATGTCATATGAGATGCTAGATAGACCCCTAGATCCTGCACATCACCTCTTATACTTTCATTCTTTGAATTTGTAATGCTGTAATAATATGATCAGTAGTATGCCTTATTGCTGGTTATCACTGTTGACTGACAATGAGATTTTTGTATAGGCATATATTTTGTAGTATTTGCATGATAATTATATTTAAATAAAACAAATTTCAAATTTTGGATTGATATTGACCTTTTCCTTGACAGGAAATAAAATACTGAGTGAGCAGAATATAAGCTTTGGAGGGGTGAGAAAGAACAGCTCAGGACATAGGGACTGAGTTTCAATCTTTGTTTACGGGGCACTTCTCTCCCAAGTTAGTGCAATAATTGTTAAACTGCAACCATGTTCTTTTGGTCGAGGGAAGCTCCTATGCTTCATTGCTCATCCTCCTGGCCATCAGAACACAGGCTATCTGGGCTAGATGGAAACAAAGGGTGGGAGTGTTGATCTGCTGGAGGGTAGGAGGGCTCTGCAGAGGGATCTGGACAGGCTGGATCGATGGGCAGAGGTCAACTGTATGAGGTTTAATAAGGCCAAGTGCGGGATCCTGCACTTCGGCCACAACAACCCCATGCAACGCTACAGGCTTGGGGAGGAGTGGCTAGAGAGCTGCCTGGTGGAAAGGGACCTGGGGGTGCTGGTTGACAGCCAGCTGAACATGAGCCGGCAGTGTGCCCAGGTGGCCACGAAGGCCAACAGCGGTCTTGGCTGTATCAGAAATAGTGTGGCCAGCAGGAGTAGGGAAGTGATTGTGCCCCTGTACTGGGCACTGGTGAGGCCGCACCTTGAATGCTGTGTCCAGTGTTGGGCCCCTCACTACAAGAAGGACATTGAGGTGCTGGAGCATGTCCAGAGAAGGGCAACAAAGCTGGTGAGGGGTCTGGAGCACAAGTCTTATGAGGAGCGGCTGAGGGAACTGGGGTTGTTTAGTCTGGAGAAGAGGAGGCTGAGCGGAGACCTTATCGCTCTCTACAACTACCTGAAAGGGGGTTGTGGCGACGAGGGTGTTGGCCTCTTCTCCCAAGTAACTAGTGATAGGACGAGAGCAAATGGCCTCAAGTTGCGCCAGGGGAGATTTAGATTGGATATTAGGAAAAATTTCTTCACTGAGAGAGTGGTCAGGCATTGGAACAGGCTGCCCAGGAGGTGGTGGAGTCGCCATCTCTGGAAGTGTCAAAAAACATGTGGATGTGGCGCTTCAGGACATGGTTTAGGGAACATGGTGGCGCTGGATTAATGGTTGGACTTGATGATCTTGAAGGTCCTTTCCAACCTTAGTGATTCTGTGATTCTGTGAAATCATTCCTCAGTTTGACTGGGAGCAGTGTTCTGCACTTTCCCGTAGAAGCCGTTCTTTTAAATCTTGTTCTGCTGTTTCTTCTGGTGTTTACACAGGTATTTTCATTCATGCTTCGATCTTAATCATAACCTGTTACAGTATTTCTGTTACAAATCTCTATAATCTTCCCCCTTTCTGCTGTGCCAGCGTGCTGTTCTGAGCTCTGAAATCTGTGATTAGACCCATCCCTGTAGGAAATGTGGAGGTCTTTGCCGCAGCCAGGCTCTGCCCTGGTGGACAGCTTCCGCTGTTGGGCAGGGTCCTCAGCCATCTCACCACAGCCCTGCCAGGTCCAGGGCACTGCACCTATGGCTTATGGTAGAGGCCTTGTTGCGGCCCGAAAGGAGTCGTTTAGGATGACCTCCTTCCCCGGGAGACCAGCGACCAAGTTCGTGACCCCCTGGACTGAATTAAGGTGAAACGACACCAGCCAACCAATTTAACAATTTAATAATACAAAATGCAAGGCGTGAGGTTACATAAATGACTCAATGGCAACTACTCTAACTAAATAATTCAACTAAACAAACAAGTCCCCTACAGCACATCTTCGACAAAGAGAGGAGAGAGAAAGAGATAGAGAGAGAGGGGGGAGAGAGAGAGAAAGGCAGCAAAGAAGATACCACCACCTGTGGATCCAGCAGCGTCCCGTTGGTCCTCTTGATGCTCCTTGGTGGTGGGGGACCCCCTTTTTGCTTCTGATGGCGTCCTTTTTATACAGTCCGAGTCCCACAATCTCAGTCTGCATGCATATACAACAGGCTGCATGCATATGCAACAGGCTGGTTCCATCAGGCAATGGCATCTCTGCAGGCCTTGGTGTCTCCTCCCGGTCATTGTGCAGGCTGATTCAATCAGGGAACGGCACCTTATCTTGGTCTTTTCTGGGGTCCACTCTGTATCGAGGCATGTTCAAGCTTTTGTACCAAAAAAAAGGTGTGGGTTCCTCGGAACCGTGAAATGTTTAAGACAGAAACCGCATATTGGTCCACCACAGGCCTGTCACTGGGGAAGCTCCCAGGGTTGCTTTTGTTGCCTACTTTGCAGTAGTAGAGTTGTTAGCAAAGGGTGATGCTGCCTTTCCAAATGCTAAAAACTTTAAAAAGGCAAAATAAGGACCTCAGTGCCTGCTACCAGATGGGGTAACCAACCTGTTCCTTGCGGTGTGTTTATGTGTGGGAATTATGAGAGCAAGATCCATTAACAAGCCTGGTGCTAGCCCAGTGTTATTTGTATGGGCATAATGGAATCAGTATTTCTGTCCAATTCACCTCTTGGTTTTAGCAAGAAGCCCAGGTGTGAGAAGTGTTGAGGCAGTAGTGCAGAACTGCCCAAGTCCCAGGCCTCATTTTGGATGTGAACCTTTGCAAGCGAGTTCTCTGCTTGGCAGGTGCTTTTCCAGCTGGCCCTGATGAACTGCAATAAAATAAAGTGTTTTAAAACTTGAGATGTTGCAAATTAGCGGAGGGTGGCCAAGCTCTGCAGTGCAGTCACTGAGGCACAACGAGAAATCTGCTAATTAGGCAAGAGCTCGTCTCACATTGCCAATTTGCTACAGACTTCTGAGATTACACCATGTCTAAAAGGTGCAGGGCAACCCCATGTTGCAGGCCTGAGCTCAGCAGGGCTCTCATGCACTCTTGCTGAGGCATGACTTGTTTGGGTTTTTTTTACATTTAAACCTAATTCTTTATTATTTGCCTAAAACTTGTTGAGCTTTCTGTGCAAGGACAGCAGCAGAGTTATAGCTGTTCCCCCTGCCACAACCTAATCTCAGCCTGGCTATGATGTTGCCCTAGAACATACTTGTGACACTTTGATCTGCACTTGAGCCCCTACTAAGATCTGTGGTTTAGTGCCATTTAGGCAAAAGAAGGTCGTATGGAGCAGGCATGTTTTCAGGCATCTGCAGCTGCCCGACTGTGTATCTACCAGATCTAGGCTG
>NC_138575.1:216522612-216932612 GCF_964289735.1 Phaethon aethereus
AGCGAGGTGCCAGTGGTCCATTTCCCCCCAGATTCACTGCAGGGGAACATTCAGCCCTGTAGCCAGTTCTAGCTGTCAGCAGTCAGATAGGCACTAGACAAATCTGCTCACAAGTGGGTGTCTCCCATTTCAGGAACATGGTAAAGCTCTCTTTGTTGGCCGTCTGGTATCAGATGATACTGAAGAATGGACTCTTGACCTCTTCTCCCGACTTAACAGGCCTGGGATGTTTCAAGAGTTCATTCCTCTGTGTAGCTGAGGTAATCTCAGAGCTCTGCTTCTTGAGAGCTTGGATGAGGCTGCATAAAAACACTTGGGTGCCAGAAGGTAATAGGGCTGAGGGCATTTGGGGCAATGGAAATACGTGGTAGGAGGATACAGTTATGTAACAGTGAAGAAGGAGCTGCCTCATGGGATAGAGGAGGAACAAGGCTAAATGGAGCACGCAGGAACATGGTCTTGAGTGGTTCAGGGTCGGTGACTCTTCAGGTCATTTCAGAAAGTGATTTTAATTGTCTTTCTGCTGGGCAGTGGCCTGCATTTGTTGTGTTGCTGCTTCCCTCAGTGCTGTTGACCAAGTGGTATTAATCTTCACTATTTAGGAGCCAGTGAACATTTTGTTTACAGAAATAATAATCATGAAAAACTACCACATAAATCCGCAGAGGTTGAATATTTACTTGGAGACTGCAAAAAAGAGCCAAAGGGCCCAACTTAAATGCAGACTAGCTATGTTCTTTTGTGTCTGTTCAAATAACTGTGCAAAGCAATCAAAATCCAGAGACAGTGAACAGAGGTGCAATTCGTGGCACTGTTTTATATTAAAAGATTTTAATTTGCATTATAATTTGCCATTTTCATAACCTTTCCTTGGCTACTTCTCAACTTTTCCAAACTTTTTAACTGTTAGGACTTAAGTTCTTTTCACTAAATGCTTTTTTTTTTTTTTTATGTGAAGGTTTCAGCCAGAGTATTTCAGTTGTTTGCAAGACACAGGTCAAAAAACACATTGTTCTGCTCAAACTAAAAAAAATTAAAAATTGGATGACCTGTTCTTTCAGAAGCCCTAATTCCCTTATATTGTAAAGGATGTACTTGCAGTGTGGTGACAGGTAGCCTTGAGTCATAAATGCTGCCATGAAAATAAGCTCATCTGTATCTATATATAAAATATTTGAAGAATCGCAGTTTGTACATGCTCAGGAGAAATTTAGATGGCACCACAGACTCCATCCATGCCGAACAGGTCTCACCTAGGGCTGCAGCAGTTCCTCTGTAGCTGCCTCTAAGTTGAGCACCAAGCCAAGAAGGGAGTACCAAGGCCTTCTCACCTAACTTAACAACCTGAAGGAAGTATCTAAATTAAAATCATGGTTTCCTTCTGTTCTTTCTAGCTAGTGGCTCCTCTAAGACAGAAATTGTCCTCCGGAAGAGCCTCTTTGTTGCCAGTAACTACAGAAGACATCCTGGCAGTACAGCCTTCTAACTGAGGAGCCCCAGTCATGTTGGGATTTAAGTGGGATGAATCCAATCATTTCTGCAGGACTCAGTGCTGGTGTTTAGGTGTGACAAGAGAGGAAAGAAGGAATAGTGAGACTGGAGGAATCCATAAGGGCATGAGGTTGCACCAAGGGGCAGGAAGGAGGGAGCATATAGTTTACTTTTTAGTAGTGCTGCTTTTCTGAGGTTTGAGAAACAGTTTTAAGACCTTCTGGGCAAGCGAAAGAGATGATCACTGGTCTTACAGTGGTAAAAAAATGCCTGGCTTACTGCCCTTGCATGATCCTCTATTTTCCAGTGACAGAGAAAATCCGTGTCTGCACTGTGAATTTTATTTCACTTACCAACAACCTTGAAGCCTTTTTCTGAAAGCACCTGACTATGGTTCAGTGAAAGGTTTAGCAATGACAGAACAGATTAATGGTAGGAGAATATAGGAGGTTGTGCAATTTCTGTGTGTTCTTCAGATGACTTTTTGGGACACAAGTTGCATGGAGGTCTCATATGTCCTTTCTGCCTTTCAGATCTTTGAATCTTTATGAAGAGATATGGATTATTTTGTCCACAAAGTCAAAAGTTTTAGGGCGGAGGCTGAATTGATTTTAAGTGAACGACATTTTGTCTCCAGCAGATGGTGATAAAATACCAGGGTTTGGCCTGTTAAAACCCAACTGTTCCTGTCAGAAGTTGAAACTGGCTCTGATTGTATCTCAGAAGAAAAACTGCTCAATTCAGTTTAAACCATAATCAGGATGAAACAGTTTATAAATGTATTAATGACATGTAATTAATTGTCAGCCACTGACCTATATATTCAGGATCAAAACTGGTGATACAACAGATAAACCATAGTGTTAGAACCTTTACAGAATGTTACTCCAGACATCTTTCTGCAACTTATCCCAAGAAGTTTGAGGTTTGGGTTACAAGCAAACCAACATTTTCTTGGGTGTGCTATCCCAGTGCTTAACTTTCCATCTGCATTTAGAATTTAAAATCAACTTCAGAGCAAAATAATTTTTATAGATCACTGTGTAAAGATTTTTTTGGAAGACATCTCTATTTGGTTATGTAAAATCCTCGAAGTTACACAACACCATTTGAGACCTACACTGTCTGAGTGTCTCTCCAAGTATGGCTTTCCTTAAACACTTCAAGCAGCCAAGTTTGGCTTCCACAAAGTTATTAACATCAGTTTAATTCTATTTCATCTAAAGTTGCTCTGTCTCCTTCCTGTATACATGAATAAAAACTAGCATGCAGCTGCTTAAGGAAGAAGTTTGGATTGATTTATAGCGTGAGACACTCATTCTCTGGACTTTTTTGATGCGTGACAGCCAAAGGTATTGTCCAAACATACTTTTCTAGGTCCAGCTGTGCTAGATCCACAGGTTTGTGTCTTCTGCCTAACTATGGATGTTCATCACTCCTTCTGTTAAAGCATTTTCGTAGAATCATAGAATTGCTGAGGTTGGAAGAGACCTTTAAGATCATCAAGAACAACCATTAACCTAGCACTGCTGAACCACTGTACTACCACTAAACCATGTCCCTAAAAGCCACATCTACACATCTTTTAAATGCCTCCGGGGTGGTGACTCCACCACTTCCCTCGGCAGCCTGTTCCAATGCTTGACAACACTTTTGGTGAAGAAATTTTGCCTAATACCCAATTTAAACCTCCCCTGGTGCAACTTGAGGCCATTTACTCTTGTTACTTGTGAAAAGAGACTGACACCCACCTTGCTACAGCCTCCTTTCAGGTAGTTGTAGAGAGCAATAAGGTCTCCCCTCAGCCTCCTCTTCTCTAGACTGAACAACCCCTGTTCCCTCAACTGCTCCTCATAAGACTTGTGCTCCAGCCCCCTCGCCAGCTTCGTTGCCCTGCTTTGGACACGCTCCAGCACCTCAGCATCCTTCTTGTAGTGAGGGGCCCAACATTGAACACAGGATTCAAGGTGCGGCCTCACCAGTGCTGAGTCCAGGGGCATGATCACTTCCCTACTCCTGCTGGCCACACTATTGCTGATACAGGCCAGGATGCTGTTGGCCTTCGTGGCCACCTGGGCACGCTGCCGGCTCATGTTCAGCTGGCTGTCAACCAGCACTCCCAGGGCCTTTTCCGCCAGGCAGCTCTCCAGCCACTCCTCCCCAAGCCTGTAGCGTTGCATGGGGTTGTTGTGGCCGAAGTGCAGGACCCTGCACTTGGCCTTATTAAACCTCATACAGTTGACCTCTGCCCATCGATCCAGCCTGTCCAGATCCCTCTGCAGAGCCCTCCTACCCTCCAGCACATCAACACTCCCACCCAACTTCATGTCATCTGCAAACTTACTGAGGGAGCACTCGATCCCCTCATCCAGATCATCAATAAAGATATTGAACAAGACCGGCCCCAGAACCGAGACCTGGGGAACACCGCTTGTGACCGGCCGCCAGCCGGATTTAGCGCCATTCACCACAACTCTCTGGGCTCGGCCATCCTTTTCCACCAGACATCTTTCCAGCCATTCTTCCCCAAGCCTGTAGCGTTGCATGGCGTTATTGTGACCCATGTGCAGGACCTGACATTCAGCCTTGTTGAACCTCATACAGTTGGCCTCAGCCATCAATCCAGCCTGTCCAGATTCCTCTGCAGAGCCTTCCTGCCCTCCAGCAGATCAATGCGCCTGCCCAACCTGGTGTTGTCTGCAAATGTACTGAGGGAGCACTCAATCCCCTCATCCAGATCATTGGTAAAGATATTAAACCAAACTGCCCCCAACACTGAGCCCTGGGGAACACCATTTGTGACTGGCTGCCAACTGGATTTAACTGCTTTCACCACAACTGTTTGGGCCTGGCAATACAGACAGTTTTTTACAGCGAAGTGGGTTTTCAGGTTGCCTGCTATGTGTTCCCCAAGATGTTTTTGGTCAAAATAAGATGGATTAGTTTAAACAAATTAAATATTAGTGTCCTGGTTTTGGCTGGGATAGAGTTAATTTTATTTCTGATAGCTGGTATAGTGCTGTGTTTTGGCTTTGGGATGAAAAATGTTGATTATATACTGATGTTTTCGGTTGTTGCTCAGCAGTCAAGGACTGTTCAGCTTCCTGTGCTGGCCTGCCGGTGAGAAGGCTGGGGGTGCATGGAAAGCTGGGAGGGGACACAGCCAGGATGGCTGACCCAGGCTGGCCAAACAGATATTCCATACCATATGTCATGCTCAGTATATAGAGCTGGGAGAAGAAGGAAGGGAGGGATTTCAGAGTTATGGCATTTGTCTTCCCAAGTCATGGTTACATGCGAGGGAGCTCTCCTTTCCTGGAGATGGCTGAACAAGTGAATGAGTTCCTTGTTTTGCTTTACCTGTTAAACTGTCTTTATCCCAATCCATGAGCTTTCTTATTTTTCTAATTCTCTCCCCATCCCACTGCGGGGGGGTTGGGGTGAGCAAGCGGCTGTGTGGTGCTTGGTTGCTGGCTGGGGTTAAACCACGAGAATTAGATCTCTGCTAACTGGGCACATTGAGAATGAAACATATCAGTGTGTAAAATAAACACTGGACAATGTGACACTGCAACTTCAGCTGTTGCTCTTCTGTCACTTGTTGATCCACAATGCATACCAGGGCTCCTCACTCTTAGTTCTTCTTTGCACTGTCTTGTCATCTACTGCTCGTTAAATGCAGTGACTCAACTTGTGATCAAGGCAAAACCATGATGCTTTCCCAACAGGACTATTTGCAAGAGCCAGCAGATCTTAGATGCCTGAGATCCTCAGATACATCAAAGATGGGCAGCATGGCTTTTTCTCAGTGAAGAAGACTCTAGGAGTTTTCTCTGGCTTCTCTACGAGCAGGGTTTTTCTGCCTTGTGTGCTGTTGGTGTTGCTGTTCAGTGGGCAGAATTGCCCTGTTTTTCTTGCTGTTCTGAAGAGAATGAATAAGAAATTCTACACCACGATGATTGAGTTCACTGTTGGAGCTGTGAGAGGATGGGATGAATGTGCAACTACTTGAAGGTGAAGCGTGAACTGATCTTGAGGGTTTTTTCACAGGACTGCTGGTGGTTGATTTCGCCTGTCTTGGTCCATTACATCTTGACATTGAGACATCATAGCTGACCATTTCTGAACTCATTCTGTCCCAGATGAGAAGGTAACCTCCCTGTGTTTCACTTTACAGCATGCAGTCAGGTAGACTATGACAGCTACAAGTCTCAGCTGACATATACCAGCTTGCTGGCTCACTGCATATGGAATGGACTAAGCCTTGTCAATGCACAGTTAGTAGTTAACTGCGTGGGTTGTTCCTGCTCTTAGAAACTGTAGTAACTCTTCCATCATACCTGACTATTTTCTGCTTCCCCAGACAAAATGGAGAATCTCTCAGCATGGTCATTTGACTGTGCTTTGAACCCTCAACTTTGCTGACGTTCCTCAGGCTTACTGGTTTTTCTGTCTTCACTCATGACTGCAAGTAGCTACTCTCTTGACGGAGCTAGCCTGGATGTCCAGAAGCTTCTGTTGCATTTCAAAACTGGCCAACTGCTTTTTGTTCAGTTTCATCTCACTAGATACAATAGGAGTGAGATCAGTGTCAGCTTGAGCCAAGGTGCACCTGGATTCAGGATCTGAGCTTGCTGTCCATGTGTGCCACATACCTCTGTAAAGAGCATGTGTAACTAAAAGAAGCACTTACTGTCATTATCAAGCTAATAAATCAATGTTACACAATGCATGTACTGCTGTCTTTGCAAGCAGAAATGTGGGATGAGGGGCTGAATCCAAGGCCTTCATGTATGAGCAGTTGGTGAGAAACAGCAGTACTTTTAAAAGCTTTGAGTGGGATTCCTCCATGCAGAAGAATCAACATCTGAATGATTTGTGTTGTAGGGGTTTATTTTAGAACCTCTCAAACTTTAAAAAAATGTTTTATTCATGAAAGAACTTTTCTTAACAAGAGACCTTGCTTTTTTGGGGAGTAGTTACTTAGGACTTTCCAGTGAAAATATGGAATACAACCTTGTAGCCCTTCCTTGTGCAAGCAGTTTAATGAAGTTCTATCAGGGTTACAGGATTTGCATGTTTAAAGACTTGATCCATAATAACTAGTCTCTGCCTATCTGCTAACTAAAAATATGCATTAAGAATACAGTTTGCCTTGGCTTCCAGGAGTTGGAAAAACTTATTGAGATACACAGCCAATCCTGAGACATGTTGAACTTCAGTACCTGGTAAGTTCAAAGGCTTGTGATGGTACCCAGCAACCCTTGGATATAAGTCTGGAAAATCAGTGAGGAAAAAAAAAATCCTTTTTGCTTTGGAAAACCTTACCTGCATTGCAGCCAGGCCAAGCTGTAAGTGGCCACTGTCAAACACCATCTTACCAGGTGGATGGTGTATCCTCAACTTGGACAAACTAATGCTTCCTACCCAGTGCTGGAGAAAGGGCATAGGGCGTAGGGTGGATAGGAAGTGTCACATGTCTCTAGATGCTGACTTCAATGGAATGTGGCAGTTTCCATCAGTGGAGTTTATTGTCTATGTTTTCCCAAGCTTCCTTCAGAAAAGCAGCGTTTGTCCTTCCAGGGAGCTTTGTAATTAACAGTCTGCACTACCACAGTGCTCATAAAACAGTTATGGTTGGTATTTGTGTACTGAACACAGAAAGAAGCAGCCTGAGTTCAGAATTGCTTTCAATTTTGCAGCCAAATTGTGGCTCTCTCCCATGAAGACACTTTGTAGTTGTTTTTTCTTATACTCCAGCCAATCCTGCTGAGCAATCCCTCAGAGAGCTCACTATAACTTAGCTCTGTTTTAAATGCCTTTTAAACTGTGGGTCTGTATTTCAAATACAACTAATATTATTTAAGCATTCACATTCATCAGTCCACTGGAGGAGATGGACAGTCCCAACCAGCCAGCATCTACAAGCTCCCTTAGGAAGAAGTAATGCTTTTTCCCCCTCATCTGACAAATCCCTGTCGTGTCAAAGATGTTGTAATTGATCTTTGTCATTAAATTCAATAATGGCCAAATTTACAGATCTACCTTGTTTCACGCTAATGTAGATAAATGAGGTTCACTGTAAAATATTGACTTTTACTTGGCACCTATGCACCTCAGCACTTTATGCGTTTGATTAACATACAAGCAAGGCTGTAAAATCAAATAAATGAATGCAAGGAGTAATGTTTTATTCTCCTTAAATGATATATGAGACTCAGCTATTTATAGCAAGGGATTGGGAGAGAAATGTAAAGCTAAGCCAATTCTAGGAATGCTGATACAGGACATTCGGTGAAAAATTGGTATTTGTATGAAGAAACTTCTGTAGGGAAAGTCAGAACACCATGTAATGGTGTAAAGCTCATTTGTTTGTGCCTTGATCATGGTTTCTGCCATTACATAAGAAGCATTTTTGAGAAATACACCACATATTTTTAATGCTTAGCTACTGGGATACCTTGCTAGGGGCTGTGTTAGATCATTTGTATGTAAGTCTTTAAAGCAAGATTTTATACTTCTCTGCAGGCAATGCTGCAGCTCAGCCATGAATACTGGACCTGCTAGAGAAAATTCTTCAGCAGAGGATCATTATGCAGGAGCCCAGGCTGAGCGATCACGCGGATCCCTGCATGGATGTGACACACTCAAATCAGAGAAGGCTTATTATGCAAGTACTGTGATGTGGCTGAGCTATTAAGAATGGACAGAAATAATTTGAGGAAGGATCCCCTCAGAGAGACAATTCCCTTGAGAGAGTGTTTATCCATTGCAAGAGGGACTACTCAGATCTCACTGAGCCCACAGCCAGAGGAGTTTTCAAACGATCTCACTTGAGCGCAGGGAAAAATACTGACTCGTTTCAGACTTATCTTCTCACTATTTTGACCCATGTAAAGTACAAATAGGCAGATTCTTAAGTGATGCAAATTCCTAAAGCTCCATTGGCATCAAGGGAAGATCTTTAACAGATGAGAAGGATGCTGCCTCTCAGAGAAGGCTCATATGAACCATTTTTCTCTACAAATACTGAGGACAGGTACAAAATATATAAAAAGTGTGACCAATGTAATCACAGACCATTTATCTGTTTTCCTTGCCAGCAGAATCACTGCAGGAAGAGCAGGATTTAGACAGCAATCAGAGAATCCCAGGCTCAACTTTCATTTGAAGGAGGGGAGGTTTTTCAGCACAGACGCAGTGGAAAATGGCTGAATGGGGAACCTGAGCAGAACAGTTCTCCCACCGGAGTAATCCTGGAGAAGATCACTATGGGAATACTCCTATTTCAGAGTGAAAATTATTTCATTGCAGATACTTACTTTGCTCCCAGAACAGAATCAATTTTCAGGTACAGAAACTTACTTTGGAATAAGGAGTCCACAAGGGAAGATACTGTAGAAGAGCAATCATGCACCTGTGTATTTTGACTGGCCTGTATTTACAGAGGGCCAGAAAACTCTGCAACAAAATGCAGTAGTGGCACTGCTGCTTTCCACATCCTTAGTGATGTGGCTGCTCTGGCCCTGTGCTCCAGAAGGCTTTCCTGGACAGTTTTCTCATACTGCCAAGTTCTGAAATGAGGAGACCCTGGCTAAAATTCCTCTCAGACAACAGACTAGAGAAAAAAGAAGGAAGTATTCTGAAGGACTAGGTCTCCTCCAGAATCCATTTTGCAGATGGATAGATCTTTAATGTCTTCCCAAAATTTTTCTCTCTGTCATGGTATTTCTTCTGTGGATTTTTCTGCCTGTTGAATTCCCCATCTATTTCAAAAGGGAAGTGACTGTGCTTCAGTAGGAAAGCACAGTCTCTTGAAATGTCACAGGAGTCAGCACCGTTTTCTCTTTTGAAGTTAGGAATGAGATAACATTGCACAAGTGGGTTCTGAGAGGTGTCAGTTTGTTACCAGGTCCGTCAGAGACATCTGTGAATCCTGGGGCAGCTGCATAGGATCCATCATGACTACCATATGTAGACATCTACTGAGTCACTGGACCCAGTAGACTGGACTGCGTCTACAGCAAGTAGGAGGAAATATGTGCTTTCATCTAAGTGAGTCTAGATATTTGCTGTAGGATGTGATACCCAAGAAAGATAAAGTGCCTGTTTCTTTCCTCCTATTACAAAGCTAGTCCAGGATGACTAGCTCAGATATAGAGATCTAAATAGTAGACATCTACAGTTAAGTGAATGAGGCTGAAACCCTAGTGTCTTTTAATACCTTATATATAGTGAACTTAAGTCTTTTTATTGTGATCCTCAGAGGGGGATAAAAGCGTGTGAACATGGATCTCTCCTAAACAGATGGGCTTCAGATCAGGACATCTGGAGGCTCTGGGAAGGATTATCTCCTCTATTATAATGAAAAACTGTTAATAAATCCTGAAAACTTTTGGAAATTTATCTATGAAAAAAAAAAAGTCTGACATACTTTCACACAGTTTCTTCATTTCAAGGTCATAATGAATTAATTTTGGAGATCCATGGAATCAGTTGTCTATGTCCAATAAATTATGGCAGGTAATTAAGCTATTCATTTTACCTTCACTGCTTCACTCCAGTGTCCTTGTGGATCTGCTATACTGGGTGCTTTTTTTGTAATAGAAAACTTGAACAGATAGTTCCCCAATATTTTGATAAGGGCATTGGTGTTCTCTGATGTTTTTGTGTGAAAAGCTACTGTCATTTGTTCCCCGTGCAGAAATGTGGTGGGTTTTTTTTTTTTTTTTCTTAGCAAAGCTGTTCTCCTTCTACCCAGCTTTTGATTTGTTGGCATGTGAGTCTCTATAACAAATTTTATTTGTGCATTTGTAGCTCTGTAGTTCTTATCTCTTCATGATCTTTGACAAGTTTACACAGGTAAGTATTGATGAGATAAATCTGAGCTATTATCTTATATTTTACAAATAGAAAAGTGAGACACAAAAGGATTTCCATTGGCTGCAGTGAGTTTTATATCAGGCTGCCAAGTGTTTCAGTCAAGATGAATGTATCAGTCAAACTGCAGAAAGTTTGTGGCACATTTGGGGAAAGAATCCAGAAAATCTAAATCTCATTGAGTGTACAGAAGGTAACAGGTCATGAGGATGAATTAGGATGGCAGATTGCATTCAACCTTGTGTAGCCTTTGCTTTTTGTTTTAGGTCACCAGTGTCCACTACATTTAGATCACCAGTGTCCATTGACATTTTAGACTGGACCAATACAGAGCTCTGTAAGGCTCATCAGGGCTAAAATAATTGAGACATGCATTCATTTCAACTGGTGCACTATTGCTTATCTCTAGCTGTAGTAACACCCACAAACAGGATAGCAGTCCAGTTTCATAGAGCACAGGCACATGCACCAGGCAATCTCCTCACCCTCTGGGTTCCCGATGGCTCCAGGTTGCACAGACAGTGGATTTCCAAATCCCTTGGATGCCAATCCACTGCAGCTGCAAAAGGTCTTTGACATCTAGGGACTCTTCTGCAGGGCATCTGAAGGGTGCAAAAAAGAGTATAAGGGTGATGTAAGCTGAAGGAGGAGCTGGTGTAGAAATGATGCTGTCAGAGATCATGTAGATGTTGGGATTCAAGGGGGTTGCCTTCCTGGTCTGCTAGAGACAGGCTTTGTCCTCAGGGCCAGCTGGCAGTGAGTCTGAGAGTGTTTCTACTGAGTATAGCAGAATTGTTTCTCAGGTTAAGTTCCTTGTAGATCTTGAGAAGCTGGTCTAAATCCGAGCTTACAAACTGATAGTAGGTAAGGGAAATATAGAGCTGTGTGTAGAAGTTCAGCAATACAAGGTGAAGACTACAGTAGTTGACAGTTGACCCAAGTTAACTGTGTAGGTAAATAGACTTCACAGATGACAATAATTTATCGTAAGAAAGTTGACATCCAAATTATGATGAATTGCAAGAATTTCCTAAAATCATGTGAGGTAGTATTTCTGTCCTCATTTCTTTAAAGTGCTAAATAGTAATTTCCTATTAGTTCAGTATAATCTCTTCTTTCCCACATTATGCAGTTCAAATCTAGACCTACATAATTTGGGGTGTTTTGGTGGTAAATTTATAATTGAATTTAACTCTAGAAAGAACTCAAATATTGCACTAATCCATTAATAGCTGGGTTAGTGTAATACCCTTAGAAATAATGGCTACTAATGTTCTTCCGGGAAGCCTCCTGGTCTCTCTGCACAGGGAAGTGGTACCTGGTGGGTTACAGACACCATTGGTAACACAGGACTGCGGGGTCCCCATCCTTGCTCTGATGCTCACAGAATCAGGTAGGTTGGAGAGGACCTCTGGAGGTGACCTGATCCAAACTCCTTCTCAGCCGTGTCAGGTTGCTCAGGGCTTTATCCATCTTGAGACTTGAATCTCAAAATGGAGGATGGAGATCCAGCAATTTCTCTGGCCTCTTGTTCCAGTGCTTGACCACTGCCTGGTGAAATGTTTTTCCTTGTATCTAATCAGAATTTTTCATGTTTCTACTTGGGTCCATTGACTCTTGTCTTATCACTGTGCTTCTACAAGAAATGTCTGGCTCCAGCATCTCCACACTTTTCTGTTAGGTAGCTGTAGACAGCAATAACATCTCCCATTTGACTTCCCTCCTAAGACTGAACAAATCCAGTCTGTCAAAATTCCATTTCTCATTCATTTCCTTTAGGGCTTAGATGAGATTATTTAGCCTCATTCTACATTTCTCTCTCTGAGAAATTGGGAATAATGCTATTTCTGTACCACAGCAAGGAGCTATGAGGATAAATGCATGGTAGGTTTCTCAGTTATTGTGAAAATGGAATCTTATGGAAATATCACTGTTAGACAGTGCGTCCGCTTTGGTAGAAGGCATTGTCCATAATGGAAGAACCTGGAAAGGGCATTTGCATTATCGGATGAAGGGGCATCTGCATCATGGGAACAGTGGGAAAGAGAGTTCCTCCTTGTCCACTTTTGCAGCTTTTTAATAGACAGTAAACTCAATGGATCTCACAGTCCACATTTCCCGAACAGGAGGGCTGGTTTTACATGTTGCCTAGACACATAATAAATCACTGCCCTAAGGCCTGGCTTGTCTCCGCTCTATATTTTATCTGTTATATGCAGTCCCATTGACCCCAAGACTGTTGTTCCTGGTGCACAAATGTAAGCTCATGACAGACCGTGTCCTTAGGACATACCCATCTGCACAAAGTGATTAATTTCTGGGTTACAGTGGGATTTATTCATATTCTGTCAATATTCATGATCTTCTAAAATGTTGCTATCTGGAAGGGAATTAATTTTGGCTACAAAGAAGGTGTTTTCTCACCTTCAAGCTGGAGTACACCAGAATAAAAACAAGATGGTAGTATTCAATTAAGTGTCTTCCCTGCTCGTGGGCAAAATACTGTGTTTGGAGAAGAGTGTGAAAGCAAGTAACTGCTGTTCTGTCTACTATCATATGACCCCCAAATCTGTGAAAGTTTTAGCATATTCTAGTTTTCCTTAATAGGATGAATGGTGAATTATTATTACAGCAGGTAAAGATATATTACAATGCAAGGATAAATAAAAGCTGCCGCCTTACTCCTGGAAAAAATAATGATGGGTCAGTTGCATGAGGGCCTGATTCAAAATAGTGGCATAAACCAGAAACAAGCTGTCATGCAAATAGTTAACAATATACTTATAATAGTTTGAACCAACACTAGTCAAAAACATTTTTCTCAGAAACCTCTGGCAACATTCTGGTCCAGCCAGTTTATCCCAAATGCAGGTGTATTCTTTCTGGAAAGAAAGCTTTTTCTCCAGTCCTTCCAGCTTCTTTCTGCAGATGGTGCCTTAAGTTCAGCAGGGCTAAACTATTCACCTTCTCCATGGAATTTTTCATTTCATAGACCATTACCATTGTCTCATTCTTCTGGCTTTTTTTCCAGTCTGAAGTCCTAGTCTATTCTATTTCTCCTTGTACAGAAACTGATATTGTCTCTGATATTGTCTCTGTGTATTTCCTCGTTTGTCTCATCTAGCTGAGATGGGGTGAAGGCGCAGTGCTGACGATGGAATTTTAGCATCATTCAGTTAAAGAAGAGCAAAAGGGCCTTAAATCTTCCAGGATTGGGCTTTATCTGCCCTAGGTTGGTCAGAATAAGTCCACTTTACACTAGGAAAAAAAAAAAGAGATGAAAAAAGAACAAAAAGATCCAAGTGAATAACATCATCTTCATCATGACCCCATTAAGTTTAATAAAATGTTAAAATGAGACAGTGCTCACCCACTGTTTTAGCTTTACTTCATTGCTTTTTCATACTAGCAGTGCATCAATAACCAGCAGTATATTCTAAGTGATTGAATAAAAAGTTAGATTTAATTGGGAAATCAATGAGCAGGAATAGGGCACTGAGGTCATATAGATTGTATCATCCTGACCAATCTAACTCACTCGCCCTTTGAGCTGGTCTTTCATCATTATATTTCACTTGCCGATTCCTCAACAGTCTTAATTATGGGCATAGCAATTTGTCTTCAAATATCACACTACAGTGAAATCTATGCATCAATAAATACAGCTCAAAAGCTGTTTTCCACACTGCTGGAGAGTTAATTGCTTCTATGGTTAAAGCAAATGCTGAAATTCTTTACATTTGTGGTGCTTTTCAACATCTTCAAGTGACTGGAGGCCATTCAGAATTGCTAAATTAAAGGAAAACATGTCTTTGAATATGAAGATTGGTTCTGAGCAATTTTTGACACTTTATCTGTACAGAGCATTCTGCCCTGTGCTGCAGTTGGAGCATGGCTAAGAAATAGTAGAGGGCACTTTAGACAGCATAGATAGCGTAGTTGGAAGGATCTGCTGGCTATTAGTTTTCTACCTGCCTCTTTTAAACACCAGCTATATGTAGGGGAAGTGGTGAATACCACATTTACAAATTTTGCCTAGTCTAGGCAAAAAACCTTTTTCTGTTCAGGAAAGTGCAATTCAAGTGCTGTCCTTGTGTTTCTCCACTCCAAAGCAGGAATGTTCTCTAATCTCTGAGTGCCACTTGGAAAACAGGGGGCATAAGTAAGCCTTGAAAAACTGGTCTGTGAGCAAGAGTAGTGGTGAAGTCCACAGCTGTGGAAGTCATTGGTTGGGCTGGGCAACTTCCTTGCAGGCTTTTGTCGAGTTACCACAGCCAACCCTCCAGGCCATATAAAGCATCTGTGTTTTTATTGTGCTCTTCTTTTTGCATGCAATGTCTGTTGCGCTCCCTGACTCCTAAACCACTTATAAGCTACAGCATTGGTTTCTGTACTGGCAGCTTGCCTCAACATGATTTCTGAGTGGCTGTCAATATTTTCTGCCCTTGTAATCGGCAGCCTAAGACCCTCCTAGGAAAGATTCTGGCATCTCTGAAAGGCAAGATGCCATTTCTGCCTGATGTTATCATATCAAGGGTGGATGGGACAGGAATAGACCTGGGGCCACCCATACTGTGTTGCAAGTATGCTCTAGGCGCTGGAGTCTCCTGAGTCCTGTACCAGGAGCACCTGCTCAGTTGCTTGAAAAAAAGATTTCAAGTGAAGCAGTGCGCATGGGTGATTAATTTAACCTGCAGCCCATGAGAGGTTCCAGTCCACATCGTATTGTAGATGCGAACAGGGAACCACTTTTGCGGCAAAGAACTCCATCATGTGCTCAAGGGTGAACAATGAGACTGGGCATTCTTGTTACCTCGGCTGCAGACAAAGATGGTAATGATTCCTTCTCCAAATGTTTGAGGCTGCCGTTTGAGCAACAGGCAAGACAACATTATTGTTTTAATTTGTGGGTTTCTGAACTCCCACTCAACAGTATCTTCAGCAGAAGTTGCTTGACTCTATGTGAATAACTAAATATGCCTTGATCCTATTTAGTGCTACATTCCAATATCTGTTAAACATGTTTGGTATTTAAGTGAGCCAAAGTAAAATCTTAGGTCTTGACCACACTAAAAAAAAACTTGTCAGGCAGAACACCTGTTATTTTGCCTTTTGTTCAGCTAAAACCGCAGCCATGCAGCTGAGGAACCTCTCCTGACCAAATGTTTCATGAAAACAGGTAGGTGGTGGTGAAAAGTTTTGATTTTGATGCTTCAGCTGTTTCTGACAAAACCCTCTGTTGAGACATTTCTGACAAGCTGTAAACTGTATTGCTTGAAGTATCTGGACAAATGTGTTATCTTCTGGGGTGTATTTTCTGTGCAGGATGTAGCATGCTCTGAGCTGGAGCACCAGGAGTACCTGGTTCTGAAAAGCACATGTAGAAATAATCCCTGTCTTCTTAAAAATATTTCTTTAGATAAAGATGCTCTTTAATGTCTGAGACATGTATTGCAAGAAGCTTATTCTCTGAGCCAAGCAGAGTGGGGCTATTGAATAACTGTGCCATCGCATGCATAAATATCCAGAAGACAAATCAATTATGTCTACATTAGACATTATGGAAATAAAGCTGCTATAATTGAACATTATCACAAATTTTGACGTTCTTGGCTTGGAGAGCAGATATCTCAGCTTCTGCTTGGAAGATCATCATGGAAAACTGTCAGCCTGCACAGGGGTACTGGCAAGACAAATACACTTTAGAAAAACCCACAGCACACTGTCTGTGCCTCAGACTCTGTCAGCCCCCAAAGTTTGTCAATAAAAAGGGACAGCTTCAGGAGAGATTTAAGCTTCTGCCTTGGCTCTGTGTTTCCAACTTTGGAAAGCCTTTTCATGAAATTTTCATTCATAAAAACAATGTGTTGGACTTACCACACATAATACTCATGTCCATCTCTAAAAGGTATATTAAAACTACTTGCTATAGGGGCACTAATTTTGTAGAGTTTCATCCTTACCATATTCACAGTGCTTTGTCATGGATGCCAAGACCAGTACCTGCATCTTCATGGATAGGTTTGAAAGCTCTGAGGGCTAAGCATTGCCTCCAAAAAAACCCAAAACAAACATGAAGCCTGTCCCCAAACAGTCACATAGGATCTAATTACCATATTTGCAAATAGGCTTAATGGAGCTTGCCATGGACAGTGACGGGGTCCACACAAAATTAGGCTGCTGATCAGAACATGCAAGACCAATATTTAGAGAATGTTGAATATGGACTTTTATGTAGAACGCAAAATTTCAGATGCCTCCGAAAGTGTTTTTGGTTTTGTTTTTTTTCTGAGTATTCAGGCCAATGGTTCCCAACTTTGCTGTCCAAAAGGAAACAACATTGAGCAAACAACACGCTGTGTGCAGCCTCCTATTTTGAGCTCCATGTTCACGCGGATCTCAAGAAGCGGGGGATCCTACAGCTATTGGAGGATCTTGCGATGAGCCTGTTGTCCCCAATTCGAGGGATGAGGATCACTTTCTACATGAATAATGTATTTGTTTGCAGGTAGTTTATGGATGGAGAGACTGGGGTTAAGAGAAGGATGTATGACTTCTAGACAATGAGAGTGCTAGAAAAAACCCACAAACCATTCATTGTGGACCTGTGTCCTCATCTCAGGTCCTACCCCAAGATCCACAGCTCTGGCTGGTACACAAAATAAGACAGGTAGTCCTTTGTCGTTAAATCCCTGTGGTTGATCCCATGCCTCTGCACACAGAATTACTTATGGAAATGCTACATCAGCAGATACTTCTCTTGATCTTCTCTGGCAGAGGAAAATATGCATACCCTATTTTTCATCTTTTTTTGGTCAGAGGATCTTGTTCTGTCTATTTTATGGAGCTCTGAAAAAGTCAGGTTTGTAGGCTTTGTGCAGATATTGGCACTATTATCTGGTTTGTTTTGCTGATGGGGATTTGGCTGGATTATCTCCCCTCAGCACATAAACCCTAACTGTATGTTTTCTATGCATGACTGATCTGGTGATATATCAGAATCACAGAATCACTAGGTTGGAAAGGACATTCAAGATCATCAAGTCCAACCATTAATCCAGCGCCACCATGTTCCCTAAACTATGTCTTGAAGCACCACATCCACACGTTTTTTGACACTTCCAGAGATGGCAACTCCACCACCTCCTGGGCAGCCTTTCCAATGCCTGAACACCCTCTCAGTGAAGAAATTTTTCCTAATATCCAATCTAAATCTCCCCTGGTGCAACTTGAGGCCATTTCCTCTCGTCCTATCACTAGTTACTTGGGAGAAGAGACCAACACCCTCGTTGCCACAACCCCCTTTCAGGTAGTTGTAGAGAGCGATAAGGTCTCCCCTCAGCCTCCTCCAGACTAAACAACCCCAGTTCCCTCAGCCGCTCCTCATAAGACTTGTGCTCCAGACCCCTCAACAGCTTTGTTGCCCTTCTCTGGACACCCTCCAGCACCTCAATGTCCTTCTTGTAGTGAGGGGCCCAAAACTGAACACAGGATTCAAGCTGCGGCCTCACCAGTGCCGAGTCCAGGGGCACGATCACTTCCCTACTCCTGCTGGCCACACTATTGCTGATACAGGCCAGGACGCTGTTGGCCTTCTTGGCCACCTGGGCACGCTGCTGGCTCATGTTCAGCTGGCTGTCAACCAGCACCCCCAGGTCCCTTTCCGCCGGGCTGCTCTTCAGCCACTCCTCCCCAAGCCTGTAGCGTTGCCTGGGGTTATTGTGGCTGAAGTGCAGGACCCTGCACTTGGCCTTATTAAACCTCATACAGTTGACCTCAGCCCAACGATCCAGACTGTCCAGATACCTCTGCAGAGCCCTCCTACCCTCCACTACATCAACACTCCCACCCAACTTGGTGTCATCTGCAAACTTACTGAGGGAGCACTCGATTCCCTCATCCAGATCATCAATAAACATATTGAACAAGACCGGCCCCAGAACCGAGCCCTGGGGAACACCGCTTGTGACTGGCCGCCAGCCGGATTTAACGCCATTCACCACAACTCTCTGGGCTTGGCCATCCAGCCAGTTCCTCACCCAGCGAAGAGTAAACCTGTCTAAACCACGAGCCGCCAGTTTCTCCAGGAGAATGCTGTGGGAGACACTGTCGAAGGCTTTACTAAAGTCCAGGCAGACAACGTCCACAGCCTTTCCCTCATCCACTAGGCGGGTCACCTGGCCAATATCATCCTACAAACGCTGGAAGAGTGTCTTGTGACTTTAAACCTGAGCAAACTGACCTTCCTAAAAATGAAGCTTTGCCTTTGTGAAGGCTGCTTGTAGTGTTGCCTTTGTAAGATGATTCTTTTCATGAGTAACAAGCTCTATAGCTGTGTATTGCAACATTTTCTGTCTACAAAGAGTTCGATCTTCTTGAGGAAATAGCAATGGTTAAATGCTCATTTCTTTTACAGAGTGTAGATCTGATTATTGTCCAGTCAATTCATTGTTTTTCTCGAGGTCTTCTCTGCTAGTCACAGGCAGTGAAATAGGACAAAATTATGAAGGATATCACTTGTAGACAGTGAATGGAGAAATAATTTTAAGAAGAGGTCACCTTTGTACCCAGACACTGTATCAAGATGTAGTAAGGAGTATGCAGATTTCTCTGGGTTTCTACATTTAATAAAAGACACTGCTAGAATGTAATGGTGGGCACACAGACAAATGAAGTCATGGGTTTTTTTGCTTTTTTTAGGGCAAAGATTAACTAGGGCTCCTGCTTCACTGGAATATTTCTTGAGACCATTATCAAGTTCTGGTGCACTTCCCTTATGTCCAGCTTGGCCACCCTGGAGTCATACCCAAATGGAAGTACTCATGCAATAGATCTAGTAATGTCAATAATGTAGAGAAGACTTGCCACCAGTACATAGTGAAGGAGAAATTAGAGCAGCAGAAAAGAGCTATAGCAGGACAGAGAGAAAAGAGTCTTTAAATATGATTAAATAGATAATGGATTGATTCTGAGCTTCCTGACCTGGTGCATATAGAAAGACCACTTTTACTTTTAAGGAAGTGCATCCTTTTCACACAACTGCATGGAAGAAGAGTTGCAGATCAAGTATTTTTCATGCTGAATCCAAGACTAGGCAGAAACGTTCTTTTATTTTGTATTTTATATTATTTATATTATTTTATTAAGAAAATAAATTGGACAAAAAATAAAGCCAATTCACAATATGCAAAAGAGAGGCTTCTACATGTGGTACGTTCATACTGCAAACAGGCTTATGTTCTTCTTCCTGGAATGGCTATGTGAAAATAAAAAGGAGTAACATGACTTTAAATCATCAAATGTTGATTCCTAATTCTTCTGCAGATTATACTAAAATCCTTCTCCAGTTCCTCCACATCCAAAATAGTAGTCCCCCTTCCCTTACAGTTAAAGGGAGTTGTGAAGTTTAATTATCAGCAGTTGACTCCCATAAAAGTCCACTCTCAGTAATGCACTCTGCCATCTGAAACAGCGCCAGGTCCTTCATGTGTTTTGATGACATGGAAATTTTCCATGATTAGCCAAATTTGTGACAACATACCCACCCTTGTGCCATTCATAAATTGGAACTGCAGCAATTGCTGTTATTAAAGGGATGAATGAAGGGAAAGTCCATGTTCAGTGCCAGTCTCCTCCAAAGGATATTGAAAGGTATTGCTGTTGCTGAAACACTTTCACCAATGCACAATTTTTTGCCCCTTCCCCTAATCTCATAGTCCATATCGCTTGACTCGGAGACATCAAATATAAACATCTTTGGCCACAACAGATGTGGCATAATTTCAAACTGGAGTACTGAATTTTGGAGTTGCTCTACTCCTTGACATTTGAAGTTATTTATTTTTGTTTCTCAGAAGTCAAATAAATTTACCAGTTGAATTCAGGTCAGGCCTTTGTTTTGGGTCATTAAAGGAAATTGATTTTGGTAAGGAAGCAGATGATTTTTGTGAGGATGTGGGAACCTTCATATCGTACTCAACCAGACATCCAGAGCTAGAAGAATAATGGTAAATGCATTCCTCTTTAATGGCATGGCTTATAATAATGTGAGGCCAAGAGAGACATGGAAAAAGAAGTGTGACTCAGTGTCTGCGTCCTTTTTGCTTCCATAAGAAGAAAGCTATGGTAGCTTTTACTGAAGTCTCAGCTCTTCTGCATGTATCAGCAGTGGCTGATGAAGATAAGGCAAGATCAAGTCCCTTCTGCCTCCTACCTATGTTCTCCCTCTGCATCAGCTTGGGTGGGTGGGATGTTTGGGTGTTATCTGGATAAGCTGGTTAAGAGTTTGTATTTGTGTGTGTCTGCAAAAGAAAGGGTTCAAAGTCATCACCATTTCCTTTAACGGACACAAAAAGCAAAGCCCAAGCTAACTGCAGTAGAGGACGTGCAAGGAAGTGGTTCCAGAACACTGGTCAGTGCTGACATTCTGGGAAAATTCTGTGGTTTTTAAAAGTAATTACTCTAAGAAAGGTGTGGAAAACCTCTGTAGTTTGTCAGAAACCTGCCACCTTCAGGGGGAAGCCTGGATCTAGATAGACCTGGACAAATCTCAACATTATGGTTGACTTTTCTCCAGTGCTATGACCTACATCCTGGTGTGTGACTAAGCTCAGCTTCTGTACACAGGATTGCAAAGTGGAGAGGGGCAACAGAGGTCTCAAGTGATGGTCGCAGTCCCTGGAGGTCTGCCGCTGTCCCTCCTTTCACACGGCCAGACTGCAGCGGGTTGACCCTGGCTGGACCCCAGGTGCCCACCAAAGCCCCTCTGTCACTCCCCTCTTCAGATGGACAATGGGGAGAGAAAATATAACGAAAGGCTCATGGGTCTGGGTAAGGACAGGGAGAGATCACTTGGCAATTACTGTCATGGGCAAAACAGACTCGACTTGGGGAAGTGAATTTAAGTTATTAACAATCAAATCAGAGCAGGATAATGAGAAATATAAAACAAATCTTAAAATACCTTCCCCTCACCCCTCCCTTCTTCCCAGGCTCGTCTTTGCTCCCAATTTTTGCTACGTCCTCCCGTGAGCGGTGCAGGGGAACAGGAAATGGGGGTTGTAGTCAGTTCATCACACGTTGACTCTGCTGATTCTTCCTCCTCACACTCTTCCCATGCTCCAGTGTGGGGTCCCTCACAGGGGGCAGAGTCCTCCATAAACTTCTCAAATGTGGGTCCCCCCATGGGTGCCGTCCTTCAGGAACAGGCTGCTCCAGCCCGGGTCCCCCCACGGGTGCCGTCCTTCAGGAACAGGCTGCTCCAGCCTGGCCCCCGCGGGGTCCCAGGTCCTGCCAGCAAACCTGCTCCAGCCGGGGCTCCTCTCTCTCCCCACGGGGCCACAGGCCCTGCCAGGAGCCGGCCCCAGCGCGGGCTGCCCATGGGGTCACGGCCTCCTTCGGGCATCCCCCTGCTCCAGCTTGGGGCCCTCCCCGGGTGCGGGTGCAGATCTGCTCCCCCGTGGAGCTCCATGGCCGCAGGGGCACAGCCGGCCTCCCCGTGGGCTTCCCCGGGGGCTGCCGGGGACCCTCTGCTCTGGCGCCTGGAGCCCTCCTGCCCCTCCTGCTCTGGGCTGGGGGCTGCAGGGCTGCTCCTCTCACATGTTCTCACTCCTCTCTCCGGCTGTAATTGCTGTTGCTGTTTCCCCCCCGCCTTCTTAACTCTGTTATCCCAGAGCTGCTACCACTGTCACTGATGGGCTTGGCCTTGGCCAGTGGTGGGTCCATCTTGGAGCTGGCTGGCCTTAGCTCAAAGCCAATACACCAGACACACTGGTGGCAACTATGACCAGCACTGAAGCTTGAGAAGGCAGTGGTCAGGTTCTCCCTAGCTAAAAAAAAAATAAGAAAGGAACAATTACTGAACAAAAATAACATTTTTGAGCTGTTGGACTTTACATTGCATCAGAGGATGAAAATGTGTCCCGGAAGAGATTGAGATGCAGTTGGGATACATCCTGAGCTTGGAAAACAACTGGCTAGCCTACATGCAAGAAATTAGGAAGAAAGGACACTGAATGAGGAAAGCAAGCCTCGCCTCAGTTCTCTATGAAGGCTTTAAGAGACGTTGTCTTTGTATTAAATTTACAGGCCCTTTTTTCCCCACAAAGGTGATCTCTCCCCTGTGAAGCAATTAGCTATTAAGAATCAGTTTCATCTTTGTCCTCATGATTCATGCCACACATTTCTGTTCATTGCAGAAGGCAAGTTAAGTCCTTTATGTAGAGAGCCCTATTTTTTTTTTTTTATAGGCATCTGCAGAAAGAACATTAACTGCATAATTTGTGTTGCACAGCTCACCTATTGTGTAGCACTGGGTACACTTGCAAAGCTATCTGTTAGGAGAGCTGTCATGATGGCTGTTCAGCAGGATGAGCTGAACGGCTGCTTTTGGGAGGTGATCTGGTAAGGCTGTCTTGTATTCAGTGAATGGGGCTTCTCAGAAGATGTCTCCAGGGGCAGACAGTTCTGCACTGGGATGCTCTTGCACCACATTTTGAAAAAATAGTGTGTGATGCTAATATTTTAACCACCATGGGCAAAGTTGAGGAAACAGAGAATTTTTATGTTGTAGCAAACCATTCTGTTCCCTTGGGAGCAAAATACCTGGGTACATTGCTGTGTCTCTGGACAAATACAAAGAAGATACCCAGGTCAAAGGTATAGGTAAAGCCACATTTGATTAAAAGAAAGACAGTGGTTATACTGGTATGGCTTTGAGATGGCCAGGGGAATTATTTCTCTCACTGTCTCTAGATTTGGTATAAGCACTGCTGTCATTGTTCCTCCAAGTAAGCAGGATACACAGTGTAAATAAAAAACCCTGTCTGAATAGGCCACCATTCTGTCACTTAGTGAAGAATGTGTAAAACCAGCTTAAGTGTGTGATTCTCTGGTCTACTAGTTAACCAAACCTTGCTAAAAGGCGGCTTTACAGATGGATACATGTGATCAAATTCTCAGATGTTATGATAAGGTGTACAGTATTGAAGGCTGGGGAGGCATCCCAAGGCACACAGGATGATGCAGCGTATGGAATTTGGTCCATATTCTTCATTTATATCTTTAGAGTCATATTATTACAGAATCACAGAATCATTAAGGTTGGAAAAGACCTTTAGGATCATCAAGTCCAACCGTCAACCCAACACCACCATGCCCACTAAACCATGTCTCAAAGCGCCACGTCCACACGTTTTTTGAATACTTCCAGAGATGGTGACTCCACCACCTCCCTGGGCAGCCTGTTCCAATGTCTGACCACTCTCTCAGTAAAGAAATTTTTCCTCATACCCAATCTAAACCTCCCGTGGTGCAACTTGAGGAAATTTCCTCTCGTCCTATTGATTGTTACTTGCGAGAAGAAACGGACACCCTTTCAGGTAGTTGTAGAGAGCGATAAGGTCTCCCCTCAGCCTCCTCTTCTCCAGACTGAACAACCCCAGTTCCCGCAGCTGCTCCTCATCAGACTTGTGCTCCATACCCCTCACCAGCTTTGTTGCCCTTCTTTGGACCTCAATGTCCTTCTTCACAGAATCACAGAATCACTAGGTTGGAAAGGACCTTTAAGATCATCAAGTCCAACCATTAATCCAGCGCCACCATGTCCCCTAAACCATGTCCTGAAGCGCCACATCCACATGTTTTTTGAACACTTCTTGTAGTGAGGGGCCCAAAACTGAAAACAGGATTCAAGGTGCGGCCTCACCAGTGCCGAGTCCAGGGGCACGATCACTTCCCTACTCCTGCTGGCCACACTCTTTCTGATACAGGCCAGGACGCTGTTGGCCTTCTTAGCCACCTGGGCACACTGCCGGCTCATGTTCAGCCGGCTGTCAACCAGCACCCCCAGGTCCTTTTCTGCCGGGCAGCTCTCCAGCCACTCCTCCCCAAGCCTGTAGTGTTGCCTGGGGTTGTTGTGACCCAAGTGCAGGACCCGGCACTTGGCCATATTAAACCTCATACAGTTGACCTCTGCCCATTGATTCAACCTGTCCAGATCCCTCTGCAGAGCCCTCCTACCCTCCAGCAGCTCAACACTGCTGCCCAACTTGGTGTCATCTGCATATTGCGTAAATCCATCACACAGGTCAACAGCTACTAATCTTCTGCACCAGCAATGTTCATCTAGGATCATCCTGGTGCCAACACACTAAATCCAAAAGGTCCACGCATTGAAGTCCCTTGTGAATAGGTTTAGACTTGCTGTTCAGGCATCTGTAGTTCCATTTGAACCACAAAGTAAAAAATGTTGAAAGCCTTAGAGTGAGCGACAGAATCCCTAGCTGAGGTCACTTTCATTAGTTGAATTTAATTTTCAGTGCAGATAGACATCTTGAAGCAGAGAAGAGAGAAGTTTGAAAAAATGCATGTCAGTTCAAATGTTAGTATTAGTACAAAGGCAAATAGGAGATAAGGAACATGAGGTCAAAGCAAACAAGAAAACAAGAAGAAAGGCCCCCAGACAAACCCATGATGCTTGCAGTTCTGGTCATTCTTTTCATTGATGTCGTGGATCAAAAAAGCTATGTGGAAGAGTAGGAAGCAAAGTAAAACTATTGAATGGATGTAGTTTCTTCCATTGCTGAAGAGCAAAAGAGAGTATTCAAGGAGTGACAATACTGCAATGAAGGAAAAAGAGAACAAGACTAGAGAATGATGAGTCTCTACCTTCTGCAGTATAAGAACTAAAGTGACACACAATAAAATTTCCAAATAGTAGATTTAAAAATAAAACCAGGCATGCTTTCCACAAAGTGCATAACTGAAATGTGGAGATCATTCCCCCAAGTAATCTTAGATGCCAAAAATGTAAAGAGTTTTAAAAAGAGATAAAAGGAATTAATGGAAAATGGATGCTTTGACAGCTGTTAAACAGCACATTGCAAACGGGAACACTGCTGTAAGAATTCCCTATCTCACTAAAAGGGTAAGGAAGCCAGAAGTGAAAAAGATATGCTAGGTAAGGATCACTACAGACTTTCCTTGTTTTTAAAATCCTTATTTAAGCATTTGCACTACTTTAAGTGAAAGATTGTGGGTATGAACCTCTATTGCTCATCTGAGGTTCTTCAAAACAGATCCTCCTTTGTCCCTTATTATAGCCATTGGATCTGATCCACTTTTTCAGACTCATTCACAGAACCATAGAACGGTTTGGGTTGGAAGGGACCTTTAAAGGTCATCTAGTCCAACCCCCCTGCAGTGAGCCGGGACATCTTCAACTAGAGCAGGTTGCTCAGAGCCCCATCCAACCTGACCTGAAATGGTTCCAGGGATGGGGCATTGACCACCTCTCTGGGCAACCTGGGCCAGTGGTTCACCATCCTCATTGTGAAAAATTTCTGCCTTAGATCTATTCTAAATCTACCCTCTTTGCGTTTAAAACCATTACGCCTTGTCTTATCACTACAGGCCTTTGCTGGAAAGTCTGTCCCCCTCTTTCTTATCAGCCCCCTTTAAGTCCTGGCAGCTGCAATAAGGTGTCCTTGGAGCCTTCTCTCCTCCAGGCTGAACAACCCCAACTCTCCCAGCCTGGCCTCCCAGCAGAGCTGTTCCAGCCCTCGGAGCATTTTGGTGGCCTCCTCTGGCCCTGCTCCGACAGGTCCATGTCTCTCCTGTGCTGAGGGCTCCAGAGCTGGACGCAGCACTGCAGGGTGGTCTCCCCAGAGTAGAGGGGCAAAATCACCTCCCTCATTCTTTCTAACCCTCAGTGAGTACAGGGGAGCACATGCTGTAGGGTATTCGTATTCATTACATGACATAATTAAATCATGTTATTTTCTCCAGGATGTAATCACTTCAATAGTTAAGAAATGAAATCTCACTCTCGATTCTGAAATGCTTTTGTAAGTAAATGTTAGATTTTTGCTTTCAGTAAGCATCTGGCCCCACTGGTCACTCTCAGAGAGGAGAGTCTGAAAGGGATACGAATTTGTATATTCCAGGTTAAATGATTTCTGGCAGTTACATTTTGGTCCAAAAGATTAAACTCTCTGCTATATTTCATATGTTTGAAGGACAGTATGCTTTGTTTTCTCTAGGAGCAAGCCCAATATTTCTGTAATGTCTTCAGATCCTTTTTGACTTTTCTTGCATGTTCCTTCTTACTTGTTCCAGTAAGTACTTATGTCTCCCAGATAAGAAGCACTGCCATTTAACTCCCAGCAGACCAGGCTTCTCTGCTCTTAAACACTGGAGCTTTTTAACTTGGAAGATGCTTAAGCTAACATTCATTTTAGCACATCTCATACTACTTGGTTGGTACTTCCTAAATAGAAAATGAACCACATATTCCATCCTATTGTTTTCTTGAATCCCAGTAAGTCATCATTTCTTTCTCGTTATTAATTGTATTGAGGCTAATTGACACTGGTATTAGCTATATTGAAAATGGAAAATATTTTATAGGGTACCACACCTGAACACAGACTTTTCAGATACTACGAGAAAAATACAGTTCCTTTGACAAACATAATCTCTAATTCTGCAAAAGCTGTAGTTTTAATGAGGGTTTCTTCTTGTACTGTTCTTCTGAATAACTTGGAGTGGGATTCATGTCTACTCAATAGATACCTACCATTTCAGAATTTACACCCAAGCTAATCATCCTGAGTTCCCCTTATAGTCGATGAAGTGCATTTGTATCTCATGCTTCTCAGGAACAAACATGGACCTCTGCTTAGGCTGGAATGAATTTCCTTCTGATTATCAAAAGAGTCTGTAACGTGCTTGCACTGTAACGTTTATGTTTGATCAGGTAAATCTTACTTTAGTTTCTTGGTGGTTTGCTTAGAACTACAAAATGTTACAGAATGAACGGTGTCACTTATCATAGAATCATAGAATCATAGACTAGTTTGGGTTGGAAGGGACCTTTAAAGGTCATCTAGTCCAACCCCCTGCAAGGAGCAGGGACATCTTCAACTAGAGCAGGTTGCTCAGAGCCCCATCCAACCTGACCTTGGGACAGCAATACCTGTAATACCTAGGATGTTGTGTCCAGAAGGGGTTTAGAAATGGATGGGTGAACTGGTTACCACCCTACTTTGTCTTCAGGCTAAATATTGCTCAACTCTTTTTCCCTTTTCTTGAACTTTGGTTCTTTTTATTGCTACCCTCTGCACTTTGTTCAAAGGTCCACATCTTTCCTGAAGTACAGGGTGAAAACCTGGAGAGAACAGACCAGCCGAAGCTATTGCCATGGGATATGTTCTCAGAGAGTATATTCCTACTTATGTCTCCTACTACTGTTTGCCTTGCTCGTGCCATTGCTGGCTTATTTTCAGACACTGACCCACTACAATGTGTAGGTTGTTTCTGCAGAACCGTGGCGTAAGTGGTTGCTCCCCTTTTGTGTGAGTGCTGTTGACTGCTCCTGCCCAAGTGGTGTGCCTCACCCTGCTGAACAGCAGTCTTTTTTAACCCCCAGCACATTTCTCCAGTTTCCAAGATGATTTTCAATAATAATCCTGTCCTGCAGTGGACTGGCAGTTTCTTCCAGCAGTGTCATATGCTTATTAAATACTCTGTCCTCCTTCATCCAGGCCTTCAGCAATGGTGAGTAATACATGACCTAATGCAAACCTTTGCTGAACAGCATAGCATATGTCCTCCTTTTTGTCTGTGAGCCATTTTTCGCTCGTAGTCAGGACCTTTGTTGTTCAACGGCTGAAAATCCAGATGTGATGGGGACAGCAGCGGGGAGGGCAGTGTGTGGGCAGTGATGTGTGGGCAGTGGGGAGGCAAACATCCAAAGTCAGTTTGGCCATCCCAGGGAGTTGCTGCTGCACCTGAGCCAAGACCTGCAGATGGTCCTTCCTGTACAACCCGGGTACCAAGTCTAGTCAGACGCTGGTCGTGGGGTTTAATTTTAAGCAGAAAAGTTCCTGAGTCAAGACATGAAAATGAGGGTCAGATAGATGCTGAAGCCCCGACTGATTGCTCCAGACCTGAGCTTGGATACAGGCACAACTGATTATTCTCATTTTGAGTAATTCTATTCCACTGCAGCCTCGGAAAAGTCAGGTTATAACTTGTTTCTAAATTCTCCTATTTTGCCTTAGATCCATCTTTTAACAGCAAATATATATTAAATAATGTTTCATGTAGAAAATATTGCATCATGCATAGGGCAAAGGAGGACTCAGAAAACAGGGTCTTCAGGAATATCGAACACCCTGGCTCTGGAATATGCTCATCTGAACCAAAGTATGATTTTTCTTTACATAGCATGTTTAATACAAAGATATTTAATTCTAAATAACTTGTGTTATTTTGTTGTGAATTTTTGAGTAGATAGCATTCTAATTTAATTTTCTGTAAATCTTTTAGAATGCTTCCATGACAAAACTGTCCTTGCTTGACCAAATTAGTTTAATTCAAACTGATGTAAATTGCTAATTCTAATAATAATTTAAATCAGTAAAGGGGGAGCCTTCATTTAAATAACATATTATAATCTTGTTTTGAATTTATAATTTTAATTATTTTACCAAAGACAGGTTAGCCCTTACTTGATGAACAACCATTAAAAACAACCTGATTTGGGAATTAATTTATCTTTAGAATAAATTTGGTATTTTTCTTCTATCCAAGACAATATTTGTATACATATACCACATGTATGTGGATGAGGAGACATACACCTATACCCATATAGATATATATGTGGGATTTTGTATGTGTCTGTAAGTAGTTAAACAGCTTAACATATTCTTATTCTGATCGTTGCGTCTCACATTTTCACTGTATAAGATGATGAATGATACATTTCCTTTCTACTAGATGATTAATGTTTTATGTGCAATTTGTGTCAAATTGCATTTAAATGGGAATAAAATTCAATTAAATGCGCAGAAACATTTTAATGATTAATTTAATGAAACTACCTTCAGTGAGGTAGATATATCATGGAAAAAAGTTAATGAAAAATGTTTCATATTCAAAACATCATTTAATAAACAAATGAAATATCACCATTAATTAGTCAGCAAATCTTGTTACTTCTTGTCATCATGCCCTTTAAGATTTTAAAACTACTTGATCTCTTCTGCTCTGATTGTATCTTTTGTCCTAAACCAGAGGAAGAAGAGAAACTGTTCTACTTTTTCTATCTGTATTTTGAAAGAAAGACTTACGGAACTGATACATGAATAAATGAAAATTAATATTTTAATTTTGGAAAATTAATATTATCTCTTGGAAAAGAGAGTACAAATGTCCAAAGTAGTTTTGTAATCTGAGCAAATTTTGGTTTCAGGTTACAAATTGGTAACTTCAATCAATTCAGCAGCTTGCCTTTCTTTAAAAATTTAAGCAGTAAACATTTATTTCAATTTAAATAAGTTTAATTATATTAGTTTCTTCTTCAGTACAGGTAGTCATAATTTCGAATGCCTTGTTTTAAGGCAAACCACATTTCTCTGGAGTAAAAACTGATTTAAATAATAATCAGTTTTCATCTTCTTTGTTATCACACAGACTTAAAGCAATTGAAAATGACAATTAAAACGTAGGGCATTTATTTCATCCAAGGAAAGCAGATCCACAGGTCATCCAAAACACCTTTTCAAGGGGAAAAAATACATGAACAAAACAAAACCACTGCTGAATGACACTAGACATCAGATGTTCCAGGTTTAACTACTTGATGCAGGCTGTTGGTTAGGACCACCTGACATTTCTGAAAATAACTATGATAAACGTGTCATTTTTCTTTAATCTTGCTGCGGCAGAGTGGGGATTATGGTCTGTTTTTGTTAGTGTGAAGGCAGCTTCCCCTTCCTCACGGATAGTTCTCTCCAGCCGGGGAATGGGGCGCTCAGAGGTGCCCGCAGCCCCCGCTCCGGCAAGGCTCGGTCTGCACGTCTGGCCTCTGCCCTGCCTGTACCCATCCAACGCGGCCGGCGAGCCAGGAGGACGTGAACAAGCATGGGTTCGCCAGCCGGGGAACTTGTTTCATATGACAAATGCTACGACGAGTAGAACTTTTCTGACTATGAGCTGGTGTGTCCAGCCTGCTGTGGAGCCCAACAGCAAGCAGGGAAACAGCCGCAAAATTCAGTGCAGGTTGACTTCTTGCTCTGACCGCTTCTTGTGTCAGGAGCTGACGTTGTCCTCCTGGAGCCCTGTGTGTACTTCACTTTTACTGCAGCTGGCCACAGCCGTCCCTCGTTTGAAGGCTCCCTGCTTGCTGGGGGCTCTTGGGTTATCTTGGCTGCAGTTGGTTTGGGTGCTGCTGGCCTGGAGCCAAGGCAGTGAGTGTCTGTCCGTGCAAAAGCCACGCAGACCGATTGCCACCCATGTAAAGCAGAAGCTGAAGAAAATCCAGTATTTCTCCTTCAGACTTTGACTTTTAAAGGAAATTCGAGTGGGGGGGGGTTAAATTTTTAAGTGGGGCTTTTTTAAATCCTGAGGGATGCATGGGGTGGGGGGCAGCATGAAATCATAGATTCATAGAATGAATCATAGAATGAATCACAGAATCAGAGAATGGTTTGGGTTTGAAGGGACCTTAAAGATCATCTAGTCCAACCCCCTGCCATGGACAGGGACACCTTCCACTAGAGCAGGTTGCTCAGAGCCCCGTCCAACCTGGCCTTGAATGCTTCCAGGGATGGGGCATCCACAACTTCTCTGGGCAGCCTGTTCCACTGTCCAACTATCCTCATAGTGAAGAAAATAGGTGTGTCTGTTCTATAAATGTACTTATTGATGTAACTGTGGTACGAGCAAGTGGCAGGTGTCGACAGACATTCGCAGGTCACATCTGAATTCTTTCTAGTGCTGAGGCAGTGCTTTTGGAGCAGATGGTCAACAAGACATTTCACAATGACCTTCCCATTCAACATAATATTGCAGGCAAATAATGACCTTCCAGTGAGCATCTTATTTAGAGTAGTATGTGGGGAGGTTGATGTTTTCATGGGCAGCACCTTAAAAAGATGCTCTTGTTCTTGAAGGAATCAGGATTCCGGTTACTCAAGTACCAGAAAAATTCTGCTACAACAAAAATATTTCATTTTGCTTTGTCTGCAGACGCAGGGAGGTGGTGCTGCGTCATTCAGATCTGGAGGTTTTATTTGTTATTGTCATGGCTTAATCCCAGCAGCAGCTGAGCCCCACGCAGCCGCTCACTCACTCCCCCACAGTGGGATGAGGGAGAGAATCAGAAGAGTAAAAGTGAGGAAACTCATGGGTTGAGACAAAGACAGTTTAACAGGGAAAGCAAAAGCCGCGCGCACAAGCAAAGCAAACCAAGGAATCCATTCCCCACTCCCCACGGGCAGGCAGGGGTTCAGCCATCTCCAGGGAAGCAGGGCTGCATCACGCGTAATGGTGACTTGGGAAGACAGACGCCATCACTCTGAACGTCCCCCCACCCCTTCCTTCTTCTTCCCCCAGCTCTGTATACCGAGCATGACGTCATATGGTATGGAATATCCCTTTGTCCAGCCTGGGTCACTGTCCTGGCTGTGTCCCCTCCCAGCTCCCCGTGCACCCCCAGCCTGCTCGCTGGCAGCCCAGCACGAGAAGCTGGACTGTCCTTGACTGCTCAGCAACAACCCAAAACATCAGCACGTTATCAACATTTTCTCATCCCAAATCCAAACCACAGCCTCACACTGGCTTCTGTGAAGAAAATGAACTCTATGCCAGCTGAAACCAGGACAGTTATTAAACAGAAGAGAAATAATGTTGGGGAGGGAAGCTGTATAGAAAAATATTTTGGTTTTTTTGACAGGACAGTCTCCTGTCTCAAAGGCTGTCTTCTCCAAGCTGGAACAGGAGTGCAGGCCAGAAGTATTCCTCAGGAGTAGAAGAAATTACTGCAGGGATGTTTGTATGAGAAGTCAGGGTAGTTTTGTCTATACAGGCAATAGAGGAAAACATCTTCGAGGTATAACTTCTATTAGTACAGCTGAAGTTCAGTTTCACAGTTTGAACCTTATTATACATTTATTTTGGGGACCAAAGAAGTGAATTTCTGGCTGACATCAAAGATATGGTAAAATGTACAGTTACATCAGAAAGGATACAGAGAGCTGATTTAACATGTAATAATCTAGTAATTTGTTTTACTTCAATGTTAGCCAAACTGAAAAGACATTAAGTACAAGGAAAAAGCAGTGATCTGGATTTCTAGCTGCTTACTTTGCTCTTGTTATCAGGTAGCTAGAAACAATGTAGTCAGATTAATACCTGTATTTAGTACTAGGTGTGAAAATGCAACCTCACATCATGCCTGCAAAACTGAAAATCTGCTTTACAGGACTTCACTGCAGCCCTGACCGTGACAGCAGAGAGGTCCTTTGGACTGTGATCACCAGGGAAGGCAGAGCACAGCTTGCTTATGCTTTAGAGCTGATTGATAGAAATCTAAAGCATGTCTGTTAGCTGGTTTCTTACTTCTGATTCTAAGTAATATTTTGCCTTGCTCCAAGTCTGATTTTAAGTCCTAGGTTTTGGTACAGAAAAGTTTCTGAAGATTTAGTTGATGCTGGTTGACCTCTGGAGAAGTGCTGATGGATACCTGCTCACTCTCCTATCCCTCTGTTTACTTTTAAAATTATGGTAAATGTAACTCCTTGCTCTAGCTCTGAACTTAGCAGTTCCAGTTTTCTTGGTTTTCCTTTCTGCACCTTATTTTCTAATCTAATGGCTGGCTGAATGACATATGGAGCCTTCCAGGTTTTCATCCTGCCCAGCAGACAAGGAAGAAGTCTATGCATTTCAGGAGTAATCTACTAAAGAAATCTATCGTAGATAAAACAATTATGTCTTTCATTTGTTCTTTTTTTCCCTTGAGCTGACATACAGTTCTTTCCAACTCTATAAAGGTGTTTTATTGCACTTACTAAAAATGTCAAGGATACTAAACAGCAATGCATAATTTACAAGAGACTTTGTAGGCAATGGAGTCCTTACAGCCACAGCTTCCTGAGAATATATTTATTACTATTTTACTACCTGCTGTAGCATCCAGGCTCAACTTCCAGTGTAGTTGGTGAAAAAAAACAGAAGGGAAGGAGAGACAGGGACTGCTGGTAGAAACAAGTGGGTGATTACTGGACATTTGCCAGTTTACCTAACATAAATGGATATTATTAACTTCATTGACCACATTGAAGTGCTTTTATTGTGCAGAAACGCAGGCAGGAAAACATTAAGCCAAAGAAATGTGCTTGAATTAAAGTGCTGGGGTGCTGAGAAAAAGAAGTCATCCCATTCGAGCAAGATTAAAGTGACCTCAGTTATTGGTTAAAAAGCAAAGTGAAGACAGGATATTTTAATTCAGTTTTAACACCTGGGTTCTTTGCTGGAGTCAGTGTTGGTTAGTAATGAAGTGCAAGATTTGGACGTGCAATAATCATGATAACATGATACTATGTCGATGTCAACTTGATGAAAGTGATCAGCATAGGCACTAACTATATGTTTTAAAGTATTAGCCAAGAAGGTTAAGAAGTCCCTTAGAAAAGAATATACAGGTAGGTACAATAGCTTGCAAGCTGTGTTTGAAGGGTAAGGTTTTTGGAGCAATGTTTTTAAGGACGTATGTCACACATCCTCTGCTAGGCTTTTTTAAGAGAAAGCTATTCCTGCAATTTCAGTCAGAAACAGCATTTTCTGCCTCTGTATTGCTGTCTGCTTAAGCAGCATGCACAGGTTTGTCATCATTTAGTGCATTTGTTCAGAAATGAAACTAGCAAAAGCAAGTGTTAATTGGGTCCTATTTAATTTTAATTTACTCTGACAGTCAATACCTCACACTGTGTGTAATAGTGCTTTATTTTACAACAGGAAATGTCTTAAATGCTAAGAGAGGAGTCAGCCTGAGCAGAGGAATATTGAGGAAATGTGTTCACATTAGCTACTGCCTGGGCTTGTGGTAGCCCCAAGCAAGCCAGCACACAGCTCTTTCACCAGGGCTTGCAGTCCAGGTGCAATCTCTTGAGTCTAGATGCCTTTTCTGAAACAGGATGACAAGATCCATCATGTCTTACAATCCCGTTGGTAGTTATCGGAGCAGGGAATGGTGTCACAGCAGCCAGCTGGAGGGATCATGCTCCCCGCTGGCATGGTCTTGCAATGGGAACTGGAGATCAGCCAGCCTTTGGGAAGGAAGTCCCTTATCGTACTATTTTCATTAGCTTTGCTTGAAGAACCCATAACTACACTTGGGACCACTTGAATGTATCATGCTAAATACTTTGGTAAGCGCTTGTATGACTGAAGCCATTGACTGGAAATGGCACCGAAAGAAAACTAGATGGTATTAACATCCTGGAGCTGTTAATTCTTGCACATCAGATTTCCTTCTTCCATAGCAAATCCTTTATGGTAAAAAAGTGCAAGGTAATCTAAGCGAGATGTGCCTTTCCTTTCATTTTTTTCTCACTTGATTCACTTTATCTCAACAACCAAAGGGGGCTTGAATCCACTAGAAGAACAGTGGATTTTTCAAAGTGATCCATCTAAATGAGTCTCACTAGTGCTGTGTGCTCCTGAAGAGCACAAGCCTTAAATTGGCATGCTCGGTTTAGAGCTTACTGCTTGTCTACATGGGACTCTGACAAATACAGTATTACCTTTGCTAGTAAGAGGCCACAAGCTTTGTGCTGAATTTGCAAGGCTGCAGGACTGAGGCGTGTCAGGTTTGCTTTCTCTGAACTCTTCACGACCCGCCTGAGCTTCATTTTATTTGCTGTAGCTGTAACAGCGATTTTTCTAATTGACCAGGTGTCTACAGCTAATTCATTTTACTTTTGTTTGTCTTTGTGTTATACCTCCATGGTTTTATGACTTTAATGTAATGATGTAATGTAGATAAATACAAGCCTGGTAGGATAGCAGAGACATGGAGATACGGGACACAGCATAGAGGAGCACAGGCAGGGGATGATAAGAGATGGGGCACAGGCTGGCACTGGAGACCCAGCGGCTATAAACAACTCATCCATGGCCAGTTAAATGAAATGCAAACCTGGAGCTGGTCAAACCTGGTTTTAGGAGTAACAAAGAGAACAATGAACAAGCATCTGACATACCTAAAAGGCATGATATATAGTAAATTTAGATGTGACATGGACCTGCAGACAAATTGAGAGACAGCAAGGTGTTAAAGCATGTTAATAAACATATAAAATGGATCCCCAAATGGATCCATAAATCAAATGGATCCTAAAGGGAGGAAGAAGAAACCATCAATAGGAAGATCATATTCCTCCCAGTCAAGGAATCCCAGTGCTGATCGCTCACCATAACACAGTCCATTCCCACCTCTGGAATGAAATTACCAGCGTTGTGACCCAGAAGAGCAGGGTAAGGGTGAGCATAACATCAGGAAAAGGGCTAGAAATTAAGTTGTGTATGTATAAAAATTTTAATTGTATTATTATGGTTGTTATGGTAACTTTTTTGCATAAAACTGTTCTTTTTTCTGTAATAATTAGGTCTGGATGAATAATGATTAGATGGTTAAGATTTCAGTTATACTAACAGTAGATTCTTGGCTTTTTGCATATCAGATGTGCTTCCTTTTTTCTCATAAACACAATTTTGAGCATAACAAAGCACAGTAGGTCTTAGGACCATTAGAAGGATGAAACAACTGGGCTTTTACCAAGTGTAGATGAAACAGAAAGGACACAAAATGCTTATTAAAAGCCAGGCTGGAAAAAAGAGGTAGGAGAAGAATATTTGTGAGTACCTTTTGGGTTTTTTTTGGGGGGTGGAACTTTCTATGTCCCCATTTATCTCCCCATGCTGATAGATGATTTATATTGTGGTAGCTTAACATGTCATGGTATGTTAGCTGAGCTGCCGTTACTGCCGCTGTTCTCCTGATTAGTCTGTGATTAATATAAAGTAATGCAATTTTGTCTGACTCATTTTCACTGTGGGATGTGAAATTATCTACCTTGCATTCACCATTTGTTAAGGGCATGCATGCAACTACCCAGGCTCACCTGATAAGGAGTAGCTCACTACTAGTAGATTCATGTTTTCCTACCCACATTCTTGTAGTCTAGTAACCAGAAATGCCACGCAGCTGCATAAGGCACATGAATATAAAAATAAACAATCCATATTCTAGCCTACTTACTTATCTGGCTCAAGTCTAGATGTGAATCCAGGCAGTGCTGTAGAAATAATGACAAGTTCAGGCCTTCGATTGTGAAGTTATAACAATTTATTAACAGCTCCTAGAGTCTTATCAGAGGTCTAATGTGCTTGTCTTTCCTCAAAATATGTTTTTTATTTTGCAAGGAGAAGCAATAGATTTCTTTACCCTGCTGGATTCTTGTGTGAAAACGCTGCCATCTCTCCAAGGGAGGAAGAGTAGTGAAGTTAATACTGTTGGTTCATAGAACGTCTTTCACTTCATTCACATTCACTTCATTCCACATGTTCATCAATTAATCAGCCAATCTGCACAATGGGCCTTGGAAAGGAAAAAACTGACTGGCCCAGGTTATACGGCAAGTTCTGGATGGATTCAGGATTCGAACACGGGATGCCTAGGACTTGCTAAGCATGCTCTCGCCTCTGGCAAGTAGAGGCTAGCTCACATGCAGGACTGAGGACTATGAGCAGGATGTATGCGAAATTAAAATATCCAGGTTTAAAGTTCTGATAAAAGCCATCTTGCTAAATCCCGTGTGGTATATTAACTCACTAATCACAGCTCTATTTGAATTCAAGGTATTTTAAATTCAGAGAATATTGCCCCTTCCTCAGGCCAGACCCATTTCTGCCTGTGCAGCTGGATCGTTAACTCCACGATAGGGAACTAAATATCACCCAGAAGAAGTCTTCTGGGAGCCCACTGGGGCAGGTGAGATAAATGAACTCCAAAATACACTTAAATCACTTTTTTATTTGCTTTCTTTTAAAATGCAACTGCTAAGGATGCAGTTTTTATATTTCATATAAAAAAATATTTCATATTTTATTAGATAACCAAAGGATTAGGGCCTGTATCAAAGGATTAATGGTCAGTGCACACTTCAGGTGCCAGCCATGGATGGCCATATCCACATGGAGGATGAAGATCTTGGTTAGCATCCCAGTTACTCTGTTGCAGTCATTTTCTGTCCACCTTTATCACCGTCTCTCCTTGTGGTGCATAACCTGAAGGTGCATAACCCTTCAGCCACAGGACACAGTCAGACAGCAGTCACCTGTTGAAAGAAGAATCACTTGTTTAATTTTTGGAAGCAATGACTGTAGGTGCCAAGAAAGACAGAGGGCTTGGACCAGACCACTTCTTTCCTCAGCGTTGGCTAATCGCCAGCACTGATCAGCTCTTAGCCTGAACAGTAGGGATGACTTCTCCGAGGTGTATAAACTCTCTACACTTGATAGGACAACCAAGAGATCAGGCCCAGCCAGCATGGGTTCATGAAAGGCAGGTCCTGCTTGACCAACCTGATCTCCTTCTATGACCAGGTGACCCGCCTAGTGGATGAGGGAAAGTCTGTGGATGTTGTCTACCTGGACTTTAGTAAAGCCTTTGACAGCGTCTCCCACAGCATTCTCCTGGAGAAACTGGCGGCTCGTGGCTTAGACAGGTTTACTCTTCTCTGGGTAAAGAACTGGCTGGATGGCCGAGCCCAGAGAGTTGTGGTGAATGGTGTTAAATACAGCTGGTGGTCGGTCACAAGCGGTGTTCCCAAGGGCTCGGTTCTGGGGTCGGTCTTGTTCAATATCTTTATCGATGATCTGGATGAGGGGATCGAGTGCTCCCTCAGTAAGTTTGCAGATGACATGAAGTTGGGTGGGAGTGTTGATGTGCTGGAGGGTAGGAGGGCTCTGCAGAGGGATCTGGACAGGCTGGATCGATGGGCAGAGGCCAACTGTATGAGGTTTAATAAGGCCAAGTGCAGGGTCCTGCACTTGGGTGACAACAACCCCAGGCAACGCTACAGGCTTGGGGAGGAGTGGCTGGAGAGCTGCCTGGTAGAAAAGGAGCTGGGAGTGCTGGTTGACAGCCGGCTGAACATGAGCCGGCAGCGTGCCCAGGTGGCCAAGAAGGCCAACAGCATCCTGGCCTGTATCAGGAATAGTGTGGCCAGCAGGAGCAGGGAAGTGATTTTGTCCCTGTACTCGGCACTGGTGACACCACACCTTGAATGCTGTGTTCAGTGTTGGGCCCCTCACTACAAGAAGGATGTTGAGGTGCTGGAGCATGTCCAGAGAAGGGCAACGAAGCTGGTGAGGGGTCTAGAGCACTAGTCTTATGAGGAGCGGCTGAGGGAACTGGGGTTGTTTAGTGTGAAGAAGAGAGGGCTGAGGAGAGACCTTGTCGCTCTCCACAACTCCCTGAAAGGTGGTTGTGGTGACGAGGGTGATGGTCTCTTCTCCCAAGTAACTAGGTGATAGGACGAGAGGAAATGGCCTCAAGTTGCACCAGGGGAGGTTTAGATTGGATATTAGGAAAAATTTTTTCACTGAGAGAGTGGTCAGGCATTGGAACAGGCTGCCCAAGGAGGTGGTGGAGTCACCATCTCTGGAAGTGTTCAAAAAATGTGTGGACGTGGCGCTTCAGGACATGGTTTAGGGGACACGGTGGTGCTGGCTTAATGGTTGGACTTGATGATCTTGAAGGTCCTTTCCAACCTTAGTGATTCTGTGGTTCTGTGATTCTCTATTTTCTGGAGTGCATAAAGCCACCATGGAGTCTGAAGCATCCTTTAGCAATCTAACTCGGGTTTTATGTCCAGCTGTTCAAACTGGACCCTTAGCTGCATTGTACATGTGTAAATCTTACATGGAATCCACATGGAGCAACTGGTGTTGTGCACCTCTGAGAAAAGACAATAAAAATCCAGAATTTCAGAGTATTCTGCTAGCTAGCAGTGTTATGTGAGATATTTTGCTGGATGGTTTTTATGGTTCAAAGACAGTTACTTCATTCCTTCTGAAGTCTATGACATATATACACAAGGGAAAATCAGGTTTCCAGTAGCCCTGATGACATTAAAATCTCTCCAGTCCTCTGCCCCCTTCTGCCTAATACAGAAAGTATTTGTTGTAACTAGTTTCACATGGTTACTAACACGTAGTCGTAACAAGAATATAACTAAAGTAAAGTCCTGCAACCTGTTCTTTATTCTTTAAAAGATCATTGTTCCTTTCAGGAAAAGTCAGCTTCAACTTTGTGATGGCATGATAAAAAATTCATGACTTCCTGCTGTTGGGTTCCAAATGTGAACATGTATGCGTTAGCACTCTTGCCACCAGAGTCTGTGGGTGTCAATAAATTCTCAGTCTGAAGCTTCCCTGTTGAAGGGTATCACTCTGGATGTCAATTATCCATGATGTCCTTATATCTCGTTTCACACTGTTTTTCCTCCTAAATCAAATGAGGCAGCTGCATTTCCAAAGGCTCTTAGCTTTACTGGCAGTGGTCCCCTCCCGAGATATGTGCTTCTTAAGTACTAATTCTCTACAGTTAAGCTTCCTAGATCGTGCTGCATTGATCAGACAATTAATTGATTGTTGAAGACTTACCTGAAATGACGAGTCAGCTGTTTCTTTTCTCTAGAAGTTACTAACCCCATATTTTTTAAGCTCAATGCAACTCGGAAATATGGCATTCATTTGCAGTTCGGTGTAAACAGGCACCCTTTGGTGCATATAGCATCTTGTTGCTTGTCTTTGTTTCCCAACTCAAAGGGAGGTGCAGCCTTACTTCTAACATCACAGAAAGCTGATGGATGGAGGGCAGTAAATTGCTCCGTGTTTCTCTATTTTTAAGTAATGCAAAAATCAAGTGGCTGTTAGATGAGGTCTGGAACTGCAAGCCTAATTCAATCGTGCTGTGTTGTGGTGCTGTGAATAGACGTGTTTCATCTTCCCTCCTGTTATGAGATAAGAGCGTCTTGTTTCTTGTGATGCTGTGGGAAGTTATGTAGAAGCTATTTGTTTAAAATAAAAACTTGGAGACTTGTGGGATAAAAGAAATAGAATATAAAAAGATGTCAGGCTGCAACTAACTAGAACAGTTGTAGATTCAACCGTCGCCTGTAAGTCAGAACAACCCCCCAGGTTGGTAGCTTTCAAGCACAGGACTCAGAGAGCTTTTGTCTGGGGGTGTGAATTGTGGTGGCCAGCCAGATTAGCATGTTGTGCTTTCTGTTCTCCAGAGTTTCAACGCAAATTTAAAATAACAGGGATTAGAAGATAATGTTTGCAGTAATAAAAAACTGAAGGGAATGGTGGTTAAAGAATATAGTCCAGTAAGTGTTTGAATACTGCAGGCAGCTTTCCTGGAGTCTGCTGCAGCCAGTGGGAATTCTTTCATTGTCTTCTGAGGGTTTTCGTTTGGACTGCTCATGACATGGAGCACGGGTAATGTAAACAGTGATACTCAGATCCATGGTGGAGGCTGCTGAGACACACAGAGAGGGAATTAATTCCACAGTGAAGTCAGACCAAAGTTTAATTTCTGTTAGATCCATCATGAGAAGTAGCTGAATGCTCAAGCTCAGGGAAATGTCCATGCACACCACATGCCTGTGCTGATACTGGCACAAGTCTTTAGCTGTAGATAAGCCAAAACCAGGATTCATCCCTTTTTTTTGACAATAAGTTATAAATTGGAGATATAAAAAGCAAGTGAACAGTACTTACTTGGACAATATGTTGACAGATACATGTCTGGCTGGCTCACTACAGTGTAAGCACAGCTGCAGGACTAGTTGCACCCATGAGTAAAAGCATGCCCTAAATGTCAATAACAACAACAACAACAACAACAATAATAATAATCCACCTGACTGAAAATGTTGCTCAGCTCCCATTGCTCCAGTTATGTGTTTGCTGAATTTTAGTTACCCATGTTGAAAAGATTCCTCCCAAATGTGATAGACAGCTTAGAGATAGAAGATAAACAACGAGGTAGGATTTTGCTTTTATGCTGGCTGTTGTAAGCAAGAAGTAACTCAGATAAGGTTTGGAGGTCTTATGGTGATGACAGTTAAGAGTGAATCCTCAGGCTTGGAGGATTTCTGCTGGCACAAAAATAATTTAAGGAAGAGGTAAATGAGGTTTGGCATCTCTATTCCTCACATTCTACTGCATAAGTGAAAAGAGAAACAGAAGAACGGTGCACTATAAACATGATTATTGATTCAGCAGGTGTGCATGATATATACTTATTTAGGCACGTATAGGTTTTGTTTCTGGTTCGGATCGGGATGGAAGAAAGAAATCCTCTGAGAAATCTATGTATGAACTGTCAAAGTTTTTTTTCAAATCCATTTTGCAGAATTACTGCACACTGGTTTTTGTTTTGTTTTGCTTTCAGAAGGGATTTTTATAAGCATTCTCATTTGTAAAGGCTTATTTTAGTTGAACCCAAATTCCAGATCTTTTGTGCTCCATTTATCTTTGCTTTAAATATGAAATGAAGTCATAAGGGCTCTTCTTGATCTTGTCCTTCTCTTCTGCAAGAGTCAGGAAAATGAATATGAATGAGATTTTAAAGACAGAGTCTATGGTAGTGACCTCTCAGACTTCTGTGAATGTGGTTTGTATCCATTTTGATTTAAAACAAATGATTTTTTCAAAAGCAAAGGGGCAGAGAGTAGGTCCTATGGGAGGAGAGGGCTACAGTACCATCCTTTGTGTCCCTACAATTAAGTCCTTGACTAATGACTGTTTTCCTCTACTTGTGCATGCATGATACATGCTCCCCTGCTTTATGTCCTCATATTTATTCCTTGACATTCTTGGGGGCTTTATTTGTGGCCATAGATAGCGAAATATAACCAGTGACAGCAATCATGCTACTCTGCTTCTCCTGCCCTGCCAAAGCAGCTTAACGTATTATTGGCATGTGACAGTTTAATCAGTCCTACCTGTCTGTCCAGCCACGTCCTTCACTTGTGACAACCTAATCTGAGAGGAGCAAAAGTAGTTTAAGAAATGACCTGTGTCAAGCCATCATTTCAACCTATGTTTGCTATTTTCTTCTGTGGATATAGAATAGCTTATGTATTAAGTGGAGAGGGCTAGCTCTTGTATTTGGTTCTGTCTGCTGCTAAAATGCTTAGTGTAAGGATGGGATCATATGTTGAAAGACCCACTCATCTTAATCTTGGATATATCCAAAATTGCTTTTTGGGCATATTTTTGATGCTTCCTTCATGCTTTCAGCAAGATAATATTTGGAAATAGCTATGTGGTGACTATAAGAATATTTCTGGTCTGCCTGAATGCTGATTACCCAGCACTTAGAAGATGCATATGTTTGAAAGATGTATTCCTTTTCCTAAAGAGGTGAAGCTTGTCCCAGTTATTGACATTCACGAGTTCTTGGATTGTACCAGTCATCTGCTACCCTAGATGTTACCCATACTTGAACTCTCCACAAGTATATTCAATGCAGTAGCTACTGGGTCAGCCATAGAGCCAAATGAAAGAGAGAAAGGACAATCATATTTCTACAATCTGTGGGCAGAAGCTACAGACCAGTCAGTTCTCTGCATTATGTCTTTATTTTCTGATTGCTCACAGATGCCTGTGAGCATATACTGCCTCATAACATGCTTAAGGCTGTTTTCCTCTCAAGTTTCTGTGTTCTCACTCCATAGTTCTTGACATGGTGAGCCTCCTTGTTATCCTGTGGTGTCCTAGTGACCCAAAACCTTTTTTTTTTTCTTTTTTTCCATTAAAATGTCAGAAGCAATATGAGTGCTGCATTACAGCCAGAATGATGTTTTAATAGGATAATACTGAGGCTGTGTGCCACATGTCATGAGAGCCTGTGAGGAAGTTTGAGAGCAGGGGACCATGCTGAAATGCTGTTGGAAGACTCTAGGGTGGGAGAACCAAACCTTGTGCAATCTCACCCATACTGCCATTTGGAAGCTCTTCTTGCAGGGAAAGACCTCCTAGCCTGCTCCTGGGCTTTGTCTTGGAGAGTGAGTTAATTACGTTGCTCAAAGTAAACAGAGGTGATCCAGTATTCAAGCTTGCTCCTTGGCTCTCTGTTACTTATTGAGCAGTATCTGCCTACTAAGTTCAGATATTGGCAAATGAAAGTCAATGAAGAATAAAAAGAGAACAAGCAAAGAAAAAATATAAATAGAAACAAAGAATGGCAATGGCTCAGGAGAGTTCCTTCACATATCACATGTGCAAAAGGTGACCGAGGAGAAGAATCATGGGCTGCCTGAAAGACTGGCAGTAGCCGAAATGATTGGCAGTGGTATTCTAGTCCAGAAAAACATGAGGAAGAAACCTAGCCAAACTATGATGGCACTGCTCATAGCATACAGGAGTGCAGCTTGATCCATTTAGAATAAAAAAAATATTCTCATCCTAGGAAAAGGATTCTGTGGACCTGATCCAATTAAAGTGACAGCAATGAAGCAGGAAGGACTGAAGTAAATCTTACTGCTGTTCTTGAGCAGTAGCAAGGGCAGTGGGATCTCCAAAGCTCTTCTCTTCATTAGGTGAGGGGAGAAGAATGGATGTAGCTGGGTATATTCCCTGTCAGTGTCACTCTGGAGAGAGAGAGAGAGGTGTGACATTAGGAAGTTTAGGTCTGAAAAGGACCTGAGAATGAGATACGTGGACAAATGCAATATAAGGAAGTGATTAGTCCCAAGAGACTTCTCCTTTCGCAAGGTTAAGATATTAGAGAAGCTGTTTAGAGGAAGGTCAATGACCTCTTGGCATTTTGGTTTCTGTGACCTCTTTACAGAAATCAGCATTTACTGACACTCTTTCAGTCTAAATGTAACAAAAATGCAATCAACTGCTCCAAGGCTTCTTGTACAGTTTACCTCTCCATCCTCAAGGCAACTTGAGAAGAATGGTCTTTAGTTAATGGACTTTGCTGAGGCATTTTCAAATTTAGACTTCATAAGAACATAAGAACCTTGGAGGGACAGAGAAGTGCACAAAAGGTTAACTTCAGAGCTCAGAGTCACTTCAGATTTGCAAATGGCATTGTCATTCTTGCAGAAGCCCTGGAGAGACAGGGAAAGAGTAATTAGGGAAAAGTTCACAGTAGGTGAGGAATAATTAGGAGCTGCTGAGAAACTGATGAGGACAACTCGGATGGTGCCTGGGAAGAAGAGCACTGCAGCTCATATACACATAAATGAGGTACACTTGTGGTCAGAGGTTAGAATTTAGATATAGGATCTCTTTTTGTATCCGTCAGCACTCCTCAATTCATACACTTTTCCTTGCTTTCAAACCCCTGTACCTTCTGTCTGCTGAAGCATTGTTACCCTTCTTGTTACTGTAGTAGTTGAACCTGTTCTTCGCAGATGGGGACCAGAGATGAGGAGGCAGCTGGACCTGGATGTTAGCAGGACATTAATGTCGCCTTGGTATAAAGATTCTCAAGTTTGACCCAAAATGCTGTCGTCTGTGCTGTTTGGGAGGTGGTCACAAGACGACATCATAATGCCTTTACATGTACTCTCGAGCTGATGTGACACTGCAGGCAGAAGAAAGATGCAGCCCCAGCATTACTCTCCATACAGGCATCATGCTGAGAAACAGGAGTGAGTGAGGAGACTTCATCAACAAATACCTGCAATCCTTGTGATGGTGCATAGTTATTGATTTAACATTGTAAGAATACAGCATTGGCCATCAAAGGCCATCTTATCATACAACTCAGAAGGACTGTCGTGGTTTAGCCCCAGCCAGCAACTAAGCACCACGCAGCCGCTCGCTCACTCCCCCATGGTGGCACGGGGGAGAGAATCGGAAGAGTAAAAGTGAGGAAACTCATGGTTTGAGATAAAGACAGTTTAATAAGTAAAGCAAAAGCCATGCACGCAAGCAAAGCAAAACAAGGAATTTGTTCACCATTCCCCATGGGCAGGCAGGTGTTCAGCCATCTCCAGGGAAGCAGGGCTCCGTCACGTGTAATGGTTTCTTGGGAAGACAGACGCCATAACTCCGAACGTCCCTCCACCCCTTCCTTCTTCTTTGTCCCAGCTTTATATACTGAGCATGACGTTATATGGTATGGAATATCTCTTTGGCCAGCCTGGGTCAGCTGTCCCAGCTGTGTCCCCTCCCAGCTTCCCGTGCACCCCCAGCCTGCTCGCTGCAGGCCAGCATGAGAAGCTGGACTGTCCTTGAGTACTTAGCAACAACTCAAAACATCAGCACCTTATCAACATTTTCTCATCCCAAATCCAAAACATAGCCTCACGCTAGCTTCTATGAAGAAAATTAACTCTACCCTGGCTGAAACCAGGACAAGGACTAAATGTGTCAACAGTCCTTACTGTGAATAAGTGTGGTACAACCAACATTAAATCCAACCTTTATATATTTATTCCATTAAACTGACACATAGAAATTGAATGTGCTAAGTCTATTTTCCCTTAATTTTCCATACTGAGTTATACCTAGCAAACAGGTAAGAGAGTATAGACTTTTTTAAATCTCTCAGAAGAGGGAGATTGTCTAACCAGACCATCAAGAAAACTCTTGTTTTTCCATTGAAAGACAACAGTAGGAGTTATTGGATCTTCCTGCAGATGACAGCTCATTTTCTATTCATCAGCTCAAGTGATTGCTATAAGATGCTTGGTTTTATATTACTGCTACACTGGAAAAAAACAGAAATAATGTAGTCAATCAATACAATATAAAGGCAATGTGAACACAAGCAAAGAAGTAGTTTGTTAGAATATGATCTCTGAGCAGTATTTTTGGAGTAAAATTCTCATGTATGGAATGTCTAGAGGCAGTAGCTTGGCACACGTGACTATTTGAGGGTAATATTTCCAGCCAGAATTACTACTTTGAGCAGGGATCACTATGGCTGTGGAAATGTCTGGAGCTATTTTTAGATCCTCTGAGCAGGATTTGAACCATGGTGTCAGTATAACTGAACTCAGGAAATCCAAGGGGCAGTTTGTTGCAGGGGTGCTACAGGAGTGGGTCCGTGGAGTGACACAGCTGAAGCTGAGGACTGGATGAGCACACTCTGGGGTTTTGTTCTCGATACTATCTTTGGCCTTGACCCAAGGGCTGAATATCAGTTAGTAGTTTGAACACGTTAGATGTGTTTCTGGAGCGGTTCATTTGGTTTGCTTTCAACAGAAACAGATCCTGCTCATGTTCCTGAAGACTTGAGAAGCAAAGCGTGCTTCAGTGGGCACAAGCAGGAAAGTTGCTTCAAAAGTGCTCTCCTGATCCCAGCTAAAGCACTAGAACAGATGCCCCAGACTCCTTCTGTGTCTCTGGTCCCCCTCTGTAAAGGGGAGGGGACGTCTTTTCTGTTTCCTGGCAATGAAAATAGAATAAAATGATCCTAAGGGAGAAGGGAGCTCAGAGGAATGAAGTGATGGGTAGACACAGCTGTGCAGACTGGATGGCTTCTCTTCACTTTGACTTACCCTGACAAGGATCCCTGATGGGGCCATCCCATGATCACTGGTGAGATTGCACGAAGATTCTCCACGTGTCATGTGTTCTGTCTCCTGTCCCTTACTCAAGTGGGTGGGAAATTGTTCCACCTGTAAGAGCCAACTTCACCTGCCCATATAAAATCAGATAGAATTTGAACAACATTTTCTTTGCCACTGCACTGCACATTGTAGTGACATTACAGTATTTAACACTGCAAATTGAAAATGATGTTATAGTTGTTTTAGAATTATGCATCATAAAAATTCGTCTTCTTTGATTAATCTAGTATTGGCATTTAGGCATCATGATGTCCCTTCAGCAACTTGTGATCTTTTAGGCAATTTCATGCTGTTTAATTTACATTTATTGTTAACAGTAGGAAGAAAACTGTTTTTCTCCTAAACAAGAATCCAAAGAAAAAATCTGTACCTGTCCATTCTTATGATAGATGTTCTTCCTGTTTCATTATACTTTTATGAGATGAGCTTATTAAAATGTGAAAATAAAGCTAAGCAAATCCACCATATCAAATAAAAAGCTCCAATGTGTTTTTACTATCAACATGGTAAAGTTTTTTTCTCCATCAGGCTACCTTGCAGGCTACCTTGCTTTCAAATTAAATGTCAAGTATCATGTCTCCCCCAGAGATTTGAGCTATAGAGCAAAGTTTAGATTCGTCAGCTACAAAATTATGTTTACCTTAATGCTTATTACATATCAAATGACTGTGCTGTAACATGAATAAATATTGGATTTTAATTATGTTCCATTCAAAGCTTTTCTGAAAGAAATTTCACTGCTTTAGTGCAGCTATTTGGCAGGCCAAAAAGGTCATGTATTTTAAGGGAATGTTAATCTAAAAACATGGCTGTCCTCAAAGGAAACAGTATTTCTCTTGCCTAGTTTTCAGCACATTTGTTGTTGAGGTGTTGCATCTGGGCACCTGCAATCCACGTTGCAGTTCCCCTCACAACACTCTTACACGGTAAAGAGGCGCTGGATGTCTTGTTTTACCAACGGAGGAATTGCAGCGCGAGGACAAGTATTCACAGTAACAACCTGGCGTGCCTGAAACAGGCTGCTCTGCTTGTCCCCAGAATGAGGATGCCTGAGCTCTTGTGTTTGGCTCCTACGTTGATGGACTTCAGAGGGGAAGGGTCATGTGGCTCAGAGCAAGTTGTGAGTAGCCCACACATTGATGATGGGACAGCCTTGGCCCAGAGCTAGCAGTGTCTGGGGTAGAGGTGCCCCCACTGTGGGTGTGGAAATGGGCAAACTTAGGAAAGAACTTGTTAAGCCACCAGAATTCAAGAACCATGAGATTCTTGACCCAATAATCTTTGTCACCTCTTCTCTTGACCAAAATCTACCGTTGCATCCCTGTTGCTTATTCATAAGATACTGCTGTAATCTATTAGACAATCTTTGCTTGTTTGGCTTTGATATACATTTCCCTCTCCACTCCTAGACTCAGCCTGCTAAGTGTTGGCCTGTGGGTCAGATTTTATGCCAAACTCTGTGTTATTTTTTTAATTTTTTTTATGGTGGGAGGGCAGTGTAGAAAAAACTGGTTTTGCTTTCTCAATTTCCTTCTAGTCCACAGCCTCGTTTGATTAAGGTTTTCTGCAAGTCAAAGTAGATGTGAGTACAGAATGAGACAGTGTTATTTGTCAAAGGTCACATAGAACTGGGAATATATATGAGGAAACCGGTGTTTGCCAGCTGCTCAGACTAACAAATCCTGATCAGCTGTTTCAGGCTTCCTGGGCCATTTACATTAGTACAGTCTCTTTCAGGGTGAGGATCTCACAGGACTTGCTATGATTACTTGATTAACTTCTGATTTATATAAAACCACCTCTAAATTTGCCAAACCAGTCTTGAAAAAGAGTCATGGGAGTCATGGTTGTTTGGTAATACTACCTTGGATAAAAATATTGTGACATTATTCCAACAATATTAATCTTAATGAGATGTGCAATCTTACCATGTGTGTATCAAGGACACCATATTTATACGTTAACTTTATTATGCCAGTTAATGCAATTAGTGTAGTGTTGCTAATGTAGTTAAAAGTTTTATCAGTAATCATATAATCTCCAATAGCATAAGTATAAAGGGTTATTAATGCTGTAATTTATTATTAGGAAGTAGAAAAGCAGCAGAGCAATAACCTTAGCCTTGCTGCTGTAATGCCTTTGTATGCCAGCACATTTTGGTTTTCATAGCATGACTGTGTCATTCCTTACACTGACTACTGGCTGCTGCTGGATTCTGTCTAATATCATATAAAAAGTACTTGGCACCCTTTTGAAGATCTCAGTGTCCCTCAGTCAGTTATGTGGTGGATAATTTTCTTTCACTTTTTCTCCTTCCTTTTGACAGCTTGCACCAGGTCTGACTCTTATCCGATCAGGATTCCTGTCTGTGAGAATGATCTTTAAATACCTTCAGTTCAAGGACACTGTAACTGTCTCTTTCAACTAATATAAGGTACCAAAATAGTGAAATTTAATGAGATAGAACACCAAATTGATTGTCTCAGAAAGTGTACCTGAGAGGGTAGTTCAGATGATGTGTCAATCACTTTGTCTTAACGGCTTGTACTGTCATCATGTGACATTTCTACAGAATGACACAAACACACTTGGTGTCAAAGGATTCATATTTGCACCTCTGATTTAACAAGCAGTCAAAAATCATTAAAGGGCATGGATGCTTTGCTTGTTTGAGCAGACCCAGCTTGTGTGATTTTGAACAATTTAAAAAATATTGATGCACTAGTTTTAAGACAACTTTGAGTTTATTTTTCCATCACAAGTGTTAGAATTTTGAGGAGAGCATGAAAATATTTTAATTCTGCCGTTAATTTGATGTCTGGGAGACGGACAATTATTTATCATGTTACAGAATGGTTTATCTAGAGGCACAAAGTCGAGTCAAGTCCACTTGTGTTTCATGATTCAATGTGAGTCATGATCTAGGTAAAAATCTAATTAGATGAGGTGTATTTTCAGATTTTTCATCGTATTGAGTCTTCTTCCAGACACAATTACATGGGTTGGATATAGGCTGGCCTGCTGTGTACTTGAGAGTCATAGGATAAAGCTTGAAGCACAGCTGCTTCATGTCCCAAGAACAACATAAACCAGCTAGGTGACACTAGTGAATCTGGACCAGTAACTAGGAATCTGGGTTTGGGAACTTTGCCTGAATAAGAATTGAAGGATGAGATTACAGCTGCTTCTATGTGAAGGGGCAAAAAGACAGTTTTCCTGCCCTCCTGATCCACCCGAGAGTACTGAGAGAGCTGGCGGAGGAGCTTGCCAAGCCACTCTCCATCATTTATCAGCAGTCCTGGTTAACAGGGGAGGTCCCAGAAGACTGGAGGCTTGCCAATGTGACGCCCATCTACAAGAAAGGCCGGAAGGAGGATCCTGGGAACTACAGGCCTGTCAGCCTGACCTCTGTACCAGGGAAGATTATGGAGCGGTTGGTTTTGAGAGTGCTCACAGGTCATCTGCAGGACAACCAAGGGATCAGGCCCAGCCAGCATGGGTTCATGAAAGGCAGGTCCTGCTTGACCAACCTGATCTCCTTCTATGACCAGGTGACCCGCCTAGTGGATGAGGGAAAGACTGTGGACGTTGTCTACCTGGACTTTAGTAAAGCCTTTGACAGCGTCTCCCACAGCATTCTCCTGGAGAAATTGGCGGCTCGTGGCTTAGACAGGTTTACTCTTCGCTGGGTGAGGAACTGGCTGGATGGCCAAGCCGAGAGAGTTGTGGTGAATGGCGTTAAATCCGGCTGGCGGCCAGTCACAAGCGGTGTTCCCCAGGGCTCGGTTCTGGGGCCGGTCTTGTTCAGTATCTTTATAGATGATCTGGATGAGGGGATCGAGTGCTCCCTCAGTAAGTTTGCAGATGACACCAAGCTGGGTGGGAGTGTTGATCTGCTGGAGGGCAGGAGGGCTCTGCAGAGGGATCTGGACAGGCTGGATCAATGGGCAGAGGCCAACTGTATGAGGTTTAATAAGGCCAAGTGCTGGGTCCTGCACTTTGGCCACAACAACCCCATGCAACGCTACAGGCTTGGGGAGGAGTGGCTGGAGAGCTGCCCGGCGGAAAGGGACCTGGGGGTGCTAGTTGACAGCCAGCTCAATATGAGCCAGCAGTGTGCCCAGGTGGCCAAGAAGGCCAACAGTGTCCTGGCCTGTATCAGGAATAGTGTGGCCATCAGGAGCAGGGAAGTGATTGTGCCCCTGTACTTGGCACTGGTGAGGCCGCACCTTGAATCCTGTGTTCAGTTTTGGGCCCCTCACTACAAGAAGGATATTGAGGTGCTGGAGCATGTCCAGAGAAGGGCAACGAAGCTGTTGAGGGGTCTGGAGCACAAGTCTTATGAGGAGCGGCTGAGGGAACTGGGGTTGTTTAGTCTGGAGAAGAGGAGGCTGAGGGGAGACCTTATCGCTCTCTACAACTACCTGAAAGGGGGTTGTGGCGACGAGGGTGTTGGTCTCTTCTCCCAAGTAACTAGTGATAGGACAAGAGGAAATGGCCTCAAGTTGCGCCAGGGGAGGTTTAGATTGGATATTAGGAAAAATTTCTTCACTGAGAGGGTGGTCAGGCATTGGAACAGGCTGCCCAGGGAGGTGGTGGAGTCGCCATCTCTGGAAGTGTTCAAAAAACATGTGGACGTGGCACTTCAGGACATGGTTTAGGGGACATGGTGGCGCTGGATTAATGGTTGGACTTGATGATCTTAAAGGTCTTTTCCAACCTTAATGATTTTGTGATTCTGTGATTCTGAGATACAACTGTGAACACAGAAACACACCTGTGGAAGGAGCTTGTCTGGAAGCAGTGGAAATCAGAACTGAATTAACAAACTGCATAAACCTGGGCTGAGAATTAGAAGCTGTTAAGAGCTGTGTAGTTCTTAAATGACATTTAAATTAGGGCAAAACTCTCCTGGCTGAATTTAAGATGGACTTTAGGTTATTTTATGAAACATGTCATATCATCTGGTTTCTTGGATAGGGAATTTGTACTCTGTAAGCCGGTCAGCCTTCAGTCCTATCGTCTTAAAAGCTTTGAATAATATGTTAGCAAGAATAGTGCCTAGGAGAGTCTTAGGGATCAGGACAAAGCAGCTGAATCTTATACAGAGACATACACAATCTGTTCCTAGGAGGATATTAATTTTATAATATGTTAGTTATACCACATTTTGATGTTGCTGAAAATGTGTCAAACATCAGTTTGGGTGCTTTCTCTGATTAATAATAATGGCAGCAATATAGGACTGAGTTATTGTAGACGTGTCCATTCAGAAAGATCCCAAAGCTTCTATAGTCTGCTGTGCCTAATGAGAATCACAGGCTTGTCAGCCATTCCAGTGAAATAGAGCCATCAGATTCTCAGATGTAACCAAAGAGAGAGGAAGAGAGAGCAAGAGCTACCCAATGACATTTAAAATTCCTTTCAAGTAGGCATAGATAGTAAAATGCCAGCGACAGGGTTAGACGAGTTCGTAACAAGCCTCATAAATGGGTTACTCTAAATGAGAATGTGGAGGTCTCAATAATAAAACCCCCACACCTGCTTCCTCAAAATGAACCTTTTAATTGAATTTTCTGCTCGTCGGCTCCTTTTTGAATCTGTTTCCCCATCTCTGAGTTGTAGCTGTGACCCCAGTCTCAATCTGAACCATCTGTTCCACTTCTAATATTAACATCTTCTATCATATAGTGTACCATACCCAGAGAAAAAAGAAGAGAGAAGATCACTTTCTCCTGGGAGGAAACCTTATATTTCAGCAAAAGGTTCAGCTGTCACTTTAAAACGACACCTTCCCACACACAAATATGCACCTGCCACATTAGAATATTATTAATAATCCAGCCTTCATGTGTTTGACAAGCCAAACAAAATTAACCAAAAAATGTGAAAAGGTCTAAAAAAGGTGACAGCAAGTCAATGTTTCTTTTCAGAATTACAGTACCCAAACTGATCCACAGTAGAAAGTAATTACATTTTAAATGAAGTGTTCTACCTTAACTCCTTGTATACATTGCAAATTACTGTTCATTTCCAATTATACAGATATCTGTTTAAGCTCAGTGAAGTTTGCTGATTTGTGTTGACTCTTCTTAGTCTCAATCTAGAACTACATATCCCTGTTCCTTCCCTTCTGTGTTATTGTGGTCCTTCACTAGCTATTAGTCTCCATCTGGCCCCCACCACTCTTACTGTAATTGCAAATTCAAAGGGGATTTGTGGGTTGGAGGAAGAGGTGACAGTGGTACTGCTCAATTTTGCCTGTAACTGCAGGTTGAAGCTCAGCTGGAGAGTTGGCATCCCAGTGAAAACAGAATGGTAGTGGAAGGAAAGGAATAGACTCAAGGTTTGGGGCTGACCCTAGTAAGTTAAGGAAGAGAGTTGTAGTGGGAAAGTCTTAAAATGTGATGAAAACTTAAAAACCGGCCTGGGAGAGTTAGGCTGGGATGAGAAAATAGAAACTAGAAAGAAATCAGGTAGGATCAAGAAGCGGTTTGGAAAGATGAGATGAGGAGTCAGGTTTGGTTGGAAGATTCAGGGAACCTGTAATGAAACACAAGATGTGATCCTGGATGGAGCAATTTAATTAAAGAAATGTTATGTGACCAAAGAACTGAATTATGTATATTGCATGTGCATATATAAGCATATGCACAAGTGACTGAATTAAGGTTAAAAAGGACATCTTAGTTTTGACTGATGTTAATTTCTGAGTTCCTAAGTTTATGAAAAATAATGTTTTTAACATAGATATTTATCATGTAAGAGGAATATATAGTATTGGATTAGTCACAAATTATCTACATATTGTATCCTTTATTCTTTTCTTATTTTTATGATTCATATTTACTGTTATCTTTTTCATGACTGGCTTTACCTTTGGTGAGTTCCGCTATGAACTAACCATTAACAAACACTAAGAATAATGAGATTAAAGGAAAATTATTAGAGTATTATCAGAGGAGAGGAAATGTCAAATTTTCCCATTTGCATTATTACCAAGTATGTCTGGATTGAAGCAAGCAGATCTGAAAGTCACTGTTCATCAGATCCAGAAAAGCTTGTCTTTTGCCTCGGAGAGATTTCAGCATTAGATGGCAGGAACTGTGTAATAAAGGTTTGGGAGCCTTAACGCATTTGATTCAAAATGCCTCTCTCGTTTTTGTTTGTCCTCATTAGTTTTTCTACCTAATCTAGATACTATCAGTTTATGTGCCTCAGGGAGGCGTGTGTTTCTCTAATCCTGCTAATTATCATCCGAAGCATTATAGTGACTCAGGGTTGGATTCCCGTTTACAAACAAGGATTTGGAAATCTGAGTTCTGTGGGTTTTTGTGGAGTCTAGGGCCATAGAGTCACATAAAGGTTAAAGCTTTGAATGGAGCCCAGAATAACTATTCTGTACTAGTGCTTCTTGTGGACGGTCTGGTTTTGGCTTAAGCTAAGCTGCAGAAAAGCACACTCATGGCCAGGTAGTTACTGAAATTATGAGCTGGGCTGCAGAGCTCCTTACATATTCAATGGTAAGACATAGACAGAAGGCAGTTCAGCTAGGCTGAATCTTCCTCTGAAGTCTTTATCTGTTGATTAGAGAAGACATTTAACTGGGGTTGCTAAACTGAGTGCCAATAGTTAAATAGAAAGAGTCTTAGCTGTAGGCTGGAATAATGCCGTTGGCATTGGGGAATGGCACAGAGCAACTTACTAATTTCAGTCCAGCAACAGATATACTGTCCACCAGCCAACAGGAAAGGTAAATGACTGCAGAATAGTTGTGCTTTACATTCTTACCCTGGTTCACTTCACAATGGCTTTGTGTTTGCAGATGGCCTAGATGACTTTTGAAATCAGGGCCTGGGTTTCAAAGGCGCATAAATGTTTTGGAAAATGTTACCTGAAACCTAAACCATATCCAAGTTTCAACATCTTTTCACTGATCCTGCCTCACTGTATGGAAAATGCAGTGTGCTGCCATGATTAATAGGAGATTTATATGGTATAATTTATATATGTGATTTAAAATGTTCACTGCTGGAACAGAGTTTTCCCTGCGAGCTATGAAGTCACACTGACTGCCTTCCTGAGGGAAAGTAATTAGTGAACTAGAGGATAGCATGGTTATTGCATGTACCCCATATTAATATAGAAATCCTAGAAACTCATCTAGGATCGAATAACTATCTATTTGACCAGCAGAGTTTGAGACAAAATAAACAGATGTTTTTCTTGGATCCTACGGTAGCTTCATCACCTTGACAAATGTTATGAAAAGGAATAGAATCCTCTGGCAAAGTTGAAAAAAGACGTGGGGTATATTTTCACAACTAGTTCCTACCCCACAAATGTTTTAGTGTCTGCAAGGCTCTGGAAATGCAGTGCTAGAAGTAGCAAATTGAAGTTACAAGTAATGTTAGGACCTAAACCCAAGACACTTTAGTAGAAAGAGTTGTGTGTCAGAAGAAAGTCCTCCTGGAGTGTAAAAATAACGCGCTGATTATTCAACAGAAATGTGAGAATGGCAATGATATTTTAAAGAAAGAAGGTAACTTTAACAGCCACTTGTCTCCCCTAGGGACACTGCTGTAGTCAGCTCAGTTTATAGCATTTTGTCTTTGGAGCCTCCCAAAGGATTAGCTCAGGCCTGAGAAGTTCACGTCACACGGATGGCCATGAACAATGCCCTTTGGTAAGAATTAAAAAAAAAGAAAAAAGGAGAGTGAGACAGGGATTTGGAACATGTTTCTCACCAAATGGTCCTCAATTCCATTACAGCACAGAATCATAGATAGACAGAATCTATCAGTCTTGTTGCTTTCAGACTGAAAAGATGCTCTTTCCTTCTGACCATGTGACCTGAGGTGCTTTTTCCAATAGTCTGGTCCTAATGAGCCAAAATCCCCATAATTCAATGATTATTGTCTAAAAAATATATTTAGAACATATACAACTCTTAAAATGATAACAGTTTTTTAAAACCATGCCCACATATTTGGAATGTAACCACAGTCCCAGAAAGTTAACAAAGCTAATGAGACATAGGAAACAACAGGTCTGATTAATACCGAAAATGACAGTAAGAAAAAGTGGAAGGTTTACTGACTATGATGATGTATCCCTGCAGGGCATGTCTAGTAATGTCCTCTCCCAAATATCTTATTATTCTCAGGCATGTTTTTATTGCAATCATGTCTTAAGTTAAAAACACGTTCATGTTCTCACTGTGTGTTTGATTATTTATTGAATATGTTATAGAATGTCTTCTACAAAAATTGAGCCTCAGCTTTGGATGACTGATTACAGATACCTGCTATATTAGAGATACAGACAGCAGGTAACAATACTTAATATCCAAACAAAGCTATTTGATCTTTTTGGAGGAAATATTATGGTTGGAACATACAAAAATAATTTTCTGCAAATTACTGCTTATAAAGAGAATCTGTTGGCTAACCCAAACCAGCCATGTTTCAGACCAGAAAGTATCTTGGAGCAAAATAAGATGTCTTAATACTAAACAGAATAGTACCTCTTTATAGAAAGAAAATCTAGTATTTGTGTACACGTGGTTTCTTTTCTTAAGAGGAATAAGTACGTTGACTGAGGACGTGAGTTAACTTTAGAACAAAAGAGCTATCCCACTGGGCTGGACCAACAGACCATCTAATCTTGTATTCTGTTTCCAACAGGGTCTGGTACCAGATGTTTAGAGAAAAGTATAAGAAACAAGCAGTAATACAAAGGGATGCTTTCCACCTTCCAGATATATTGTTTATGGACTTCCTGAGCTGGTGACTATTTTCAGACCATCTGCTTACTGCACCCCTTCTCCATGAATTAGTGTAGGGCTTTTAAATGCATTAGTGCCTTTTGTCAGGGCCTCCTCAGCATCCTGTGGTAATGAGTTTCACAGTTTTATTATGCATGATGTGAAAAAGTACTGTTGATGGAAAAAGGTATTTCCAGAGGGTGATTCATCCTTCCTGTCTTAGTAGAGGATTAATTACCCTTTGAAGAGTCTCATCTTTCTGCACTGACATTAGAGTTTTAGTTGATTACTTTACAGTAGACACCTACATTTTAGGTAACTACAAATAGGGGAAAGTTATCCCAATATTAGGGTCAGTTTAATTAAATGCAATAACCTCTTTCAGTTCAGCATAATATTTTTCTGTAGATTTTTGATGATAGGAAATATCGTAAAATTTTCCACAAAGATGTACTTGAATGAAAAATTGCTACCTGCCTTTGTAAGCCTGATGGCAAGGCTTTCCCTCTGCCAGTTTAAAGTAATTAACTTGTGTATAGATGAGGCCTGAAGGATCATTATAAGAACAGGAACATTAGGTTCCATTATTTCTCTTTTTTTTTAAGGACTTTGGCTAGTGCATGTGGATGGTTACATTCTATGAACTGTGCTCTGAAATGAATGGCCAAATTCTTGTTGTCCTATCAGTTAGTGCTTACTAAACAAATATTTTTTTGGAGAGGGAGACTCTCACTAGATTTTGGGGAGTGAGCCATATATCATATATCAACTATATTAACAAAGGAAGTGTTTTTCACATTCAAAAGGTAAAGGATTGTACTTTGGGAGATGACAATGCACACAACACTGATCAAGTGTATATAAAGTTTTTAAGCAAAGTAAGCTTTAAAGCTTTCTATGCACCTATTACCTCAAAAGAGCAATTAAATAATGTAAAACTTATTTTTAATAGCCCATGGCACAGACTGAAGAAATTATGTTATAATGAATGCATATTTTTAACTCATGGGATAAGAAATCTAAATAAAAAAAGCATTTACACAATATGTTGGAACCATTATCACTCTGAAATAGTTCTTATTTGGCAAAAGCACAGACAACTACTTGGCATTAACTAACTTAGCTCCTGTAATTGTAATCAAGGGAAATCACCGCACCAGTATTCAGTTTCTAACAATAAACTTCATAAAGCTTGTTAATGAAACTCACCATTTAAATTTTTTTTTTTTGTTTTTGGAGAATAGTTATTTCCCCCCAAAATAATAAAGAAGTAGAAAAAACTCCCAAACCCAATCAAACACCTTTTCCACTTAAATTAGCCCCTCTCTCCTAGCTTTCTGAAGAAGTGTCATAGAAATAGAAACTCTGGCATTTTGCAGATATAACTGTAGCAGGATGAAAGAAAATGGCTAGCTCATTAATGCAAGCCCTGTGAGACCTGAATTTCCTGCTCACTCACAGATGTCTGGTGTCCTTGTGCAATTGGCTGGTGAATGGCACAGTACCTAAAATGCTTTACTGACCTCTGAAGTGGATGGCCACTGGAAGCAGTAAGGCTGACCTAGTGGTGTGTCACAGCATAGATGACCAATGGAGTAAAATACTGAGTGGCAGTTTTGCATTACCTCTGGAGGTGGGTGGAACTGCACCCAGAAGTCAGTGTCTAGATGAATGCTCTTGTTGACCTCTTGCATATGAGAGGAGCAGGACAAGAAGAGCACGTTTTGCAGTGAATCTTGGATCGATAAGAGGGGTGTTAGACTGTTTAGGGGTTTGTACCTAAAAGTCTGAGAAAGCTTGGATGGAAGATAGATATAGAGCTGCCAAGTCATGCGACGATGGAGTAATTTAAAGCAGAAACTCAATGGAAAGTTGTCTGGCAGGGCAGAAACCCTACTTGTTTAGACCTTAGGGCGTCTCCAAAGTTAGGCAGTAACTAAAGTGTGATTAATTTCAGTGTCAGTTGGGTGCCCAGGTTTCTTTGTGGCTTTATCCTTTAGCTTTTTTGTATTTCTTGTAAACACCTGACAGGGGTAGTTCTCTGCCTCACAATGATGTTTTGAAATAGAAGAATGACAGTTTTGCGAATACGGCTGGAAGTCAAATATGTGAACCTCATTCATAAACGATCTCACTATTTGCTTATGTACTGTCTAATTATGGTGACTCCCTTTTTCCTTTTCTTGTTGACAAGGTTAATTTTTTTCTAGAGGCTGGACTTTCTGAGAGCAGATGCACAGGACCTTGGCATTCACTCTACTGACCTACCTCATGGAAGTCAAGTAATAGTTATTTAATGGTAATAGAAATGCTTTGAGAGTCTCCAATGAAGAGTATTTTATGATTGTGTAGTTGCATTCTTGAAACGATTTTGTTTGTACAGCTATGCTTCTGAGGGCAGCAATATAAGTCAGAATGTCATTATATAAATCAAGTGTTTACCCACTAAAGTTGTTATTTGGGAAATTGCTGTTATAACCTATGATTTCTAGTACATCTGGATGAACTATTCTGTAGGTAGTTGTTGAATTTCTATCTCTTTTACGCTTTTTGTGAGTACAGTACATTTCGTACAGTTATATTCATACAGTTTCATTGCAGTTATTTCAGTTTGCGGATGGTGTTTGCAAACTACTATTCCACACTCCTTAATTATTGATAGTTGTGATTAAAAATTCTAGCTGTGTATATGGAGTTTGTGACAGATAGGGGAATGCATCTTTGACAAATGGTGGGCTCTTATTTTTGTTGCCTCTTCCAATTTTTCTTTTGGAATGGAAGTCAATAGCATCCTGCGCTGTATCTGCAGGAATGTAGTAGATCAAGCAAAATGATCATCACTCAGCACTCATTAGGCCAAGTATGGAAAATTATGTCCAGTTTCGGGTCTGTCAGTACAAGAAAAATGTTGATGAACTTGCATGATGGCCACCAACACAGTGAGAAGCCAGAGCACTTGACCTGTAAGGAGGGGCTGAGTGAGTAGGTCTTGTTCAGCCTGGTGAAGAGATGGCTTTGGGGGAACCTAACAGCAGCCTGGTCATACCTGGAGAAAACAATGCAGAATGGAAATGAATAGCCAGCTGGTGGGATGGCAGTGAAAGATATCAATGTCAAATCAGGTCCTCAAGTCTCAGGGGACTGGGAGGCCGGAGACAGGCTATGCATCTCTACAGACTGATCTGTGGCTAAATTGCGGTGTGGTTGCTTCCTGAGTCAGTGACTGTGACACTTTGGGGTGAGCATTCATAAGGCATAACTTCAGAAAACTTCTGTGAGTGTCCTGCAGTGCTGATGTACGACTGGATGTGCTAAACATTGCCCAGCAAAATTCTCTGCTGGAAGAAATTCCACTCCAATGAAGTTAGATCAGCAGGTGGTTTGGTATTTCACAAGTATGCCTGCTTGTTAGAGTATTTGTGGAATTAAAGACAAAGGAGCTGAAGCTGAGGCAAGACTCATTGTCAGCGCTTGGACATGCCCTGTGGTGTATGGTCAAGTTCTGGGAAACACTAAGTGCCTTCTGCAAGGCCCAAAAATGCTGGGATCTCATCAACTTCTGATTAGATGGTCTGAATCTAAAGTGATATTTGTGCATGCCAGGCATGCATAAACCACATAGTTCATGCATCTTAGTTTATCAGTATGCTGCCGATTACCCTCCGTCTCCACTAACGTCGATATACTCAGCTAGTTACAAGAGACTCTAAGCAGTGTATGGAACAGGATGTCTCTCAGACCCGCAGGGTGGGTGTCATGATCTGAGACCAAACTGGCAGCAGGCTAAAGGGGCTCGGATACCCCAAACGCTTGTAGTCACAGACATGTTTGGCGTTAGTGCGTGACGTGGCCACCCTATCCCATGGGGAGACACCACAGTCCCAGTACCAGACTGTGAGGGGGAGGGAGTGCCCCTCTCCAGGAGCCTTCAGGCCACCTCTCAGGGGGTCTCTGTACCCTCCTGCCAGTTATGGGATTTGAGGGTGGCGGGGGATATCCTCGATTCTGATTGGCTCAGCTTCTCACAGCAGCTGGCTATTGGCTGCTGCTTGTTGGTGCTCAGGGCCCACCCTTCTGGAAGATTCTCCCCAAATAGCCGCAAACAGCTTAGATACAGGGCCACAATTTGAGGGTCTTCTACAAGAAGGGCCAGAAGGAGGATCTGGGGAACTATAGGCCTGACAGCCTGACCTCCGTACTGGGGAAGATCATGGAGCGGTTCGTCTTGAGAGTGCTCACAGGGCATGTGCAGGACAACCAAGGGATCAGGCCCAGCCAACATAGGTTCATGAAAGGCAGGTCCTGCTTGACCAACCTGATCTCCTTCTATGACCAGATGACCCACCTAGTGGATGAGGGAAAGTGTGTGAATGTTGTCTACCTGGACTTTAGTGAGTCTTTTGACACCATCTCCCACAGCATTTTCATGGAGAAACTGGCGGCTCGTGGCTTAGACAGGTTTACTCTTCGCTGGGTAAAGAACTGGCTGGATGGCCGAGCCCAGAGAGTTGTGGTGAACGGAGTTAAATCCAGTTGGTGGCTGGTCACAAGCGGTGTTCCCCAGGGCTTGGTTCTGGGGCCGGTCTTGTTTAATACCTTTATTTATGACCTGGATGAGGGGATCGAGTGCTCCCTCAGTAAGTTTGCAGACGACACCAAGTTGGGTGGGAGTGTTGATGTGCTGGAGGGTAGGAGGGCTCTGCAGAGGGATCTGGACAGGCTGGATTGATAGGCCAAGGTCAACTGTATGAGGTTTAATAAGGCCAAGTGCCAGGTCCTGCACTTTGGCCACAACAACCCCATGCAACGCTACAGGCTTGGGGAGGAGTGGCTGGAGAGCTGCCCGGCAGAAAGGGACCTGGGGGTGCTGGTTGACAGCCGGCTGAATGTGAGCCGGCAGTGTGCCCAGGTGGCCAAGAAGGCCAACAGTGTCCTGGCCTGTATCAGCAATAGTGTGGCCAGCAGGAGTAGGGAAGTGATCGTGCCCCTGTACTTGGCACTGGTGAGGCCGCAGCTTGAATCCTGTGTTCAGTTTTGGGCCCCTCACTACAAGAAGGACATTGAGTTGCTGGAGCGTGTCCAGAGAAGGCCAACAAAGCTGGTGAGGGGTCTGGAGCACAAGTCTGATGAGGAGCAGCTGAGGGAACTGGGGTTGTTCAGTCTGGAGAAGTGGAGGCTGAGGGGAGACCTTATCACTCTGTACAACTACCTGAAAGGGGGTTGTGGTGAGGTGGGTGTTGGTCTCTTCTCCCAAGTAACTAGCGATGGAACAAGATGAAATGGCCTCAAGTTGCACCAGGGGAGGTTTAGACTAGATATTAGGAAAAATGTTTTCACCGAGAGAGTGGTCAGACATTGGAACAGGATGCCCAGGGAGGTGGTGGAGTCACCGTTACTGGAAGTGTTCAAAAAACATGTAGAAGTGGCACTTCAGGACATGGTTTAGTGGGCACGATGGTGTTGGGTTGATGGTTGGACTTGATGATCTTAAAGGTCTTTTCCAACCTTAATGATTCTGTGATTCTGTGATTCTGTAAACGAAGTGTGACCAGTCCCAACTGTATACCCAACTACTGTTAAAGCTTACTGTTTTTTTGGGTCCTATCACCTGTCCAGCATTAAGCTCTGGACATAAGGACTTGCAAATATGGACATTTAGGTGTCATGTAAATAATAATGACTCACAAAACAGTGACCCAAAACCCTTTTGGTGTAGTGAGAGTGACCTTTCAGCTGAGCCCTTCAAGAGCAGCAAAGGTCTTTGTGTCTTTCTTTTCTGCACATCCATCTGTCATTTCTCCCTGAGTCTGTCTTCCTTCCTCAATGCCAAGCTGCTTTGGATAATTTGTCCCAATTAATTAGATCCCAAAGTGGTTTTCAAAAGCTGCTATCATTCAATCCTCATGATGTTGGCTACCTATTAAATGACATAATCTGGGATCCTATAAAGGAGATCAAGCATTTATTTTTCTTTTTGTCTACGTCCATAGAACACCAAAGATCTGGTATTTACATGGAAGCCCATCTGAAATGCTAATGCAAATAATTAACTCCAGCCTGCAGACTCCATTCAAATTGCTCGCTGAACCCCTCACTGTCTCAAGAATTTAAATGAGAAGCTTTTTTTTTAATGAGTCCTTTCTTAGTACCTATTAAAACTCTGATTTAATCTTTTGTCTGTGTGTTCCTTAATTTAAAGTACAATTAAAGGATGTCTGTAATTGAAAATCCTTTTCAACAACACCAAACTTTTTTGCTGTTTTGTTCAGTAATTCTTTCAGGAGACTATATAACTTATAACAAGGCTCCCCAACCTTCTTTTTATGTCCAGTATCGCCAGCTGCCTTCTTGCGTCTCTAATGAATGTATCTTCGTTGTCTCACTCCACAACCTCATCACTTCCATTGTAAGTCCCCTTCTTTAACAGGTGGTCTTGTGGGTATAACGACATCATTAAATAGCTCTAAAGCTGCTAGTAAGAAAATAGTTATTGAGTGAATCAGAATATCATCATGTGAGATACCTTTACTGCTATAGCTGAATGAACAATGTATAGTGTTTGCTAAATTTAACTATCTCTCTCTGCTTGCTCTCATCCATGAGGTTCGTAGATTTTGGGTTTCTGTTGATTTTTATGAATCATGGTAGAGTTTCATTCCCTATATAAAGAGGCCATGGGGACAGATATACCAGAGGGTCTCTGGGTAACTCACATCTTGGGTAAACACATGTAGGACATGCATAATACCCTGGAGCATCTACAGTAGCATTATGAGCATACATTTAGGCAAGTGAGTTCGCCCACTTGACTCACACATGGTCGTGGCTTAAAAGGTGATTTGTTTCTTTTTCTACAATTAAAAAAAAATGCCTTCAGAAAGGTAAAAAAAATAAAAAAATAGGAAGAAGCAATGTTTTAAAACAATGTTTTAAAAAAAGTAGCCAGACACAAGTGTTCAAAAAACGTGTGGATGTGGCACTTCAGGACATGGTTTAGGGGACATGGTGGCGCTGGATTAATGGTTGGACTTGATGATCTTGAAGGTCCTTTCCAACCTAGTGATTCTGTGATTCTGTGATTCTGTGAAGTAACTTCTGTCAAATATTCCTGATATTCATTGTTACCACAAGGAAAACTGCTTATTGTGAAGTGGTGAAAATGCAAACCCAGGTCACAATTCAGTCATCCTTCAGGTATTTATCAAGGAGAAAGAGGAGGAAAAATGAAGCCACATCCAAGGAACATGGAAATATGTACAGACTGGGAAATTTAGTTCTCTACAGGACTCAGAAGCACACCTGCACAAAGCACCCGAAGGATTCCCTTGGACTGGTTTTCTCAGTGTGGAGATTTAGTTCTGGAGACAGAAAGTATCTGGTTAAAGAAAAGGTTAGGAGTACTTCAACATGGAATGTAATATAAACATGTTCTATTTAATTGAAACATTTCAATGGTAGTGAATAGAGTGCAAAATCCAGGGAGCTCTATTACCAGTAAAATCCCTGATGCAGCGTGTCCAGTGAGACGTTTAAGATGAGCCCTAGCACTCCAAAAAGAGGCAGAACAGACCTTTTGCACTAATTTGAAACCTTGATTAACTGCTCTTAACAACGATTGTGACCCGAAAGGCCAAGTCCAAGTATGCAGAGGGCACAGTCACATCCTTTTCTCCCATTACCTCATGGCAGAAGTGCTGCTCTCCTCTCCGGGTAGGAAGTGTTAAATTAGGAGTCACCGTAGGAAACAAAATCGCCAGCACAGCCGATCCCTGGGTGAAGACTGGCCTGCTCAGATTAGAGTTTTGTTCAATTTGTAGTCAAGCAGCAGCAGATGGGCTTCTGACATTCTGAGGTTTTGCTGTGAATGTTACGGCTGGGCATGATCCACTGGTAGCTGTTGAATAATATTTCACATTTACATTTTGCAGTTCACAAAACTATGACATCTTGTGTCAATGCAAATAAACCTGTCACAGTCCGATACTGTATTTGAGGCAGTAGATTGAAAATTGATTGTGTGACTTGCCTGAATATAAATCATGTATTTATTTACTCTGAACCATGGACTTGCAATTAGTCAATACATATTCATAAAATACGGGTTAGGTAAATTAACACTTGCCTATTGTAAATTACAGCTGAGAATAATTTGCGGTGTCCAGGAAGTTGAAAATGCAGTTCATTTTAAAATGGATTTGATACATTGCATTATTTAACCATTCCTTGAATAATTTCAAGCCATGAATTTAGATACAACACGAAGCGTTGCTGACATGCAGAAGAAATTTGCTTAGAAGAATAGCCTTTCTCTTCCATATATTGCTGCTCTTTTGCATATAAGTTTTAATTGACCAGTTCAGAGAAATAATTTTTCAGTTTCAGCCTGTCCTATTGGCCTTACATTTCTGTTACAGAGAGATCTAAACTCTCCATAATTTTCTGATACCTTTATCCATGCTTTCTTTATGAGTTAAAGTATAATGTATCATGTATAATCTAGGTCAATATTGGCTTGCCTTGCTCTCACCAGGATAAGTTATCGTACTTACTCATCCTGGTGAAATAATTGTTTTGAAATGTATGGAAATGGTGGCTACTGGGAGAAAGGACTTTATACTTTGGCTGCAGATTGCATGGAAGATATCTGTAGCCCTGCTCTACCTGATTTAAATCAGCCATCTGAATCTAACTGTTTTGCCTCTTGGCTGAGTGCCTTGTCCCCTGGACTACTGAACATAAACTTGGCCAGTGCGTGGTCTCCAAAAGTGATCAATAGCTGTGGCCAGTGGAGGAGTGTAGAAACAGGGCATATTTGGAGAGCTATCTCTTCAGCTTTCAGTAATACGCCGTGAACATACTTCCTCAGCCAGCAGTGGTTTCCTCTGTGTTTATAGCTCTTACTGGCTTTTAAGCCTATTTGAAGATGTTTCCTGTGTTCTTTCTCCCTGATGTTTACCGTAGATTAAATCTCAGCCCTGAGTGGCCTTTCAGAAATTTTCACTGCCTACGTGTTATCTTGGTGAAGTGCTTCTGTGTTTGAAAACTGCAATTTTTGAGTGAGAATTTGTTGTTGGGGAAAAAAAAAACCTGCTCTAGTACAGAAAACATGGACTGTGTCTGGAAATGGGGTGTGGGTGGATGTGGATTTCTCGCTGAACTTCAAAGAGGCAAGGGCCACACTTCAGAAATTACAGTCCTCTGCCAAAGAATTTACAGTAAGATAATAATATTCTGCAATCTTCTCTTCTGCTGAGTAATGTATTACTCTTCGAGCGGGTACATGGGTACTGAAGTCAGTATGGGTAAGGGAGGTGGTATTCAGCCTAAATAAAGGTTCACTTCAACCACTACAAATATGAGGAGAGGAGAAGGCTGACTGTAATTCGTACAACAAAACTGTGGAACTGCAAAGTTTCTTGTGGTGAACATAAATGGCTGCGTGGTACAGTTTTGTCCTTCTGGGAATGCAGAAGTGTAGAATTTTAAAGCATGTTCATGCTGAGCATGAATTTTTCCACTTTCTGGCCGTGCACTGAGACAACGCTCCCCAATGTAGTGTGAATTATTTTCTCTTTTCTTCACAGAATCAAGTTCTTTTAAAATAAAGAAAAAAAGTAAAATGCTTTTGTGATTATGTATCTCAACCACAAAACAGTTTTGCTGTGGAAAGCTTGAACAATATAGAATTACTGTTGGCTCAGAGTATATAATGTCTATCTTGGCTCTTAGGTCATATGGAAAGTTTTATATGGAATAATGAGTATTCTTGTGTCTGTAATATTAAATAAAGAAATGTAAAGAGATTTGCCTCTGGTATTCTTGAGGTGCTGGTGTTTTCAGCAGTACTTCCTCACCTGTCTGAAGGTGCCTAGGTACCAAAAAGTCACTGCTGTCTGGATATTTTCTCTCTGTTCTTCCTTTCCTGGACATCTGCAGAGCAAAGTAGACCACGTTCCTGAAGACCCTTGCACATTCCTAGTAGCTATGGCGTTAAGTCCAACCTGCTGTAAAGGAGCAGTAGTGTGACAAAAGGACAGGCTGGAAACCTGGAATCACACTGATCCAGGAACTTTGGTGTGGAATCATCACTCACTTCCATGGTGTACAAACTTTCCCACCAATGAGTGCCTTTGACTCAAAATAACACCATATACAAGCATAGAATCATAGACTAAGTGTGGGTTGGAGGGGACCCTTAAAGGCCATCTAGTCCAACCCCCTGCAATGAGCAGGGACATCTTCAGCTAGAGCAGGTTGCTCAGAGCCCCATCCAACCTGAACTTGAATGTTTCCAGACGCGGGGCACCTACCACCTCTCTGGGTAGCCTGTGCCAGTGGTTCACCACTCTCATTGTCAAAATTTTCTTGCTTATATCGAGTCTAAACCTACCCTCTTTTGGTTTAAAACCATTACCCCTTGTCCTATTGCAACAGGCCCTGCTAAAAAGTTTGTTCCCACCTTTCTTATATGCTGATAGTTGACCTGTTATATTTAATTTCATTCCTTTAATTGACACCAATTTTAAAAATAAAATTAGCTTGAAACAAAATGTCGTAAGGTTACATTTATAAAATAGGAAACCACATTCCAAACCAAGAAATCATATTGGTTTAAAAATTTTTATAGAAATAACTTTCTTCTTCTGTGGAGTAAGGTTTTGGAGTTGTTTTGGGGTTTTTTTTGATACCTAGGAAACTCAATGTTAAAAAAATAATTTACTACTGTTTGAAACACAGTGACATAGGTAAACGCTATGTCTGTCTCAGTGAAATGGGAATAATGCTGCTTCTGCTCAAGGTAAGCTATGTTCTATATACTGAAAGTGGTGAAATTTTCCTCCGTTTGTAAATTCCACTACATAAAATATGCAGAACATTCCTAATTAGCAGAGTAATGTAAGGCATATGCATCTGCAGAGGGCAATGCAAAACAGGGGACAGCATTTTAGGTGCCAAACACTAAATAATTTTCACTCAGCCCCTCTGTGTCTCCCTGCAATGAAGAGCAACGTGTCTACTCTTCCCCTTTGCCAGTTGTAAAGTGAGGTATGAGTTTTTACGTCCACTCCCAGAGAGCCATGTGGCCATGAATTCACAGTATAGGCTTTTAAGTTTTGCAGCTGTCTGAAAGAGGTTCAGATTACACATCAATTACAGGTCAGCCACGGAGTAGACACAGCCATAATTATAACTCCAGAGTGCATGTTGTCTTCGAGGTTCATCTATATTAGTGGTTTAGTTTGTGACAGGAGAGAGCTTTTGAAGAAAACCATCTGTACATCCCCTTTACTTTGCTTTTTTTTTTTTTTCCACACAGCAGAGTAGTCTTGAAGGGAACAAATTGGATTTCTTTGGCATGAAAGTGACAACAAGATGTACTCCAGGATTGCCCCAAAGGCACTCCAACTGTTAATGGACCTTCAGTTCACAGGAGCAGGCTGGAGCTAGGCTAATGTAAGTCTCACTGACAACGTGTTCGAGTGCTGCTCCTTACCACCAGTTGTTTCTCTCCAGATATCCTACCCTTGGCCACTCACTAATGTAGACATGTTTTCTCCTGTGCAGGAGGAGTAAACAGGTGGTCTAATAGATTATTTCTCTATTATCTTTTTCATGTGTGCTCAGTGATCTGACACTCTGGCTCTTATGGCAATCTGGCTCTTACCCGTTTCCTTCACCAGTTTTCGTCCTCAGGCAGTTCTCTGCACAGATCTGACCTGGGTGACTGCTCAAATTTATAATTTTATCAGGCAAATAGACAAAGCATCTGTGACCAGATCGGACTGAGGCATAGTTGAGGGAGAGTAGCTAAAGCTCAAGTCATGGATGATGGCATGGGGACAGAGACTTGACTCACTGCTGAAAAGGATTCAACTGCATTCCCCCTTAGGGAAAGGCGCAAAGCCTCATCAAATCTCATGCCTGATTTCTGTGACCTTGCCTGAGAATGGATAAATGCACAGAGAGAAGGAAGGGAAGAAAGAATCTGCAGGTGGCAAAGGATTTTATTCACCACTGAAGCTGCCTGTCTTGATCTGGAGTGGGATTGACTCCACCTGACTCTACTTTGAAGCCTGCTCACAAATTAGTACAGCATTTCCCTGCCTTTATGCAAAACCCCTACAAGAATCTTGTTATAGTTCCCCAGAGCTTTGTGTTACATTACTCTATATTTCTGCTTCTGATTGTAGTCTGATGTGGATCTATATAGCCAATAAGATGAACCTCATATGCTGCCTAGTGGAAAGATGCATATCTCCACAGGTATCTGCACTGCAGGTGGAGGGATGCTTATCCTGAAATTCATAGGGCATCAGGTAGGTGTGCTCTTTACTGAGACATTAGATCTTGAATTTGTTTCTTTCACTGATCCCACAGATCCATCTTATCCTCCAGAGTATGCAATCAAATGACACCATTTCTGGATTTGTTTGCAAGGAGAATGATCGTGATATGACTAAACAGGCAATGACTGCTTCACTGACAGCTGCTTTTAATCATAAACTTATGGGCATTTTTAGACATAAATAATTGTTTGCAGAAGACAAACCTGTAACACTGTAACTGATGTCCCATTGCTAACTAACCTTGCTGGTTACCTTCAAAAGGATCTAGGAACAAACCAGGACATTCAAGTTGGATCTGAAAAATCAGAAAAGTCAGAGCTAAACTGACAGTGTAACACTAACCCGGTAAGTGTTCCAACATTTCTGTCCCATCTGACTTCTTAAAAAACTTGAAAAGAGCTAGATACTTCAAAGAAGCAATTTTGAAGGGTAAAAGAACAAATATAAGCTTCTTCTCTAACCTCTAAAAGAACTTAACCCATTGCTAATTCCAAAAGAATTGCCTAGGAAAATGGCAAATGCAAATGTAGGAATTTCTGTTCTCTCAAGTAGTTAACTATGTATTTCCTACAACAGTAAATGGAAAAGAGGTGGGTTTTCTATTTCTCTTGAATGAGATAATATGCCAGAAAAAAGACAGAAGAAGAGGTGATTTCAGGCAATCATAAACAGATTGTCACACATGCCAGGTTAAATGGCTGGGAGAATTTATGGAATATTTAGGAGACAGACTGTTCACTTTATATCACAGCTTGAGCCCTTCAACAGCAGTTTCAAGTAACACAGGAGGATTCCTGGCCTTAAACATTACTGAAAATTGAATGACAGAGGTAATCCAAATAGACACATTTAGTAGGTTGGTTGCTGAGAAAGATCGTGAAATTGTATACTTGAAATATGTAACTTTATGTTTCATCTGCTTTGGAAAATGCTTGTGTTGTTCATTTTATTCGGTGAGAAATATATTAATTTATTATTTTGTGAGACCTGTACCTTCTGAAATGCCTTCCTATGCTCTTCAAATTTATAAACTTGAGGTAGTAAAATGGATTTTACCCTTCTGCTGAAAGTCCTCCTTTTAATTTCTTCTCCATGCTTAACAGTCTACTGAGTACTTCCTTCATTTGTGACCTGCGAGATAGTGAATCACAGAATCTCTGCAGTTGGGTGTGACCTCCTGACATCATCTAGTCCAACCCCCCCTGCTCAAAGCAGGGTCAGATAAAGCAGCATGGAGACCCCATAACCTCTCTGGGTAATCCTTTCCAGTGTTTGAATACCTTCACAGTGAAATTGGTTTTTCTTAATGTTTGAATGGAATTTTCTGTATTTCAGGTCGTGTCCATTGCTTCTCAGGCTATTACTGGGCACCACGGAGAAGAGCCTGGCAAAGGTCAAAATGTGCATTGCAGGGACTGTTGAGTGCAGAGACAGAGTCATTTTAATCAGGGCTATCATACTCTCCCCTCCTTAGCTCTTCCCCTTACCTGGAAGGCAGCTCAGTCCTCAGTCACTGCTTTGGCACCGCTTCTTTCCCTTCTTCCTTGTTTTGGTAGGAACATGTGGCTTTGGTCCCTTGTCTGTGGAGGTGCCAAAAGTCAGACAGAAGGCTTGACAAGGTTCTTATCATCAGTTTTCACTTTATTTCTCTTATGCATGCATAAACTTTTTGCCTTTCCTTATTCCTCCTCAAAATCCATAGAAGACTGACTTGTGATGGGATAATAATGTGTCACGTTTCTTTTCATACTGTGTATTCCATGTATTCTATAATATATGATATTTTTTTCTTATAGTTGCAGTATGTGTACAAGGAGAGTCTTGAACCAAAATGTATCCACAGAATCCATCAAACAGGGTTGGAAGGGACTCTATTGTCAAATGTCTCTTGGTACTCTTGACTTGAGAGGAACTTTTGCACCAAGTCTTTAAAGGTGACATCTACACTGACAGCTACTCCAGAGGGTATTTCCTAGCCTCCAAGTCAGGGGATGCAGAATAGCTCACAAACACACCCTGCAGCACAGGTGCTTTGAAGAGAAAATTGGTTGTATTTGCAGTGCAAAGTACTTGCCCCAAGTCTCCTCCAAGTCCAAAATAGCTGTTGTGTGGGTCTAAGAAATAATTATCAGAAATTAATGCCTTTTTCAGCTCAAAGAGCCTGAAATGAAGTGATGCCTCTGTCATAGCCTCAAAGCTTGCCATTTTGTGGCAAGTATGTCCCGAAGCATGTATTGAGAGGCTGTGAAGATACCTGAGGGTAGTGTTACCTGGGATAACACTGCAGTACCCTGATGTGTATCAACCTAAATTGCTTAGTTTTACTCTATACTGCTTGTAAGTGAGTATGCTGGAGTCAGCAGCGCTTGGAGTTATAGCCAGGCTTCATCTGGAAAGGACCTATCTGGTTACCTTTGAAAGGGTCTAGGAACAAATCAGGATGTGCAAGTTGGATCTGAAAAGTCAGAAAAGTCAGAGCTAAGCTGACAGTGTAGCACTACCCAATAAATGATTTTCCAAGCCCTGTCATTCCCAGTAGAGTTACAGCTGAGCATGCCATTTCTGTGGTCTCTCCTATTTTAAACTGATTCTTGAGGATACAGTGACCACCTATCTTCCTCCTTCCCCATCTATTAATCTGACAGATCCAAATGAGTGTCATTTATCTTGGAATCTGATGGGGTGGTCAGAGTGAACTAAACCCAGCTTTCTAAGCCAAAATATCAAATGTACAGTCTATACAGGGCTGCCAGCTGCAGCTTCTATCCCATTTTCTATTAGAATGTGTCTATTTTATTTTCCCTTTGCACCTCCTGAAATACTGCCCACCGTTCCGGTATCTTTTAAGGTATTAAAATCCTTTTTCTCCTAGGTTCATGTCTGGAAAGGGTTAATTGTGCCACCCATGAGAACTTCCAGTTAACGGCTCCTCCACTCAGTTGCAGTGAGAACTTTTATCTGTCATTGTGTTGTTTCCTATTTGCTTCTCACCAACAGCTCCCTTTGATTTAAATCCGTGTAGTTACGTAGAGTACTACCTGAGGGTTGAATGGAGCTGGAAGTTGCTTGTGCAACGTGGTGCACGGACACCTACGCAGGCGCCGTTACTGATCTCGCAGGGAAATGTCATGTCACTGAAACTCCAGCAGAGATCAATGTGTGAAGAGGACTGCAGAGAGCAGTGAGATGTGCCAGCAATGGCAGCTTAATTTGGGTCTTCACAGTGTTCTGAATACAGACGGATGGTTTACTGTGAATGAGATAAATCCTATGAACTTTTTGAACTGCCTTTAAGTGTTGGGCTTTACACTCCTCAGCTGTAGTAGAAAGTTTTTCCGCTGACATAAAGGCAAGAACATGACAGGTAATAATCTGAATAGGAGCTTTTATATTTTCACTTTCAATGCATTTGAAAATGAAACTCTTCTTTGCCAGAAGAGTTGCATTTGGGTACTTTTTAATTTTTGGATACCCATGAAGAAACTGGCTTAGGCTTTAGAAACATCTTAGCACTTTCCTAAAGCTCTGCACCTCTAGTCTGAAGCGGGAGATAAATTTCAGGGAAAATCTCTTCCTTGTCCATCACCCTGATGCTTAGCGTCTGCAGCATGAAAAGAGACAACAGCTAGAGGCTGATATGCAACCTGTAGTTCAGCCTTTTCCACTCAGTTGCCATGCCAGTTGTTATCATGAGGCATCTGAATTAAGTCCACATGGTCTTCCCTTGATGCCTGTAGTCAGCCAGAGACAAGGGTGCAAATTGTAACTTTAAGTTTACTGGTATAAAAAGAAAACAAACTGTTGAGCTTTAAGTTGATTGATATATAAAATGGAAACTACCTGACTACCTGAGGTGATTGGTATAAAATATGAAACTGTTAACCTTTCAGGTGATTGGTAGAAACTAATAGTAGAAAGGTATGGTCTATCAGAGACGGGTGACAACAGAAAATTGTATGGCAAGATGGATGAAGACTATCTGGCTGGAAGACCTCTGTGATGCCTAGACCAGAGATTACTGATAAAAGCGCAAGCAGTGGCAGATCAGTTTTGGGAATGTTATTCCAAAGACCCCAGACAAGACCTGTCTGACTGCCAGTTGGAGAGAAGAGAAGAAGAAGAGGAACCTGCCTTCACTGTGTGCCTGAGGCAAAGAAGCCATGCATGTGGACTCTGAGCTGGATCAGTGAGACAGTATCCCCAAATCTGTGACACTCAGCTGTCATCATGGGTACCCTCTGCTGGTCATCACTCATTCAGCATATAGGAGCATGACTTCTGTGGTGTTGCCATGCTGATAACGTCAGCGGTTCCGGTTCTGCAGTATTATTAAAGTTCTATTATTAAAACATTAATAAGAAGATTAACAATAATAGTTGTAATAGTTTTATGTAACAAAGGATAGTGTAATTCAACATTCTTTGTAATATTCTCTGTGTGGATTGTCATCTGCTCAACCATCAGTGCCTCTGTGCAAATTGAACTGATATTGCCAGAGCCCCGTGACAGTTCCACATTGAGATAAATGAGTCGGCTCCCGCTTCTGAGCACTACCTCTTCACAGAATCACAGAATAGCTGAGGTTGGCAGGAAACTCTGAACATTGCCTAGTCTAACCCCTTTCCTCAAACAGGGTCTGCTAGAGCAGGTTGTCCAGAGCTATGTCTAGCTTGGTTTAGAATATCTCCAAGGACAGAAACTCCATTTTCCGTATCCCACAGGTTGTGCTCCACCCAACCATCACTTCTAGGAGAAGAGTCCTCTTCTCAACTCAACTAGCTATGTCTTCTAGGCTGCCTGCAGACTATGGCAGACAGGCTTGAACTAACTACATTGGATCATGGGTTTTATGTGCTTTTGAAACTCTTAAGTATAGGAACCTCCTTAAACAAGCAAGTTAAGGAAAAAAAAGCAAACACCCCTCCTCCTGCAATAACATCCTGTAGCTGCTTGCATTTATGCCCAGTCCCTGCTTTAAAGGGATGTAATCAAAATTAAACTGTCCTCCATCCCAGACTCTACCCTTCAAAGCTAGTTTAGGCATGGCCCACCTGCTGTTTTGCAGTGTGGACATGAATGTGGGGAACAGCACTTGACTGGCCATACTCCTCCCCTGGCCGCCTTGCGTCCTGGCAATGAGGGAAGTGTTAGAGCTGGCTACCCGGCTTCTAATGCCAGCTCCTTGGCAGGAGGGGAATGAGTGTTGGATATTAGCTGTGGTTATCCTATTCTAGCAGCCAGAATCTGTTCCCTCTGTGCTACATAAGTAGAACAAACAGGATTAGTAATGAGAGATAATCTGAATTGTCCTTTCAGAATAATTAAGAGGCTAATGAGAGGTTATAAAAGGAAAAATTGAACAAATAGACACAGTTTTCCCATGCATTGAGAAAAGGAAATAAAGAAACTATCGTAAAAATGATTTCTTACTCTCTTTCCTTCTAAATTTTATATTCTCAACTCCAGCTATGTCTGGGCAGTCAGGTATCTCAGGGGTCCAGCTCTGTGCAATTATCTTCCTTGTCTGGCAGTTGAAATAATAAAAAGGAGTGAGATACAATGGTACAATCTATAAGGCTCATTCAGATGCAGGGAGAGTGAGTTGTGCAATTCTCGTAGTATTTGTGAGAGTACATCAGGAGTGAATACTGAATAGGGCCCTATATCTTAAAGACATATTTCCAGAAGTTACTAGTCAGCTTAATAATGGGCAGATCAGCACATTTTTACTTAGGCAACCCTGAGTTTTACTCCTTGATTGTAGGACAGAAACTTTTAAACATGTGCTATTGGATTATTTTAGTGAGTTTTGCTAATGATGGAGGTAAAATGGGTGTTACTTTTTGAACACATTGTCCAAAACCAATGTAAAGACAGCCATAATAATCAGAAGGACTATTTTTTGTGACATCCTAGTTTCTGCTATCTTTAGATTAAAAAAAAAAGGTACTTTTTCTCATTAAATGTAACCTACTTGTATAATTCACTCATACTATGATATGTAATATAGTTTACTGAGGGAGAATGTGGACACAAATCTTTCAGAAAAGAAAGCAATGTTAGTCTGAACTCTTCTCTAAAGAAGAGAAAGGACAGACATTCATTTGCTTTATCTAACATAATTTTCCTTGCATTTATGCTCTTTCCATAATGTGGAAATCAACTTCTTTATTTGTGAATTCTTTTCAGATTTTTCAGGGATGTGCCTGTGGTGAGGTGGCCATAAATGCCTGGGGGAAGGTTTGTGTAAGGTTCCAACTCCGCAGTATTTGTGTTTATGGCACCTGTCTGCTTAAGCCCTAGAGTCACCTTGGCTGACTTTGGTGTATAAAACATGGTGCAGCAACTCAACTGAGGCAAAATATATAGTTTAAGCAAAGAGTCTGTAATAAGCAATATTGAAACAACTTTTACTTTGGATATTCAATAACTTTATGCAAAAGGTTAGAAATTAATGAGATCTATTTAGAAGTCATGCGAGGCCAAGCATTTGCTTGCAGGCTGGGTCTAAAGTTCATAAATGATTAAAACATTTCTTTTCCTTAATCACTGGAGAGAGGAAAAAATGAGTACAAAAATACAAATTTGTTAGAAACAAAGACAGAGCAGATTTAACATGTCTGTCTGATGACCACTGGAAGTTCTTGAGGCACTGTCAGCTAAGGACAGCGAGGTACTTCGTCGTCCAGGAATGGGTTTGCATTTAAAATGACCATTGTTCATGGAAAAGAAATACTAACAGAAATGGGAATGTGTGTTTTAAAGGTCCTTTCCAATCCAAACTATTCTATGATTCTATGATTCTATGATTCTATGATTATGGGTATGCGTGAAGATTTAAGTGAGATTTATCTCAGGAGAATTCAGAAAGTATTAACTCTTCTGCATGCCATCTGCTTACATCAGAAGCCACTAAATATTTTCCAATAACCTTAAGCAGCTGTAGATACCTCAATGGAAAAGGGAAACAAACAAACACCACCACCCCCCTACCCAACAACCCAAATTTGTGTGCCTGGAAGGCGGGGGAAAAAGAGAGATAGAAGGTTTGGAGGCAAGATCATGTTGCCAATGGAGCTTCTAGGGACAGAAATTGGATCTATGAGTTGTGTGGGTTAAACCTCTCGGCTATTCCTCACGGACAGGTTTTTTCCTAACCAACATAATTCCCCAACCTAACTCCTTAAGGTGCATGGGGAGTAGATTCAGGAAGAAACTTTAGCTTATCAGCAACATATATTATATTGAAAGTTGTGACATGACAAGACATTCTGGGAAACCAAGATTATATAAACATTGACTTTTCCATTGAAAACTGAAACAGAAGTACATTATGCTACTGTGCTACTTGAATAATTTTATACCTCTATGGAATAATATTTTTTTTAAAATAGTTTCTTATAGCCAGAAGCTGATGATTTTTTAGTGTGGTATAGCGTGTTTATGTAAAAGCATATTACAAATATGATTAAAATTATTTTAATAATAATCTTATAAGTCTTTAAGATTAACTAATTAATATTATTACAAATTTGCTCTTTTTCCATGCCAGGAACAGAACTTGAAGAAATGTACACTTTTTGAAAGTAGATCCCAACCTAATTTACTAAAGCAATTTAAATGAGCTTAAATATCTGTGAGTGACTATGATGAATTCACAAAGTAATGATCTGAAATCCAAACCAAAATGGGAGAAAAATAACTTTATCAACTACTGAGCATGACTTATACAAAATGTGGAAAGAGGAACTAGTTTCTACATTAATATGGCTCACTTATAAATCCTAGTGTGTCCTCAGTCCAGATGTTAACTTATTTGGATGTATGACTGCAATGCCATTTGAAAGTGCAAAATATATCTTGATACCAAAGCAAGAATCTTCGTAGCATGTCCTTGTTCTTACCATGGATTTTAAAACAGGATCTAAAATAAGTCAAAATACAAAATTGAATTTTTTTAAAGAATTTATCCATCTGGGCCCTTTGTGGCCATATTTTAATTACTTTATTTCTATATTGTACATTTATAATGCAATTAAGGTTCAAAGCTCTACACTGCTAGGTCCTTCATGAACCTAAAGCAGAAAAGTGACCCGTGATACAAAAGACTTACATAAACCAAGCGATGACTGAAAACTAAGGCCAACCTAATAGGTACTGGTGTCAGTACTCTAGCAGCCCAATCGCTACAGTAATTTTCAGGTTAAGAAGGTGAAGAAGTGATTCGGGTGAGAATAACAAAATGAGGTTCCAGGAATTTGTAGGTATATTTAACCTGTACTAATCATAGAAAATGGATCCTGCTCCACAACAAATTAAAGCTGGAATGCTATCTAAAGAATACTATTTTTTAAGGTAAGTATATCAAATAGACATTCATGTGACCTCCAGTGGTTTCTTTCAACGTAAATTATGCTGTGATTTTTAATGTTTTTCCTGGTGCGTGAAAGCACAGACGTATTAAGTAGCCTTAGGTTCATGTGCCAGTTCCAACTAGAAAACGAGGCACCTCATTGTAGGCATCAGTATTTTAAAATGGGGATCCAAACAATGGAGCATTTTCTTCTCTGTGATTACTCTTGGCACTGCCTGAGCCAGGTCTCATCAGATCTTTACAAGTTCTCTCTTTCTTCAAAGGTCAATGCCCGTGATACAAGACCTGTATCTGGAAGATCTTCTCATTCTGAATAGATATGTTTTGCTGATAAATGGGTTATAAGTTTTTTGTGCTAAAGTATCAGCCAAAATACTGGTTTGTTTCAATAAGTTTTTAAGTGGTCTTAATTTTTTTCCTTACTGAAGATGGTGACTTAATTCAGGTCTTCATCCACAAGAAATATGATAATTAATCTGCTAAGAATTGTCATTATATTTGATAGGAAATTAGTCTAAACAGTCTATCATTTCTCTTTAGTTTGAAAGTGATAATCTCTTTTGTTCCCATTTAGTGAACTGACACCTGATTTATATCAGACTAATTTTTATTATTTCACTGGAGTTTTTCCTGGCTAATATTGATGTAAATGAGAGCAGGGCCCTCTTCTACCATCAAGGACTGAACATAAACATCATTAATTGCTGTTTCATTGGGCAACTGATAACATACCCTTCAGCTAAGAATAGCTATGTCTGTTTGAACCACTTCTAATGCAATTATGAAAGTGAGAAGAGCTTTAAAAGTGGGTTTAAACACATTCAGAAGTGGTGAGGTTCTTTGAGTAGTACACATGAACAAGACATGAAGGATGACACTTCAGAAATTAGCAATGTTTTGGCTTTTCACAGTCAATACAGGATGTTCTACGTAGTTTGCATTAAGAAATTGCCACCCATGTTAGTCTAGCAACTTTATGGATTGCCTCCACAATGCCATGTTGGTCTTCAGGATGTGTGGATGTTTGAAATCACACATGAATATGAGCTTCTGCTCATTTGCAGAAAGCCTCATGTACTACTCACCCTTGTCTAGGCAGTCTGTAATGCAACCCCCCCTCCTCCCAAATCCTTTTAAAGTTCATTTCTCTATGACTGAATGAAATATTTGGCTTGCTCTGGAACAATTTTTTTAACCTGTAGAAAATTCAAAGTCTTGGTTTGTATCAAATTAAAATAAACCTGGAATTTGAATTTATATGTATCTCTTTTTGCTTTTGTCACTTAATTGGTAATATCAGTTATTAACTTAATTGTAGTCTCAGTGTTAGCTGAAGTTCTAGATAACTTAAACTTGTAATTAAACTGGTCAATGGACACTAAATCAAGTTACTGCATTTATTGTGGCATTTCTTCTAAGTACAGTGGGGTTTGCATCAGTGTATTTTTACCACCTAAAATTTAAATGAATAGTCTGAAAAGCAGGCTAGGCTACTAAAAGTGACTGGGCTCTTTCTATGGTCAAAAGAGAGAAGCAGGCTGCAGAGGGTACATTTTCTCATAAGTTAGGAAGAATGAATCACCATCTGGAAGCACTTGTTTCTCTTTGCTGACTATGGAGAGAGAAAAATCAGCTTAGGCTAGGTGGCTAACTTCCATTGCACTTCAGGCAATGTGAATTCTTCCTTAGTATCACTAGGGCCTCAGGAGAATTTATATTGACTATCTTGTGTAATATGTCAATTATTTAATAAGACTGAAACAAACTATTTAAAGGTTTTCACTTTTATTTTTGGTATTTTGGATTTGAATGCATGTACTTTAGTTTAGCATTTCAACCTGGGTTGAACTGACCTTTGTACTGCTAAATGCCACGGTGGAATGATGTATTCCATCCAAATAAAGAATTTAAAATGCTCCCTGTTTAAAAATTTAAATATTTTTTCTGTTTGAATCTTGTTTCATATTTTAATAATGACCTGAATAATTTAACAGCATTTGGGCTAAATAAAAACCTATATGACATGTTTTCTCCTTTGCCATTTGAGACATTACTATGCAAAATAATGTCTGTGCAGATGAACAAAGGTCTCCCCTGTGACCTGTGGTATGTATAATTTCAATCACAAGACATTTGCTTATGCAGGCACCTTAATGGCTGAGGTAGGAAACCAGAAACTGGTATGAAGGTTTGTCTTAGTATGACTGATATTCTGCACAACTCTGTTAGTACTGTTAATTTCTCCATGTTACATGGCTACAGAAATCCTGTTTCAGGGTGGGGGACGGGGAGGATGTAGAGAGCAAAGGATGAGTTTCCTGTCTGGTTTGTAGATACGATCCTATGGAGCATTCTGAGAGTAGTATGTCTTACATATTTCTCATGCTGAAGTCTCTAAAAAGGGCTGACAAGATCTGATCAAACAGCTGTGGCTCAAGAAGACTGACAGGCAGTGTGTTTCAGATTCTTCTGGGTTATTTATTTTGCCAAAATATCCTCTCTGCTCATAAACCTGCATAGAGGACCCTTCGGATTACTTAGACTTGGGACTGCTATACATTTTTACCAGGAGATGCCAATAAAAGTTATGTTCCCTTCATGACCTCAACATAAGAATAACAAATGATACAAGTGCTAGGACCCAATGCTTGGCTACTGTGAGCTGGTGTGGCTCGATGGACAGCTGTAGAGCTGTGTGTATTGGCTATCGTAAGACTGTATCATGCCACAGGAGTAGATATTTTTATTTATCTCCATTGTGTGTTTGCTATTGAATTATTGAATTGAAGCAAGCAGTTATTCCTCATTTTGTTGAGTTGTGAAAACTTCTACTTTCTCGTTCTCCATAAAGAGATGATGCTGAAATGTTAAATATATGATGATATTTAGAAAATATATGCAAAACTGACTTTAAGATAATACATAATGTAATATGTAGTGATATCAATAGCTTAATAGTGGTGTGGACCCATTTTCTCCCTACTTACAATTACCACTGTTACATTTCTACAGCCAAGTTGTGCCACTTTCTGGGGTCAGCCCTGCGAAAAGCCATCAGCAACGTGGTTCTAAGCTTCCTCTCGTGACACTGATAGAAGAACAACTGAGATTGGAAACATGAAAAGCTCATCTTGTCATCTTTACCCAAGTTAATATTTATGGAATTATGAAGGGAGATAAGCAGGTAACAGGAGAAAACGTACACAGTTTACCTACTCCTAATAATACTTGCATGCCCATGTGGCATGCGCTAGTGCAGTGGGTTGATCTTGGCTGGATGCCAGGTGCCCACCAAAGCCCCTCTGCCACGGCCCTCCTCAGCTGGTCAGGGGAGAGAGAAATAGAATGAAAGGTTCACGGGTTGAGATGAGGACAGGGAGAGATAGCTCAGTGATTACCGTCACAGGTAAAACAGACTCAACTCAGGGAAATTAATTTAATTTATTAACAATCAAATCAGATTAGGGTAATGAGAAATAAAAACCAAACCTCAAAACCACCTTCCCCCTCCCCCCCCTTCTTCCCGGGCTCAACTTCACTCCCCATTTCTCTCCCTCCTCCCCCCGAGCGGCGCAGGGGGACGGGGAATGGGGGTTGTGGTCAGTTCATCACACCTGGTCTCTGCCGCTCCTGCCTCCTCAGGGGGAGGACTCCTCACCCTCTGCCCTGCTCCAGCCTGGGGTCCCTCCCACGGCAGACAGTCCTCCACGGACTTCTCCAACGTGAGTCCTTCCCACAGGCTGCAGTTCTTCACGAGCTGCTCCAGCCTGGGTCCCCCCATGGGTGCCGGCCTTCAGGAACAGGCTGCTCCAGCCTGGGTCCCCCCACGGGTGCCGTCCTTCAGGAACAGGCTGCTCCAGCCTGGCCCCCGCGGGGTCCCAGGTCCTGCCAGCAAACCTGCTCCAGCCGGGGCTCCTCTCTCTCCCCACGGGGCCACAGGCCCTGCCAGGAGCCGGCCCCAGCGCGGGCTGCCCACGGGGTCACGGCCTCCTTCGGGCATCCCCCTGCTCCGGCGTGGGGCCCTCCCCGGGTGCGGGTGCAGATCTGCTCCCCCGTGGGGCTCCATGGCCGCAGGGGCACAGCCGGCCTCCCTGTGGGCTTCCCCAGGGGCTGCCAGGGACCCTCTGCTCCGGCACCTGGAGCCCTCCTGCCCCTCCTGCTCTGGGCTGGGGGCTGCAGGGCTGCTCCTCTCACATGTTCTCAGTCTCAGCTGCTGTTGAGCAGCAGTATTTTCCCCCTTCTTAACTCCATTCCCCAGAGGCACTACCACCGTCGCTGATGGGCTCGGCCTTGGCCAGCAGTGGGTCCATCCTGTAGCCGGCTGCATTGGCTCTGTCAGACATGGCAGAAGCTTCTTGGAGCTTCTCACAGAAGCCGCCCCTGCAGCCCCTGCTACCAAAACCTTGCCAGGCAAACCTAATACAACTAGATAATGTGCTGGCTATGTTTTGCCTTCCAGATAATCTTTTTGGTATCCATGACCTGTCATATTTATTACTGCAATATTATCACAGTTTTATCAGGCATCTCCTAACATGGCACATTAATTTTTGAATCTGGGGATCTGTGCTGCAGTGCTGCATGCTGAGGTCTTCAGTGGAGTTATTTCAAAATATTATTATAAATGGGGAAATATTATGTTTTGTTGCCTAAAGTGAGCTCTCACAGAATCACAGAATCACTAGATTGGAAAGGACCTTCAAGATCATCAAGTCCAACCATTAATCCAGCGCCACCATGTCCCCTAAACCATGTCCTGAAGTGCCACGTCCACACACTTTTTGAACACTTCCAGAGATGGCGACTCCACCACCTCCCTGGGCAGCCTGTTCCAATGCCTGACCACCCTCTCAGTGAAGAAATTTTTCCTAATATCCAATCTATACCTCCCCTGGCGCAACTTGAGGCCATTTCCTCTCGTCCTATCGCTAGTTACTTGGGAGAAGAGACCAACACCCTCGTCGCCACAACCCCCTTTCAGGTAGTTGTAGAGCAATGAGGTCTCCCCTCATCCTCTTCTCCAGACTAAATAACCCCAGTTCCCTCAGCCGCTCCCCATTAGACTTGTGCTCCAGACCCCTCACCAGCTTTGTTGGCCTTCTCTGGACATGCTCCAGCATCTCAACATCCTTCTTGTAGTGAGGGGCCCAAAACTGAACACAGGATCCAAGCTGCGGCCTCACCAGTGCCCAGTACAGGGGCACGATCACTTCCCTACTCCTGCTGGCCATACTATTCCTGATGCAGGCCAGGACGCTCTTGGCCTTCTTGGCCACCTGGGCACACTGCCGGCTCATATTAAGCCAACTGTCAACCAGCACCCCCAGGTCCTTTTCCGCTGGGCAGCTCTCCAGCCATTCCTCCCCAAGCCTGTAGTGTTGCATGGGGTTGTTGTGGCCGAAGTGCAGGACCCTGCACTTGGCCTTATTAAACCTCATACAGTTGACCTCTGCCCATCGATCCAGCCTGTCCAGATCCCTCTGCAGAGCCCTCCTACCCTCCAGGACATCAACATTCCCACCCAGCTTGGTGTCATCTGCAAACTTACTGAGGGAGCACTCAATTCCCTCATCCAGATCATCAATAAAGATATTGAACAAGACCGGCCCCAGAACCGAGCCCTGGGGAACACCACTTGTGACCAGCCACCAGCCAGATTTAACGCCATTCACCACAACTCTCTGGGCTCGGCCGTCCAGCCAGTTCCTCGGCCAGCGAAGAGTAAACCTGTCTAAGCCACGAGCCGCCAGTTTCTCCAGGAGAATGCTGTGGGAGATGCTGTCAAAGGCTTTACTAAAGTCCAGGTAGACAACATCCACAGCCTTTCCCTCATCCACTAGGTGGGTCACCTGGTCATAGAAGGAGATCAGGTTGGTCAAGCAGGACCTGCTTTTCATGAACCCATGCTGGCTGGGCCTGATCCCTTGGTTGTCCTGCAGATGCCCTGTGAGCACTCTCAAGATGAACTGCTCCATGATCTTCCCTGGTATGGAGGTCAGGCTGACAGGCCTGTAGTTCCCAGGATGCTCCTTCTGGCCTTTCTTGTAAATGGGTGTCACATTGGCAAGCCTCCAGTCTTCTGGGACCTCCCCTGTTAACCAGGACTGCTGATAAATGATGGAGAGTGGCTTGGCAAGCTCCTCCGCCAGCTCTCTCAGTACTCTCGGGTGGATCCCATCAGGCCCCATAGATTTGTGGGTGTCCAGGTGGTTTAACGTGTCCTTAACTGCTTCCTCCAGGATTATGGGTGGGTTATTGTGCTCTCCATCCCCATCTTCCAGCTCAGGGGGCTGAATACCCTGCGGATACCTGGACTGGCTATTAAAGACTGAGGCAAAGAAGGCATTAAGTACCTCAACCTTATCCTCGTCCTTGGAGACAATGTTCCCCGCCATATCCAGTAAGGGATGGAGATTCTCCTTGCCTCTCTTTTTGTTGTTAATATATTTGTAGAAGCATTTTTTATTATCCTTTACGACTGTGGCCAGACTGAGCTCTAGCTGGGCTTTTGCCTTTCTAATTTTGTCCCTGTCAAGGAATCTGCTCCCCTCATAGTGTCATACAGAATGTTTTCTAGTGATTTGTAAGAAAATATCAAATTAACACCAGTAAAATTGTCGATTGAAGGAAAAATATTTATGGGAAACATGATAATGGGAATCTTTGGGTTTCTGCTAGGCTTTCGTAGAAGTCAAATTCCCATATAATATCATTATTCCTTGAACAACCTGTGGCCCCACTACACAAGTTCATCACTGAACTAGGATTGAGGTCTTAGGACTTAACTGAAAAAGATGTTGACAGAGATCGTAGCAGTGTGAAGCTGATATTGCACTGACCCATTACTACTGGTTCAATGGACGAGTGAACATCTTTGTCCATATGACGAGGATCTTAGGCCTCCTCAAATGAGGTTAGAGTAAAAAACCCACATATTTAATTCTGATTTCCAGACTTAACTCTTTCTGTTAAAAACCCCAAAGTAATTTTCATTTGTTAGAAGGGGGAATCTCTGAAGCAATGGACAAGTCTTTAACTGTCTGATCCTTGTACTATGTCTCGGAAGTCATTAGATAGAAATCAAGTTTGATTCTATTTTGATTTCATTTATGCAAATGTATCTTAATTGAAGTCAGTCATTTTAATTTGTATCAAAATATCTGAGACCAGGATCTCACCTGCTAAGATTACCCTATTTGGATGCAGTATCTCATTTCCAGACACAGTAAACTCAGGCATAAATATTAATCCCCTCCTCATATATTCTTCTTGATACAGTTGCTAATGTTTTGCTTCCATGCAGACATGACATCCCATCAAGCTTCTTCTATCTAGATAATTTAAAAAAGAGAAGAACAAGATTATTTTGTCATGGCCTCTGTAAACCTCTGCTTGCAAGGCTGTAGCAGCAAATCTAGGGCAAAGGAGCTGACTCAACACAGCCAGCTACGTTTCTGTCAGGGTTTATCATTGTAATTTTTCTAGGATGCTTGGCTCAAAAACTATTCTACATGCACACACACACACATGCACACATACACAAACATACTGCAGAAAAATAGGCACAAAAAAGATCAGAGCAACCATAGATGACATCCATCCTGTATTCCATGCAGAATATCAAAATTAAAAGCAAAATAGAGAGTCATTGCAATGGTTCCTTTACAATACAGATACTAACTGGTGTTGTCAGGTTTCATCTTTGTATACTCAGATTCCTTCTTTCCCCTCTACTATCTATCATGATTTAGGAATACCTAATCACATTTGAATGGGTATTTGACACATCCCTATTTAGGTCATGATTAGAGACATAGCTTGAGAGATCTCTAGCAACAGTCAGCTGCAGCGTGCTAGTTGTGCAACATTTACAAATAACATGAGGGACAGTGGAAAGATGTCATTAGATTACAAACAGATCATTGATAATATTTCAGTATCTCTTCATATGTGTTGTTTGTAATGGTAGCTGTTTTTTAAGGCCATCTAGTTAATAGCTGTTCAGCATAAAAGACAAAGACAAGATACAGGAAAAATCATAATTAAATACCCAAATACATAAACTGTAACATAGATAATAGAGCCACTAACAGAGCAGTGACTGATCATTGGGCAACTGATGGAGCCACTCAAGCATACCCTTGAAGAGATTAAATCTAGAATTTTGTATCTGGTAAGAAGGGAAACAAAATTAACCTGATCGTTGCAATCTATCCTATCTTCTTATCAAACTCTATTTCTATTTTCTGTGTGACCTTGCTCTCCTCTCTGTCTGGGTGTATGTGGATGATTTTACTAGTGAACTTCAAGCTGGATTAGCCAGTGAGTAGGAGGAGACCAGAATCTGGAGACTCCCAAGGTAGGAGGTGGAGGCTGGATAAACAGCACCTGGAGTCTGTGCATGGATTCTAGATGAATTTATGGTCTGGTCTAAGGTTTGAGGGGACCTGTAAGTCTGAGAAAAGATTGGAAACAGAATCATGGAAGGACTAAGGAACATATCTCCCAAAGGAATTACATTCTAAGTTCCAATTTCAGTACTTAAATCCTATTGAATCAAAATATACCTCCTCCCTGCAGATGGTTATCCTTGAAGACACCTGAAACCTGTCACTCGGTTTTCTGTGTTACAGTTCAAGTGTGACAGGACTGGATAACTTAGAAGTCCATCACATGCTGAAACTTACTGAGATCTGCAACAAAGGCCATCTTCTGTCAGTCTCTCTTGGGGAGGTCAGTCCAAAAAGTATGTTCAGAGCTTGCTTTAATGAATCGGGATCTACACAAAAGTCACCAATACTTTCTTTTGGCACATCGCACTATCACAGAAAGCCAGTGGGGCAGACCTAGACTATGATATAGTATTGTCATGAGCTCTATGTAATGCTCTTCGACAATTGTAGGTGTCAAAAGCAGAAAAGAACTCCTGGCATGGCAAAAGTGAGCTGTGCCATTTCCTTGGTGCTGCCTCCTTTATCTCTGGATCAGCTTCCCAAACATGGGAATGAGCGGAGGTTCCCTGGAGTGGCTGCTTTTCTTTGGATGTGCATACATCAGTAAGAGTGGCCCTGCCAGAATTGCAAAGATTTCCCTTTGTCACTGATAATTGGACTCTAAGTAGCAAAAATATATCATGCATGGCATTACCCTTGAAGCAGATGAGTAGCTATACCATGAAGGATGGTTAGTTTTCTGGTCCTACTGGATGAAGACAGTAAGGTACAAATCACAGCAATGCAATCTTGTTCAGCTGCCATGTACTCTTCTCTACAAGAGGAAATATTGGGCTGCATCCTCATGTTTAATTATAGATCCCAAGCTAGCTGGGAGGTGTTCAGCAAAAATAATCCTTTCTTTTCTTTCATATCAAGTCGACTTTTTCTTTGCCAGAATATTTTGTTTTCTAATTTTTTTGTTATTGCCAGTTACTATACTGGTAAGGGTTGAGACGAAACTCTTAAAGGGGCCTGTAGCCCTCCCACCCATAACCACTGACACAGGACAGTGTGCAGGTTGTATAAGGTGGTGACACTGGGCTGCACAGCCTCTCTCTTTTCTTCCCCAGTGTAGAGAGTGGCAGGATATGACTTTGCTGTATTTTTACAGACCTGCAAAGAGAGTTATCGTTGTTATTTATTGTTGTTGAAAGCTTGAGAAAGACCTGTGATGTGGGCATGGGGTGGTAAGCAAGAGGAGACAAGTGGTTTAGGAGAATAAGCTGAGACTGCTAAAAGAAATTCTGTCAAAACTTATTTTCAAAGAAAACCGAGTTTTGACTAACCACACCTTTTTCACCATGAGAAGTGAATTTTGGACACAATGCCATACATCATGGAAGATGCTGTCTGATAAGGGTGATTGGCTCACAGAAGAGGGGACAGGCTTGAGACAACACAGTTACCTCTCACGTGTGGCACTGAGATTTTATTTTATCGTGACATTTTTGTTTTTCAGTCAACTATTTCAAAATTTTTGTTCTTTCTCACTCAATAGTCTAGCTTTCGGAGAAGAGAATAAACTGCTTTCTGTTCTGTTCCATTTTTCATCCCTTCTAATTGTCAACAGTCATAAATTTTATAGAACTAATCCAGGAAATATCTGTGGAAACTGAATCTGTGTGGGATACCAAAGAAAGTGTCTTAGAGCCGGATCTTTCTCTCCTACCACAAGAAAATCTAGATGTTTCCATCTGAGCTAGCTACTCTGGGCTCTGATACAGTGAAGGAAATAAGCTTGTTTAAAGTTATTTTCCTTTGTCTGCCTTAGGAAGAAACTCTTTTCTATAAGCATCTATTAATATTAAAGGATGTTCTATTAACAAAATATTAGTCTAATATATAGTCTAGCTCAGACATACATGCCTACCCTGGTGACATCTTGAATTACATAAAAAGAGCTTAAATATCTGTTTTCTCCTATGCTTCAAAATTCTTTTGCATTGTCTGAGAAAATATCCTACCCTTCAAACTTACTACTTTGCTTCTGGTTTCCTACTTTTGAGGAAATGTCCTGCTTTGAGCAAGTGTTAGTGTTAAAAATAGTCTTTGTTATCACAAAGGTATCACCAGCTTTCCAGCGGTAACTTGATTTGATATTCCACAGTTACAATTAGTAGTGACCTACTAGTACATGGCTGCTGCTCAGTTCTGTGAGCAAGAGAGATTACAGGTTTCTCACTCACAATTGTCACGAGCAATGGTGGCACAGAAGCTTGTCTGGAAACTCTGCAACGGAAAGAGTGAGTCTGTTGGATGCCTTCAGGGGCAGCCAATAAATTCAGTGTGTTTCAGTCAGAAAAGAAGTCAGAAAATTTGTCTTGTGCAGAGAAAGGAAAATCAATTAGATCAATACTAAGTAAAAATATTATTGTTTTATTCCAACCAAAGTAAATAGTACTACTGCGGCCGTCCCGCTTTTCCCCTGCAGAATCTTGCCTATGTGAAGGAGGTGCAGAGTGACGCTGCTATGACAAGTGAGGCTGCTATATCAGCCATTTAAAGCCCCTTTCGGCAAATCTTTGATACTGAAGTATTCCACCTGTAGTGTTAGAATAAAAGGTGAATGAAATAAATATTTCACAGAGAGAAGGGGAAAAGAGAACCAAAATTAAAGAAGATAGAAATATGACAAAGACAAACTCTACATGGGCTGTAGAGGAGATGTCTCATCAAGAGAAGGAACCGAGTCACCAAAAGCCTGAGAGGAGAGTTTTAAGGATTGGTTGGAAAAGGAATAGACAGTTGTTTGTATTGTCCCCTGTGTCTTTCTGTTTCTCTTTTCTCCTGTAAATAAGAGACTGCTGTTTTTAGCCACTTGAATCGTCGCTTATAAGTGAAGAACTATGACTTAATGAGTAATAAAAGACCTTCATTTAATGTTCCTGGGTTTCTTAGTAGGGTTCAAGCCACCATTTACTTGAGACTCCAGAAACTGAGTCTGGCTTCTGTGATTGCCAATCGAGGCTTGGCAGAAGAGTTATGCCAATACATCTGTATATACTGGGTGGCTTTAGCCACCGTGTAATTTCCACTCCACATTGTGGCTGGACTGACTCTACAGGCTATGGATTATTATTGCAGTTGAGCCAGAAGCAGCTTCTCATTTAGAAGGCAGACTAATGGGAGTTTTCCCTGCATTGACCTAGGTCAAGCATCTCAGCTGGAAGTTGTTTCTTTGCATGACTTAAAGTCATTTGCAAGATTTAGACTATTGCTAGTGCTAATATTGTCTTCTTCCTAGCAGGGAAGAGAATCAAGCTAGATTTGGCTAACAACCATGATTTCTAGTTGCCTGGAATTTTGAGTTTAATTAAACTTTTAATGCTATTTGATTTCAGTCTGAATCGACTTTTTTTTTTTTTTTTTTTTTTCCTTGTAGGTCTGTTGCTGGGGAGTTCAAAGCTCCCAGGATCCTCCAGCTTCTCCCTGGACTCATGGTTCTTTTTAGACTCTAGCATATGCACAGTCCCAGAGCACAGCCCATCAGGAATCCAGGCATCTTTTTCTCATGTTTTTTTCTATAGAAATGATCTGGAGAGCCAAGGCATGGGCTCAGATAGCACTCCATCCCTATCTATACCATTCCATATTTTGCAGAGTCCCTTCTGTGGTTTTGGCTCATTCAATCTAATGCTCTCCTAGGCAATGCCTGGGCTATTGGATAAGACCATGCTGCTTTGGAGCGGAGGAGAGGTTCACTGCATAGATGACTGTGCGGTGCCACTTACCCTTGAAGCCAGAGGAAGGGCCCGGTACTTATTAGACAAATCATAACCTCTAAGTCTTACCTTGAATTTGCTGAGACCTACAAGATACTTAAAGACCCGGTGAAGTTTTTTAATGAAGCTTTGTGTCATTAGTCTACTTGGGCCATAATGAAATCTAGTTATAACACCTCTTTAAAGTCACTGCTCGCCTGCAGTGACTTTCGCACTGCAGGTTCTGGAGCACAGTACAATGGAGAGTATACATCGCTACCAGTGAAATGAAGCACTCTCTCAGCTGCTGTGCACTAGTTCATAATCTGAATGCAGCAATACTGTGTAATTGGTATAGTGGTGATCCACAGGGAATGTAGGTCATGAAACTCCCTGCTGCTGTGTTTTGGCTCTTTCTCTTGTCGTTGTCTGTTCAATCAACTAAGAGGCTTTACACAGGAGTTTTAGGGAACAAATTGGACAAGAAAGTTGTATCCAGCTGAAATTATACACAAGTATGGTTGGGGAAGATGTGAATTTTCAAACAGGAGACGTTCACTCTAAGATGTTCTTGCAAGAAGTACTGCAGAATGCTTAATGAACAAGGACCTCAGTATTACATCTTGTTCAACAGCCCGAAGGAGGCCGTGACCCCGTGGGCAGCCCGCGCTGGGGCCGGCTCCTGGCAGGGCCTGTGGCCCCATAGGGAGAGAGAGGAGCCCCGGCTGGAGCAGGTTTGCTGGCAGGACCTGGGACCCTGCGGGGGCCAGGCTGGAGCAGCCTGTTCCTGAAGGACGGCACCCGTGGGGGGACCCGGGCTGGAGCAGCCTGTTCCTGAAGGACGGCACCCGTGGGGGACCCAGGGTGGAGCAGCTCGTGAAGAACTGGAGCAGCTCGTGAAGAACTGCAGCCTGTGGGAAGGACTCACGCTGGAGAAGTCCGTGGAGGACTGTCTGCCGTGGGAGGGACCCCAGGCTGGAGCAGGGCAGAGGGTGAGGAGTCCTCCCCCTGAGGAGGCAGGAGCGGCAGAGACCAGGTGTGATGAACTGACCACAACCCCCATTCCCCGTCCCCCTGCGCCGCTCGGGGGGAGGAGGGAGAGAAATGGGGAGTGAAGTTGAGCCCGGGAAGAAGGGGGGGGTGGGGGAAGGTGGTTTTGAGGTTTGGTTTTTATTTCTCATTACCCTAATCTGATTTGATTGTTAATAAATTAAATTAATTTCCCTGAGTTGAGTCTGTTTTACCTGTGACGGTAATCACTGAGTGAAATTAAGTCCGGGAAGAAGAGAACAGTGGAGGGAAGATGCTTTTAAGATTTTAAACACTGGTACAAGTTGCCCCATCTCTGGAAACATTCCAGGTCAGGTTGGATGGGGCTCTGAGCAACCTGCTCTAGTTGAAGATGTCCCTGCTCACTGCAGGGGTTTGGACTAGATGACCTTTAAAGGTCCCTTCCAACCCAAACTCTTATATGGTTCTATGATCTTATGATTCTATGATTTGTTTTTTGTTTCTCTTTACCCTAATCTGATGTGATTGGTAATAACTTAAATTCATTTTCCCCAAGTCAAGTCTGTTTTGCCCGTGACAGTAATCGCTGAGTGATCTCCCCCTGTCCTCATCTTGACCCAGGAGCCTTTCATTATATTTTCTCTCCCCTGTCCAGCTGAGGAGCACAGTGATAGAGCAGCTTTTGTGGGCACCTGGCATCCAGCCATGGTCAACCCACCACAATTATACAGAACTGACCTCACAAACCATTGTGAATTTACATTTTTAGTTCAGAAAATTTGCTGTGCAGTGAGCTAAATGTATAGGCTGTGGATATTGCACTTTGATGTATCAGATGGACAACTCTTCTTACAGATAACTTGTATGAATAATTTAGAATTTCAGGGAGGGCTTTTTGTGTTTGTGAAAATAACATCGGTCTCATATTGCTTGGCATGGGCTCTTCAATACACAGCTAGAGATGCCACTGAAGCTAATAATCAACTATATCTTGCTGTATAATGAACTGATCATCACATTAGTTTTATTGAAATACATGCAGCATCAACTAGCCATTGCGATTTCCTCATCTGGTTTTCAGCAGCAGGAAGACATTTAGAGGCACTCATGTTATACATTGTTCTAATGGCCTGCAGTGGCAAGAAGTGGTCTTTTTGGTAAATCTTCAGCTGAGGTCCCAGTTTACAAGAGATTGGGATCTTTGTAATCATTATCAGTTGGTGGGCCCTTGCTTACGAATGTTGCATATTTCAGACTCCATAAATCTTAGGCAAGATTGCTGCTCATAGTCTGTTTTCCCTTGTTCATTTGAAAAATGTATCTGTTTTCCCATTGGATTAAAAGGAAAAGAAATGGCATATGTGATGCACTGCCACTGTGTTGCCATCTTCCTGGTATTGGGACGTGATATTTTCCATTGACAGATCATTTGTGCTGTGCTGTTATCAGAGGGAAAACCTTGTGGGAGTCACATCAAAAACACATTCCTCAAGTGGGCATCTGGGAACAGTGTCCTGGGAGCAGTGCCTGGGGAATGGTGTTTGCTATCAATAGAGGCCACCATTTTAATGCCTGTTCTCCTGCTTCTTCATTGCCCACACACACAGACACACATTTGCATTCATTCTGTGTGCACATCAGGCTTATTATTCCTGTTACAAATCTCTGCAAACCCATTTCTGGTCTCTGTGTTGACTGGTTTCAAATGGACGTAGCTGGCAAAGGAAAGAGGCCACATCAATGCCTCCGAAGGGTTTCGCTGTGTGGAGCCCTTGTCAGATTTAGAACAAGAAAGACAGTTTAAGCCCTGAAACATTTTCAGCCCCCAGGCAATGAAAGCACATAATTGTCTGTGCTGGATGGGTGTTTTAAAATATATGCGTCCTATTCGGAAATTCTGCAGAACACACCAACATTAGCTATGACAGGCAGTTGAATTTCTTCTTCTATCCTGTTCCCTCTCACTACAGCTATGGCTACCCAGGTTATAGCTAGCTCTTTTAAAGTTTCCTAGCAAATCAATCCTTCCTGCCCTCTAATTATTTTAACTGCTATTCTGTGAATCCCCTCTATTTTTGCCAATATCTTTCTGAAAAATTTTCTACAGATGCCTTCGGTATTCCAGCTACAGTTTCTGCACTGACATCCAGGCAGACCTTTTATGCATTTGCCCTCAGGTGCTGTTGCACATGGCATCTACGCTTGCTTTATCATCAGAATGTACCCAGCCTCAGTAAATGTATTCCCTCGTTGGGACTTTCCAAGTTTTGCTGCCCCATTCAATATCTGGGCTGTGTATTATTTTTGAATCTCACAGTGAATCTCACCTTGTTAGTTTACCCTTGCATTCTTTATTACCCTGCTACTCTCTCATTTATTATCTGCCCGTGGGAGTTCAAAAGTAATTTAATAAATATTGCTTTTATTTTATGATTTGTACTGAAGTACCAGTGGTACAAAGTAAGCCAAAATTAAGGACACTTTCACACCACTGTTCCATCACTGAGTAAGAGGCAAAGATCTTGCCTTAAAGAATTTGCAGTCCGCATATGTGCAAGTAACTGAAGCTGGGAGAGCGTGTATTAGCATTAGCATTTTACAGAGGGGAAAATAGGAGCAGCGGGTACCATACTGCAGGGCCTGAGACCCAAGCAAAAGCCTTTACCAGGCAAGAGTAATGTGATAGAAATCAATAGACACTTTCAACAGAGAAATCGTGGAGATGCCTTGGTAAAATTCAATCTGCAAGTAACATAGATTTCTGAAGAAAAAGCACAGATGCTAAAAGGGAACTACTTGGAAAAGCACCAGAAAAATAATAATCAGTCTATGTCTACATGGCTGCGATGTTTGGACCTGAAAAAGCTCTTCAAATAGTGGCTTTATTAAAAAGCCTATTTATTTTAGTAAAAATAGAGCCCTCTTAAAGTATTACCCTGCATGCCTGTGCCACTTGGTAGATGTAGGATGAAATCAGGTGATTTCCCCAGGGGCACACCGGTGACAGAAAGCTGAATCAAGAACTTCCTCAGACCTAATTTGGCACCTTCACCTTACAATCATTTCCTTGTTAGCACAGCATTCTGTTCTGGTCATTTAATCTCCTGCAGGGTGGAAGCAAATCTTGCAGCACAAGGCTTTACACCACCGCAGTCCCACCTGCTTTTTTGAAATAGAGGTTTAAGTAGCACAGAAACCTTGTGTTATCCCCACTATGGTAGATGAAATTACAGCTTGGATTATTTTTACTAGGAAATGTTATCTTGCAGCAGAGGAGAATGAGTGGAGGAGATAATAAGATTAAAACAAAGTGGCTAAACTGGCTTGATGTTTGTTATGTGTCCATTCTCATTTCTTTCCCACCCAAGCAAACACCACCGTCTTTATTAGTAATGAAGCTGTTTATCTTGTTAAAGTGCTGTAGTCAGAGTTACAGCTTTGAAGAATAAGGTTGTCTGAAGAAAAATAGCATTTGCTTTTCTCTTGTTTGCAGTGACATTAACGTCAGTAAGTCCCCTGAGAAATGTCTATACAAGACCAGAGAGGAATAGTGGTTAGAATACCATAATACACCTCCTCTTCCTCAGTCCTAACGAGGGATGCCCCAGGCTCAATTCAGATGTCCACTTAAAAAAAACCCCACACATATTACTCATTCCCATTTTTTATGTTTTTATTCTTAATTATGACTTGAAATTATGAAGATTTTTGTCAACAGTAATGGTGTAGGTACAGTAGAAGAGATCTAGCTGGTTGGGAGCTGTATTAAAAATGTAGTAAAAATGCATTAAAAATGGAGTAAATGGATGTATTAAAAAAGGAGTAAAAATAAATGACATATTTATTATTTTTTAGGTTCTTTTAGGTTTAGGTTTACTTAGTGGTAAAATTTGGGACCAGAATGCTTTTAGAAAACATGAGGAGGATGTACTGATGTTGAGTGTCAAGGGCATCAGAAAACTGTCAAGTGAACCTTTTTTGGCAGCAGTTTGAGACAGGCTAGTTGTATGGCTGTTAGTGGGGAATGATGGAAATATGAAAGAATAAATGTTTCACCAATAGGGTGAAGTGTTCCAAATGTTTCATAGGATACACACACATGCACACAGAGTTTAAATAAATATGTAAATTGCATGGCATCTATTGTAAAAGAAAATAGTCTTTGAAGCTCTCCCCGAGGTGTCCTTTTCAACATTTGTTTTCTGGCTTGTTCTGTCAGGCTGAGGATAATGTGAATATGAAAGACGTACAAACTGCCAGTCAGCTTTTGCTTTTAAGACTGCTTATTTGATTGCAGTAAAAAAGTCAACTTTGCTTTTTGATTTGATTTTTTTGTAGTATTATTAACATGACAGACTGGAAAGCAAATCTAACAAAGGTGGCAGGAATCAATTGTCGATTATCCAATCTCAGTCTCTTCTGATGGCCAGCAGACCACATAGATAAACTATAATAGCTTCTGGATCAGATTCTTTCCACAAGCACAATACTAAAAAAAAAAAAGTTCTTGTCCCCCACTGCAGCTTTTTCTTTCCTTTTTCTTATGCTGTTTTACTCAAAGCTGTGCAGGGACAGAGAACTATGAATATAAAAATCAAAACCCTCCTGGAGTTAGGCTCATCTGACTCCATCTCCTGTAATGTTGGAATATTTTGTCTTTAACTGGTGCCTCACCAGCTAGCTCTCATCTCACCTCCTGCTGACTGCTGAGTTGTTTATAAAAACACATTTCTCTCTGCATATGATACAGATGCTTTGGAGGGAAGAAGAATATATTAAGCATGCAGAAGAGATAGGTAGCTTTTTCAAGTTTCATGGGTCTTGGTGCGAAATCAAGGGAAGTTAGTGGCAGGAAAAATAATTCAAGCTCTTTAAAGCTCTTCTGAAGTGAGTTCTTCAAAGCCCCCCTTTTGCATTTTACTGTACAATCCTTAAGCTTGGAGATGCAAATCTAGGCATGATATTGTATCACTCAGCAAACTGCGCAAGTTAAATCTACTGTGAATGAACAGGCAGGCTGAGACTCATCTCACCTGCCTAGAAATTTAGATGTCTGTGCAAGCTATTTAGCTCTTCTTGTCAGTGGGAGATAAGTAGCTGAAGAGGATGTTGATCTTGTCGTAAGCTGGGTGTCTTTGTCGTAAGGAGAGGTGGTTGGAGGGCATTTTGGAAGTGCACTTCTCTGTCCTTTAAATACAGACAGCTAGATAATTTTTAGACGGCTGAAGTTAAGCTAGGTGGAGTCCACCATCAGTGATATGCTAGTGAGCGTCATGCTGTTAACACCTGAATGTTCCATTGCAGAAAAGATGAAATTAGTTCTAAATCTTCTGTTCCATCCTTTTAAAGCTATCCAGGGAAAAGGAATAGAAAAACATGCTTTATAAACATAACTACGCCAACAGTGCAGGAGACAGAGGACAGTTCATTTCACATGATATATACTCAGCTCCCTAAATCTCTAAGTTACCTGTAAGTTATTCCAGACACCCATTTAATAAACAGAATTATTCATTAGACCAAAAATATTATAACATGAAAAGTTTTGAAGACAAGATTTATTTCAAATGAGGATTTAGGATGTGAATTTTGAAAGTATTCAGTGGTCACTGAACAGCAACTGGTTTCTATGCCTTCTGCATGTGGATATGTCTTTAATTTTAATTTCTGAATGAGAAAGAAGGAAAGGCAAAAGAATCAGAATTAGCGCTATCCCTCTCAGGATTTCCTTTCTCAAGAAGTCAGTTAGCACTCATATAGCAATGGGAATGGACTCAGGCCAAGGCAAGTCACTTTTGAAAAATGTCAGTTTAATCCTTTTAAGGAACCTCTTCAAAATACTGAAATAAAGGAATTAAAAATAATATTAGCCATATTTTTTATAGTTTTTATTTATGAGACCAAGATATTTTTCAAAAGAAGTGGTCGGTTATTAAGGGTCGCTCTATCCAGCTCTGTAAGAAAAGATCCCTTGAAAAAGTAGCAGCTGGTGGAATAAGGCTCTGTTTTGCTTGCTACCACTTCAAATATTCCATCAGTTTTTGGTCTTCTCTCCTGCTGTGCACGAAACCTAGAGTAGTCTGTTTGCAACAGGTTTTCTGGGTTCGTGTAGTGTCATGACAGAGCAGTGTTTGTATTGCAAGTGAGGTGATAACACGATGGCTTTCTGAAATGTGCTATTTTCATAGGCAAACTGGGTACTAATGAGGTCCCCATGGACAGCTGGGTAATTTAAATATTTTAATTCCCATCCATTTCTTTTGTAGAAGTAACTTCTTTACCATTTTACTGCTGTGATGGCAGTAAGGACTGAAGTACTAGAGAGTGGAAAGGAAAGGCTCTCGTCTGAGCAGCAATTTTGGAGGGATTTTGTTCAATTCCTTCCAGGATTTCCCCCTGAACAAGTTCCATGACTCTCTTCCTCAAGGATTTGCTGCCAAATACAAGAAATAATCAGTTGGTCTGTCTAAAATACATAGGACAACCAGTCAATGTGGGGAAAAAAAAAAGTCATCTAAATCTGCCGTTCCCGTTCATTTTCTATCCACCAGCCAAAAAATACATCCTCATAAGCAGAGAAATTTGCCCTTGATTTTCTCTTCTGTTCCAGCTATTGTCATGCCCTCTAGCACAAAAAAACAGCTATTGGCTCTTGTCTGTATATATGCTACTGTCACCGGAGTTTCTTCCTTAGATCTAGTCTGAATCTACCCTCTTTTAGTTTAAAACCGTTACCCCTTGTCCTATCACAACAGGCCCTGCTAAAAAGTATGTCCCCATCTTTCTTATCAGCCCCCTTTAAGTCCTGGCAATAAGGTCTCCCCGGACCCTTCTCTGCTCCAGGCTGAACCCCCCCAGCTCTCCCAGCCTGGCCTCCTAGCAGAGCTGTTCCAGCCCTCGGAGTGTTGCTGGGGCCTCCTCTGGCCCCGCTCCAACAGGTCCATGTCTCTCCTGTGCCGAGGGCTCCAGAGCTGGACACAGCACTGCAGGGGGGTCTCCCCAGAGCGGGGCAGAGGGGCAGAATCCCCTCCCTCGCCCTGCTGGCCACGCGGCTTTGGGGGCAGCCCAGGACACGGTTGGCCTTCTGAGCTGCAAGTGCACATTGCCAGCTCCTGTCCAGCTTTTCATCCACCAGGACCCCCAAGTCCTTCTCGGCAGGGCTGCTCTCCATCCCTTCATCCCCCAGCCTGTGCTGATACCAGGGGTTGCCCTGACCCAGGGGCAGAACCCTGCACGTGGCCTTGTTGAACCTCATGAGTATCAATTAAGAGTCTCAAAATAGAGAAAGAAGTCATCTCAACAGAGATGGTCATTCAAGTTTGTCTAAAATGGAAATTTCGATGGTGGTATCAGACTTTTCTCCTGTCAGAAGATCACTGATTTGAAATCCTTAGTTACAATGAAACCTAAGGAAAGTAAGGAAACAGAAGGCAAAGTTTTATAAAACAGAATTGTAGTGAGCTATTCCTCCTGTTTAGATTTTTTGAGGGTTTGAGGTAATAGTGTAAGAGCTGAATTTACTGTTGAAACTGTTATTTTGTTGAAGACTGTTGAAACACACAGACTTTTCCTCTTTGAAAAGGAGGCTGGAAAAGTGAATTTTTCCCTGATTTATTCTGCAGGTCGCAAAGACAGACATTTCTTTAATATGCAAGCAATGTGCCTCAACAGCAAAGAGGACAAGCCACTGGGGCATGTAGCATTATGGAGGGTGGTAATTTTCTCAAAGCAGCAGCTGAGCAGCTGTAGGTCGGGGCTCTTTACGTCTGCAACACTCCTCTGTATATTATATTCTTACCCTCAGCTGATTTGGTGTGGTCATTTCTGTAACAGTTTTAGTTCACTTTACAGCAGTTAATGTCATGAAAATTGTGGGAAGCTGCCATAAACTATTTCAAAACACTCCAGGAGATTACAAAAGTGAAGGCTTTGGATGGGCTGGGATTTCCTTACTGCATGAAATCTGGCTGCAATTGATTTGCATGCAAAGATTGTTTGCCCAGTCCTACCGTTAGGTGGTTTATGCTGATAATAAGCAATTTTGCTTATTTTTTATGAAGCCTGCTCTTTCAAGTGGAAAGCAACGCAGTGGCCCTAGACTGCTGTGGGACATCACGGGACTGTGGGCTGCTCTGGAATTTGCACTGCGTGAACCACAATTCCTCCAGCATGTGGGTAGCCCAAAAGGTCACTTCTTCAGCCTGTTCAGACTGCATAAAACTGTAATGTGCAGTTACTATTTTCTGAAACAACATTTTCCTTCCATTTTAAAGATTCTGAAACAAAAGCACTTCTTGAGCTAATCATTAGTATAATGTCTTCACTGATATGGCTTTTGGGGGATACCTGCCTTCTCTCAGGTAAAATAAATACCTTCCCTCTTCCAGTATAGCTGCCTGAAATTTAGCTATCCAGCCTAAATTAATTTTCCCGTTTCCCTCTGAAGTTCCCCAGGAAAGATAATAACCTCCAGATGACTCAGCTGACCTATTTTAAACATGTATTTGGAAGAAGATGAATCAGAATTTTGTCTTTCCCAGCCTTCTCCTATCCTGAAGAGTCCTTGTGAATCTAATGACTAATATATATTTTGTCTACAGAGTTTATACGGTAGCATCTTCAGTAATAGAGTTGATAGATAAAGACACATGAAAGTGTACAAAGCTAATAAAAAAACAGGAGCAGTGGGAAAATGTATGTAGATATACATAGATCAAAGCAGCTCCTTGAAATTTAGCACATTATAGAAAATAAATATATAGCTGAGTTCAGAAGAGAAAATGAAAGAGAAAAATAAGAAGAAAATATCTCCAATTATTTTGTTATGTGATCTGTGTTGAGCACCTTGTGTTGTATTCATGCGCATGACAATGATATTGTCTGATAATAATAAGAATTACCAAACTATCAATACATGGGTACGGAAAATCTACAATTGGGTTAGATTTTTTTGTCATCAAGGTTTTATTGACCTGTAGCAGCATATCATAAATGACAGGCCTTTCTCCAGAGAGCTTCCAGTCTAAAATATAAACCATAATGGGCAGATGAGGTAAAAACGTACTCCACCTTCATTGGGTAAAGGAAAATAAAATATAAGCAGATTGTGCAAATTCATAGCAGCAGTTTCATCCATTTCTAGTATCACTATATGAACCGCTGGTGTGCTTAGAAAATAAGCACCATGATGCTTTTCAAGTTTTGATGGACAGATTCTTTTCTACTTGTTACTTGTGACACAGGGAAAAAGGATAAAGAGAAAGATGTGTGACCGAGACCTTTGAACACCAAAGGTATGAGAGCTGACCTTCTGATATACAACAGATTCAGTAGGTGTGTTAAGCAGAAATTATGGAAGGACTGGAACAGAAAAAATTACATCTGATGTAAAGGAAAGTGAGGAATGGAGGACATTAGAGATAGCTGAGAATAAAGAGGGATTAAAGGTCGGGATAAAGCATCAAAGCCAAAGAAAAGGATGTTACAACAATCAAGGGGGACAGTTTTCAAAGATTTGAGAAAAATTTCAGTAGAAGAAGCAGCATGAAGAAGACCATATTGTCAAGACATCGTGCATAGAGAAGCTGCAAACTCAGATCATAAATGTATCTGGGCTGTAAGAAATCAGAGGAGACGCTGAAATAGCATGCATCGCTCTGACAAACAGACTGGTTGAAACAAGAAAATGTAGGTTCTCATACAGTTCCCGCTAGAGATACCAGCAGTTTCCCATTGTACCAGGGGACCCGGGGCAGATCTGTAACATACACTGTCCTTTGCAAGACCCTGAGCAGAAGCAGTTGGTGGCCTCATTGAGCTGCTAATTGTAGGCTGCAAATCTCAGCCGTTCAAGGGGATACAGCAGAATCACGAACACAAAGGCTCTGCTACAGGTAATTTGGCAGTGAAGTTTGCCTCTCCTGCAGCTGCTTATATAGGAGGATGTGATCTGGGCTATAAATATGACCAGATGACTTTTTATTTGCTTGGTAACTACCAAACATCCAGCTACATGGTAAAATGCATGCAATAGCAAGATAGTTGCAATTAAAGAGTAAATTATGATGACATACATTATTTCTCAATGTCTAAACCATGGTTGAAGGTTACATAGCAATTACTTTTGATCTCATTAAGAATAATTAGTAATTACCAAGTACTCTAAGGGAAATGTGATTACTATGAAGCTACCTGGTATTGCCCCAAGGGAACTCTATCTAGTTACAGGATATATATGCCCCATTACTTAAAGCAGCACATAAAATACTGCTTTATTTATGCACTGCAAACAAAACAGGCCTGCTAAAAAATGTTTAATGAAATATTTGGCAAAGACAAAAGCTTTGCAGTGACTATACTACAGAATGTTTACAAGCTCCTTGAAATCGGCTACTCTTATCTGCCAGCTAACATGCCTTATTTTTAAGGTAAATCAGTAGATGCATTAAAACAAAATTAAAAACATACCGATTCTCCTCACCTGATGTACTGATGCACTGCTCGGAGAATGAAGTAAGATCTGCAAGACACCTGCTTCTAACTAGAAAATGCTGGAGACAAACGTGTACCAAGCTCAGCCTAGCCAGCTGACCATCGCATTAGTGTGAAAGGATACAGATCTACTTGCCTGACTTTGCCAGTAGCCTTCAGAAAGACAAGCAGATGTTTAAGTCTCAAAAGAAACATTCTTAAAAGAAACAAAGAGGAAAAGCTGTAAGCTGGTATTTCACATTGATGAATTTGCCAAAAGCCTCTGCTGCTGTGAAAGGCATCTGATATAGAAGTAGACTGCACCATTTTTTATTTTAAAATGTATTGATAATGAATAGAAAGGAAATATTGGATATTGGCAAGCGGCTATGTGTGGCACAGTGCAAAAGTTTATAGTGAAACGAAGAATTATTTGTGGATTTTTGTGATCACGGAATTGACTGGCTTATAAGATTTTTTGTCCTGAATTGACTGTTGGAAAATGATTCTGGTTTGTGTGCTTAAAAATCCCAAAGTTTAATTTCTTTACACTTCAGAATACAGTAAAGGGAACTACAGAAAGCATCAGTAAAATTGCCACATATTAGATTGATGCAACAGCCCATTTTGAGGAAAACCCCTTTTGTCAGAATTGGTCCAACTAGCCCTAGAAGGAAATCTTCCTTCTGAAATATAGAAGAACCTGCTTTTCACTTTAAATTACTGTTTACCAATGAACCACAGATGAGAAAAACAGAATAATTCTTTTCTCCCTCTTTCTCATATTTTTTGATGGACTCAAAATGAAAAAGTAAGTAAATGTTTGAATACTTTTATTATGTAGAGTGAGAAAGGTGCCTTTGTTATCATGTCCGGGCCAAGAAATCTCTGCTAAGGCTCAGGACATTCCTATATTAAGCAGTGTGATACTGTAATGACAGACCCACACGAGGCCTGAAAACACACATTTTTTCCAAATTCCAGAATCACTTATTATCAGTGGTGCTTACATTGAGGACAGCGTTCTGTCTCCTTCACTGTGAACAAGATTTGATAACCTTTCCACTTATGTAATATTAATCCTTGAGTTTGACTCTAGTATTATTATTTCAGAAGATGCTATTTAATTGTTTCACTTCAGCCTTTAACATTTTGGCAGTTCTGTAAATAACTTTTGTACAGTTCAATTTTAAAAGTAAATACCTATTTTTCTATTTTTCCACACTGCAATATATTCATTCAGCACTTTGAGAAATGCTTTTTTCTGTCATTCGGATAATCTTTCCACATGGATGGTACTGTTCCATTTATTGCATTATCAGGTCTCATGACTATCTCATGTTCAAATCAGAACACATATCCCCTCTGAAAAAGTACAGATTTTTAGGACTGCATGGATTCACTTTTGAACATGTTGAAATTCAGAACATACTTGAAACTCAGCATATATTTCCATGGTATTTAGAATAGGTATGTGAATGCAGTTGTCTAAGTATTAGCTGGTTCCCAGTCACAGTTGTGGACTTCTATACTGCATAGATGACATCTCCTTTAAGGGACTGATTTTTGCTCTCATTGCATTTTTCTGGTGATTTATCTGCAAGCGGGTTTAAGTCTACAGTGGTGTTTCACTTGCCATTTCCTTCTCCCTTGGACCATAACCCCATGTTAAGATAGGCCTACTGTCCTCCAAACATTCAAGGACAACGTGCGGGATTTTCTGCACTTATCGTCTTACTGTGTAGTTCTTCATCAAATGACACTCTCTCTAATCGAATTAGATTACCTCCATCATGTTATCCTTGTCTGCTCTCTGTTACATCCTTGAAAAAGTACAGGTGTGCTTGCCAGACAAAGATTTACTCTTTACAAAACCAGCCTGAATGTTTTTGTGCATCTCAGATTTTTCTTGGTGCTGTGTGATCTCAGGATTTCTCTTCGTTTTGAGGACCAATGTCTTATCTTTCTTTCTTCCTTCAGCTTTTCTCAATACTGACAACACTACGTTAGTCTCCCTTTAGAAAATTACTTGGTTGCACTCAACCAGAAATGCAATTCACTATTTCCTTTCAGGTCCAAAGGAAAAGATTTTCTGAACTTAGGACCTTGGTTGGGTTCAGTGATCGAATGACATGTGGACAGTTTAAAAGTCTCATTCTCCCACTGAAGGGCTGAAGATATTTTACCAAAGGTACTTAGTGCTTCATGCATCTGGGTCTTTATTCTGCTTGATGTCTGAATATTTACACACGCAAGTTTAGTGCACAGGCATGTTCTTGTCATCCAAGGGCTCTGCTCGCATTAGGAGCTGGTGTGATGCAGTAGATTGGACCGCTCCAAAGTGGACCGTGGTAAACATCCCTGCCCTATGCTGGCTGCAAACAGCTTTCCCCTTTGTGCTGATACACTTTCCCATTTAAAAGCAGTAAAAGACTGGTTTTGGGGGATAATGTCCTAGAATAACCCAAATGGCATTAAAGGAAACTATTCTGCCTTATCAGGTAAAGTTACAATTACTCAGAGGATGAAAGTATGCGTTTTGCTTCTAGCTGGTGAGTAGTGTGGTTCAAATCAAGGGAATTATTGAGTCCTTAAAATTACCCAAATGTTGAAGAGCTTTGCTGACTCCCAGCTTATGTAAACACAGTGTGCATCTTAACAGGGAATTCAAATCAGGGCTCAGTTTCATGCCTTATAAATCACACTGACTAGATTTATAAATACAATTTACTGAGCTGCTCTTTAATATAATGGCCTTATGTATTAATCTTCTGAAGCATTCATGTGTTTGTTTCTTTTTATGGTACAATTATTATTCAGGTTTCTTTGCTTGCATTAGTCCACTGCTGAGCAAGAGAGGTTGTGTTTCCTTGAGTACCGCATATTTAATAGCAGCGATACTCTTAAAGACAGAGAAAAATAGCTTTGTGTGCTGCATCCCAGAGAGTGAAAAAAAAAGGTACTTTAGACACAATGTGTTCAGAATTCTGAAACATGTACGCAGTCACTTAGCTGGATTGCAGGGATATTTGGCAGAGAATGAAACTAGGTTTCCACAATTAAGTCCTACCCAGTAGATGGCATCCATACACCAACACTCAAGCCTATGCTCAAAGTACAGTGCAGTGAAGATTTTTGCAATGTTTTATTTATGAAAGAAAATTAGCTTTGAATCTTTGTGTTTTGCCTCAGGCAATATAAGCAGTAAACATGATTTTCACACCAATAGGTAACAAATAGTTTTCTTAACAAATTAGATGAACCCTGATGTCTGGTTTCAGATTACTTTAGAGTGATATGTGTATAATACATTTCTCTTGCATTCAAAATGCTTTTGTTTTACACAAGATAAAGTGAAAATGACTGGAGATGTACTATGAAGCATGAATTATCTTTTGGACAACAGACATTTTGGTTTTTAAGACCTGTTTTTAATACATGGATAAGCCATTCAATTTTTTGGCTTCCTGGTGCCAAAAGGGAGGTGTTTTGCTTTCATATATCAGCTTCCTTGATACTATCACAATATATTTTACAGACGTTGCTTAATTGCAGCTTGCAGAAGTACCCCTGTGAGGCATTGCCAATCTGTAATGGTATATCTATGTTCATTTTATAACGGGGAAACAAGATATTGAAAGAAGAGTGACTTAGTAGATCAGTGCCAGAGTAAAGAATGAAGCCCAGGACAAGTGACCTCTGGTTCCCTGCCCTGTCCATTAGAGATGTTCCTCACAGCCATCCCCACCTGCCCTTAGTCTGACAGCACTGCAGCACAGCCAGTATAGCTGCACTCGTCTGGATAGATCTGAAGTTTCTTCCGGTCCCTTGTATATGGAAATGCAGAAGGAGACAGGTTGGAGAGGATGCTCTGCAGATCCATTGCGACTGGATAGCTTTTGTATTGTGTTACACGATTAGGGATGGTTGGATGCCAATCCTGCATTTCTGCCTCAACTGGAGAGACATCCTGGTTGCTTTTACCCAGGGTTTGAACTGAACTGAATGCAAATGATCAAAAACTCGTGAGCATTTGATTTTCTTTCCAATTCCTTTCAAATTCCTTTTTGCTGAATAACACTTTTTTGAATTTTCCATGGAAATTTTTTGAAAGCTCATGTTTGTTTAGAAAAGATGCTGTTCAATCCCTGAACCTGTCTCCAGAATAGTTTTGAAAAACCTTATTCTTTGGTACTATCATTCTTGCACATATAATCCAAATCCCACTGCGTTGGCAGTGAATTCCATGCTGCAAGAGTTCTGATGACAACAAACTACTGATGATGGGTTAAATTCCCTACCGAGGCACTGATCTTTCTCCTCTGGTGATGGTGAAATCCTTCATTAGGCTTGCACCTTAATTTTGGACAGCTAAAATTAGGGGAAATGAAACTATCTTTAAGAGGTTCATCTTCATGTATTATTAAACAACAGGTTCTCTTAGATCGGGTGTCTTATCATACTCAACCTTTTATTTTCTTTGTAAATGAAAACTTTGTGGACTGGTGTACAATTACCCAAGATTTTCTTTCAGAGGGGTTAGCTGGCTTAAGGTCTCCTGGTCACTCTGCTGGGAGTTTGGACATTACCTCCAGAGACATCAGGGAATTAACATCATGTCTAGGTTGTTTTGTTGCCCTGGATACCGTTATTTAACACTGATTCCTCCTTTACTCTAAGGAAATTGGAAAGTTTGATATTTGGTATAACTGGCAGCCAGGCAAGGTACAAAATTACTGTATATCTCTTTTCATAATTGGAAAAATAGTGAGTTTTTTCACCTTCAATTTAACTCTACCATTCTTTATGCTCTGTGCACTGTCTTCAGGGCATGATTCCTAATGCAAAATATTTTTAAGCATTAGAACAGCTTCTCTTCCTGGTAAGATTTAAAGGAACTTTCTAACAATTCTATTCTATGGCTGTTTCTTTGTGAAAAGTTGAATGTTACACAAAAGATGACTATTGATTTTGCTACAAATTCAGCCTCCCTATGAAATATTATGCTTCAGACCTTGACTTAATGAAATTCTTTAACAATGCATATCAGTCGGCACCAGTCCTGCCTTTATTACATTCAAACGGATATGTTTCAAAAATTTCTCTACATTTTTGAGTGAAATTTCCATGTGATTAAGTGGTGTCTGGAGGTGAGTTTTCTTTCTAAAGTTTGAACAAAAACTGTGAAATCATTTGTGACTTATATCCCCAAAATGAGATTTCCTTACAGAAAAAATATTGCAATATTATTTTGCTCTTTGTAACTAAAAAAAGCATAAAATTTGAGATCTGAAGCTTACTTTAATTGCCTACTGAACTAATCCATGATGAGAAGTAGTTTGGTGACTAGTTAAGAACTGACATGAAGAAAGGTAATCATGGCATGTTTAAAATAATCGCAGATTTAGAATATGTGTTAAATGTGCAAATTTCAGATTTGACCACTGTTGGCATCACTGTTGGTGGTGACTACATCTTGACCAAGAAGCCTTCTGGGCTTGATCCATATTCCTAAATTATTAACTGAATGACCCAAGTTAGCCAGGGATCAGAAACAGAGCCCTGACCGAGCAAACGATTACAAACTTTATCCTGGCTCATGCAGCTCTTTCAAACAAGAGGCCCCAAGCAGTTCAAATTTAGAGCTGAGCATTCATTATCTGAGGAGGTGAATTTTGTCTCCTGAGGGCTGAATCATGGACTTCTGGGGCTACAGACTTGAATGTGAATTACTGAGAGCTGGAAGAGTCCCCTTTTAATCAGAGACAGAAGAAAGTTTTCAGATATCCGGAGACTGAACCCACAATCTGAAACAAAGTGGATTCAGTGATTCATTGCTAAACATGTAGGTAAGACACCTCCTTAAAGAAAAGGTAGGACTTTTTTACTTAAGCATTGTTTATTTAAAATATAATTACTTCTAGAAATGTTGAACTTTACATGTCATGAACAGGGTGCTGACAAGTTTTGTGTGTTCCAAAATTAGGTTCTGCAAAAAGAAAGGCTAAAACAATGGTAGAACAATAGAAGAGTAATAGATACATCTCCAGCTTGTTAACTTTGGAAGGGAATATTATTTTTAATGTCATTACCGTGCTGTGTTAGAAGCAAATGACAAAACCTGTGTAAGTGAAGAAAATCAGAAGCCTGACACTGACTATGAATGGTCTTCCACTGAGCTCTGTGCAGACCTTGACACCTCCACCCTTCCAGGGAGCTTTGTGAGGGTTGAGGTGCAAAGGCAAGAGAGCAGAATCTTCCTAAAAGCCAGGGAAAGGAAGAATCAGTAAAAAGATGAGCAAACATGCACTTGAAAATATTTCATGTGGAGTATTGGTCCACTTCTGACAATGCAGTGTCAAATTTAAAGTGGTGCTGACAGGCGTTTTCAAACAAGCCTAGGCTAATACTTCCATTACCATACAACCTGACTGCCTCGGGAGAGTTTGTACAACAATTTTTCAGCTATGCATACAAAGGACTGAGGGTGAAAGCATTCATTAGACTCTCCTACAAGTTAAGCACAGGAAATTTGACCATGTTTCCCTTCCCGTAAAGTCATTGTTCATGCCCTGGTTTTATGTGGTGGAAGGTGGAAGGCAAGAAAAAAGAGCAAATTAAAACATATCTGGTAGATGGACATAGGGACATTAGCTTTTTGTCCATATGTTAATTGCCATGATGTGTTAAGATAAAGAAATATGTATTGAAGTGATGCAAACACCTGGAGCATGAGCCCTCTGAGACCAGTTTTATGGTTTCTGATACCAACAAGAAAAGCAGACAAGCAAAATCTGACACTTATACCAGGCTCCTTTCTGCAGACTGGATTTCAGTTCAGGAATGCTCAACTTCCTTGTCAAACAGAGGAAAAAACACGTGCCACTTCTCAACCATTTCTTAAATGCTGAGCCATCTTGCTACAGCTCAATGTCCAGATGGAGATTGGTGACGAGCAGGTCGCTCAGTACTGTCTTGGGACCAGTACTCTTTAATAACTTCGTCAATGACATATACAGTGGGATCGAGTGCACCCTCAGCAAGTTTGCTAATGACACAAAGCTGAGTGGTGCAGTTGACACACCTGAGGGACAGGATGCCATCCAGAGGGACCTGGACAAGCTCAAGGAATGGGCCCATGAGAATGTCATGAGGTTCAACAATGCCAAGGGCAGGGTCCTGCACCTGGGTCAGGGCAACGCCCGGTATCAATCCAGGCTGGGGATGAAGGGATGGAGAGCAGCCCTGCCGAGAACGGCTTGAGGGTCCTGGTGGATGAAAAGCTGGACATGAGCCGGCAATGTGCGCTCGCAGCCCAGAAGGCCAACCATGTCCTGGGCTGCACTTAAAGCGGCAAGGGGTAACAGTTTTAAACTAAAAGAGGGTCTATTTAGACTGGACCTAAGGCAGAAATTTTTGACAACGAGGGTGGTGAACCACTGGCCCAGGTTGCCCAGAGAGGTGGTAGATGCCCCATCCCTGGAACCATTCCAAGTCAGGTTGGACGGGGCTCTGAGCAACCTGCTTTAGTTGAAGATGTCCCTGCTCATGGCAGGGGGTTGGACTAGATGACCTTTAAAGGTCCCTTCCAACCCAAACCATTCTGTGATTCTATGATAAGTGAGAACACAGCCCTTCTGTAAGCTGCCTTTTTACAGGGAACTGACAGTTTTTCAATAAAAGTGTTTCGGTAAACCCAGATCACCAAAGATTTAGTAAATTTTCACTCATTTTCTGTAGAATAACCCAAATAATTTAGGTTGGAAAGGACCTTTAAAGGTCATCTAATCCAACCCCTAGTCAAAACAGGATCAGTTAGGGGAAGTTGCTCAGAGCTTTGTCCAATTGACTTTTGAGTATATCCAAGGCCAGAAACTGTAAAACCTCTCTTGAAACCCTGCTCCACTATTTGACAGTGCTCTTGGTGAAAAAAATAAATCCTGATATATAATCAGAATTGGTCATTTTTCAGTTTGTGTCCATTGCCTCTTGTAATTACATTGTGCATGTCTGAGAAGAGTTTGCCTCTGTCCTCTCTACACTGTCCCCAAACACAGATTCGTGCATGTTATTGCTTGTTACTCATCTACTAAGCTGCTGCACATACTGTTGTTTGTCTTTCCTCATAAGCACACAACAGACAGTTGAGTCTGGTATTTTTTTCTTCTTTTTTTCCCCCTTTTTTAAAGGGTATTGGTCTCTACATTTTGTAATTATCTTAGTTCTAATCACGTTTACATGGAGATGCATGTTAAAACACTTTTCCACAACCTTTCTTATATTACTAAGCAGCAAAATCACTTGCAGCTTCCTAACATAGTCCGCTTCTATCTCTGACCTTCACAGAGAGCAGCTCTGAACTTAGTTCTTCTCTTTATTTCAGAGGGATCCTTGTCAATTCTGACTTGCAATACTTTGAAAACAAAGGATGGGAATAAAACACTCTTGTCTCTATCAGTCATTCCATTACAAATTCTTCACAGTTTAAAGGTACCTTGCTTAGAAAAAGAAGCAAGTCATTTATTTCACATGGCATCTTATTTAAACTTCTTTTTATTATATTCTTGCATTTTCCTGATCATCAAAGTCCTAATGCTTCCCTGTTGGTCTCTGCATGTATCCAAAGAAAGCATTCTTTTCTTTGTGGACAAAGGAAATCAGACTTGTGGCAATATCACCTTGAATAGTCAGTTTGCATAACAGAAACCAACACTTAAAGCCTAACTTCCATATCAGCGGGTATGTAAATAAAGATCTATCTGTCTTAGGCAAACAATTTTGTCATATGCAGGAAAAACATTGTCTTCATGTGTGTGAGGTCAGTGGATTCCTACAGTGCTACTCTTTTGCAAGCTAGATTTAATGAAGACCCCAAATCCCCCCAAGTTAGAATTATGTGTGGGATATGTTTTAATATCTTCAGCCTTTCACTGTTCAGCGTCCAGTCTATATTATTTCCTTCTAGAGTTAATGACAGTGGGTAGTTCATGCAAAGTAGATACTTCTCCTAGGATGGGATGAACCACCTTCAACCCATTCGCATTGAGTATAAACAAAGCCAAAATTAAATGATTTAGCCCAGATGCTACCACTGGGAAAAGTTATGGGAGATTCCACTTCCTCCCCATGTTATACCTGTTAACCAAGGTGTGACTGGCTTTGCCTGCTGCTTTGATCCAGTTTTGAGCCTATGGGTGCTATCAGAATTTAAAAATTATAGCAAGCCATGACAGTCCAATTACAGAAACCCTTGGAAAAACATCTGGAGTTTGAGGTACAACTTTCCCTCCTTTCTCCCGTTGGCGTGCCAAAGTCTGTCAAAGGATCAGTCCTGCATGCCCTCTCTCAATCCCCCAACCAGCTTATGCAAGGAAACAAAACCCATGTTTCAAAGCAGACATGATCAGCTTTCACCATGCAGAAACTATTCAGGCATTTTCCATACTGTGCTGGTTTTGGCTGAGATGAAGTTAATTTTCTACGTAAGAGCTAGTATGGGGCTATGTTTGGGATTTGTGCTGAAAACAGTGTTGATAATACAAAGATGTTTTTGTTATTGCTGAGCAGTGCTTATACAGAGTCAAGGCATTTTCTGTTTCTCACCCCACCCCACCAGCGAGAAGGCTGGGGGTGCACAAGATGTTGGGAGAGGACACAGCCTGGACAGCTGACCCCACCTGACCAAAAGGATATTCCCTACCACATGACATCATGCTCAGCATATAAAGCTGGGGGAAGAGGAAGGAAGCAGGGGGACGTTCAGAGTTATGGCGTTTGTCTTGCCAAGTAACAGTTAGGTGTGATGGAGCCCTGGTGGGATGGGGGAGAGAATTGGAAGGGTAAAAGGGAGAAAAATCGTGGATTGAGATAAAGACAGTTTAATAAGTTAAAGCAAAAGCCGCAAAAGCCACACAAGCAAGCAAAGCAAAAGAAGGAACTCATTCACCGCTCCCCATGGGCAGGCAGGGGTTCAGCCATCTCCAGGGAAGCAGGGCTGCATCATGCATAATGGTGACTTGGGAAGACAAATGCCATCACTCTGAATGTGCCCCCCTTCCTTCTTCTTCCCCCAGCTCTATATAGCGAGCATGACGTCGTATGGTATGGAATATCCCTTTGGACAGTCTGGGTCAGCTGTCCTGGCTGTATCCCCTCCCAGCCTTCTTGCTAGCTGGTCAGCATGAAAAGATGGACAGTCCTTGCCTGCTTAGCAACAACCCAAAACATCAGCACCTTACCAACATTCTTTTCATCCCAAGTCCAAAACATAGCTTCTGTGAAGAAAATGAACTCTATCCCACCTGAAACCAGGACAGTCATTAGGAAGTAAGCAAGCTCCCAAGATATGTCAATTGGGAACCTGGCTCCATTTTCAAATTTTTTTCCTCCTGCCTCAGCTGCTAAGGCAGTGCTGGCAACAGGTCACCCCAGTCGTAGGAAGGAAGCTTAAGGACTGCAGAGACTTGCTTTGCTCCTCTTCTCTGGGTCAGCAAGGATGGAAACAAGCACAAACCCAAGCTGCCTATGGAAGGCATCAAGGCCATGTCCATCTGATATTGGAGTAGTCATCTACTCAAAGTATCTGGAGAAGGAGAACCTGTCACTGCCACTGAAATTGTCCATTTTACTGAGAGGTTTTGAGCCAATCCCATCTGTAGATACACCTCTGATGTTTTAAACTTCATCTGCACCATGTAAGAGCTGAAAATCAGGCACATATGATGAAAATTTTAAATTGAGAGGGTGTTGTTCCCCAAAGTGATTAAATATTTAGCATAAGGAAAAATGTCCGATCACATGAATTACTCAGAGAACAGTACTTGAAGAATAACACAAAAATTCAACATCACCTTCATCAGCAGGACTGGTAATATTGAAACAGGTTGATCCAAAGCTTAACAATAGACAACAGCACAGCATATTGCTATGGAAAACATTGCTTAAGAGCTTCATGGAGAGGTAGTATTTTTTCTGTTCCTTTGTTATTGGTGAACTAAAAAACAGAAGTTCCTGTGGTATTAATACACTGAATAAGAGCTCTCAGGGTTTCAGTTGTCTACTTGGGCTCAGCTGAGACTTCCTGTGAGACTTTGAGTAACTCACTTGAGCTATCTGTATCTATGGGATCTGTTTTTAATGTGTGGATGATACAGCCTTTTCTCATACAGGCCTGCAGGGACTAAGTCCAGATATCCTGTCCTGAGGATGGCATGCATAACTGACTAGGTAAAATTATTGCAGATTCTTCACCTGAGAACTAAAGCAGATAATAGTATAATATTTGCAAATAACCAGGTTTCTTTTCCAAAGTGGAAGTAGACTTGAATTAATTTTTGTTTCTTATGCTGCTATATTTATACAGCTTGTACCATTTTCTTTTTTTCCCATAGGGCATGATTATAAAATATTTACATTAAACAAAAAAAAAAATCTGTGGTTGCTTTATTAATATCAAATTTACTTTCACAGGATCCACTTAATTAAAACTCTGCCCAGAAGATGGCTTCACAATTCATGGACTCAACCATCCTTTAAGCAGGGTAAAAAATAGTGAAACAGCAATCTTTTAAAGTATATTACAAATATGTAGGTATTGGTAGTAATTCAAGCTTTCTTGCTAATAATATAGTTCCAAAACTACTGCCTCTGTAGGAGCCATTACTATTCAAATTACATTGTGCAGTGTTATTCATTTTGAATAACATTCATTTTGAATTGCGATTGTACCAGGAATTATTTCAAATTCAATTCTGTTTGTGCTACAAACCTGGCACTTCAGTTAGGTATGTGCATAAAAGCATTTGTACATGTGTACAAGAAATGGGAAGATTTTCAAAGGAAGAGTGCATTAGCCTTGCCAGCTGAGAGTAAGCTCTCAGATCAACATAAGCTGGAGCCAGAGAGCATAGAGTGCTCTCAAAAGAAATCGTTAAATGACCTTTCTGTCCAGAGAGTGTCTCTGTATTGTCCAGGTCTCCCTGAAATTTTAGCAAGGGAACTGTTCCAAAATGATTCCTTAAGTTAATGACAAAAAGCATCTCCTATTTTCCATAATGAAGGAAAAGGACTAAACACTACGCGTCTGCATCCCTTTAAATGCAAACATTTCAAGAAAACAATATAAAAATATACAAAAATAATTTTCACAGAATCACAGAATCATTAAGGTTGGAAAAGATCTTGAAGATCATCAAGTCCAACCATCAACCCAACACCACCATGCCCACTAAACCATGTCCTGAAGTGCCACGTCTACACATTTTTTGAATACTTCCAATGATGGTGTCTCCACCACCTCCCTGGGAATCCTGTTCCAATGCTTGACCCATGTTTGTTTCTCTCTCTGCTAGTTTTTGCAGACTTACGAAAGGCATGAATTCCCATTGAAGATGCTGTGAGCTGATACTCCAGTCCTCCTGCAGTCAGTACGAATTCTGGCAACTGGATGAAAACCCAGGTCATTGCTAGCACATGCAGACAACTGTAGCATGGCAGTTCTAGTTGGTCTTCAAGGCACTAAAGCATCACAGAGGAATGAGTAGAGGAAGAGGTAAGACAAGGGTGAAGAAAAGTGGTCCATATTAAGACTAAATCTGTGTTACCTGAGAGCTGTCTTGATGCCAGACATGAGGAAATGGAAATGTACCTTCCCAGACTGGCTACAATGCTTCAGAAAGTACACGAGCAGTGGTTTGGATTGCAGAAAGCTTTCTTTTTCTTTTTTTTTTTTTTTTTTTAGTTTCCTGTGAGTTTGTTACTCTGTAATAAGCTTGCTTGAATAATCTTCAAAAATAAAATATTCAATAAAATGGACTCTCACTTTGATTAAAGAACAGATGTTCCTGATTAGAGGGAAGAAAACAAAGAGTTGTGCATAAATATTGCCTCATGCACAGTGACAGTCATGCTGCATCCTCAGCAACAGTTAGTATGAGGCAATGGTTTTCTGAGTGTTAAAAAGTCCAAAACAGGGCTGTAATGTTATTTTTCATCACATTCCAAGTGTCTTAGGAAGGACTGCTTCTGTATTGGTACAAATTCTCATTGGAGAAAATAACTTCCTATATTTTTCCCAAATAAAGTGCCTGACCTTTCATTTAGTGAATTGTGTGACTGTAGCAATAACACACAACTTTAACCAGCGTCAGGATGAACGTTGCCTGGTGCAAGCACTCAGTATGTCCTCGGGCAGTGCAGTGTGAAATCAGTACATATGAACTCAAATGTAGTTGCATTTGTATTGTCCAGGGACTAATTTAGACCTTCTTCTTAGTGTTTTCTTCTTGCCTAACAGTCCATAGAAAGCTGCAGGGAATGATTCAAAGCAACAGCAGGATGGTCATCTTCAGGTGCATTTTAATGGCTCACACTAAAATTTTGCTGCAAATATATTTTTACCTGATACTTTTATGTTAAAATATGTTTTTTACAGAGATGCAAAAGTAATGCCATTAGCCCATTGATGAGACCCAGATGACCAGTGAAACAGCTCTTTTTGGGAAGTAGCAACACAGGGTGGGAGACCAGAGAGCCAGGCTGTAACCCAGAGCCCCCAAGAGACTGTAGCAGCAGGCATACTTCCTACTGTAGCCTGTCCCCTTTGTCTGAGACACACGTAGGACCCAAAGGGCAGAGCCTCGGACATCTGAATGGAAGAAATTTAAGAGAATCATAGAATCGTAGAATCATAGACTCATAGAATAGTTTGGGTTGGAAGGGACCTTTCAAAGTCATCTAGTCCAACCCCCCTGCAGTGAGCAGGGACATCTTCAACTAAAGCAGGTTGCTCAGAGCCCCGTCCAACCTGAGCTGGGATGTTTCCAGGGATGAGACATCTACCACCTCTCTGGGCAACCTGGGCCAGTGGTTCACCACACTCATTGTCAAAAATTTCTTCCTTAGATCTAGTCTGTACCTACCCTCTTTTAGTTTAAAACCATTACCCCATGTCCTGTCACTACAGGCCCTGCTAAAATCTCTGTCCCCATCTTTCTTATAGGCCCCTTTAAGCACTGTCAGGCTGCAATAAGGTCTCCCTGGAGCCTTCTCTTCTCCAGGCTGAACAACCCCAACTCTCCCAGCCTGGCCTCCCAGCAGAGCTGTTCCAGCCCTCTGAGCATTTTGGTGGCCTCCTCTGGCCCCGCTCCAACAGGTCCATGTCTCTCCTGTGCTGAGGGCTCCAGAGCTGGACACAGCACTGCAGGGGGGTCTCCCTAGAGCGGAGCAGAGGGGCAGAATCCCCTCCCTCACCCTGCTGGCCATGCAGCTTTGGGTGCAGCCCAGGAAACGGTTGGCCTTCTGGGCTGCAAGCGCACATTGCTGGCTCCTGTCCAGCTTTTCATCCACCAGTCCCCCCAAGTCCTTCTCAGGAGGGCTGCTCTCCATCCCTTCATCCCCAGCCTGCACTGGTACTGGGGGTTGTCCTGACCCAGGGGCAGGACTGGCTTCTTGCCTTCCTTTCCTGATTTCTTACACCTGGGGATCGAGAGATATTGCACTCTATGGAAAATGTCCTTAAAGATCTGCCAGCTCCGTTCTTCTCCCTTGTCCCTGAGGACAGTTTGGGGGGTCCTATTGACTAATTCCCTGAAGAGCTGGAATTTTGCTTTCCGAAATTCAGGGTCCTGACTTTACTCTTCACCTGCCTCATATCCCTCAGGATTGCAGACTCCACCAATGCATGGTCACTGCAACCCAGGCTGCCTCCAATCTTGATGTCAGCAATTAGCTTACATGTTGGTGACCAACACATCCAGTATGGTATCCCCTCTGGTAGGGCTGTTTATTATATCTCATGTTCTTTTTTTTTTTTTTTAAGAGTCCCAATTGCCAGAATATTCCTGGCCTTTTCTAAAATTCAAAACAGATTTTTGTTTCAGGAAAGTTCAAAATGAAAATGTTTGGAAACGTTTAAATACAAAAGGTTTGCGTTTGGGCCATGCCAAAAGTTTATCTGAAAACGTATGAGACAGCCCTTACAAAGAAGAAAACTTGAAAAAATTCAAATTTTTTTGCTAAGTATTTTCTATCTGGCCATCTATCTGCATAAAATTATATGGGTGCATTTGTATTTTGGAAGAATGTTCTTTTTTGTTCAAGTGGTCACTGAGCCAGAGAAGCTGTGCTTGTAGTAAGAGCAGAGCAGAAGAGGGTGGAGAGAAGGCTGCAACAGGTCAAGAGCTTTGGACGCAGTATTTCCTCCTGACTCAGCTATCTGGGAACTAGCCCAGAATCAGCAGCCATTTTTTTATTCAAGTTTTCCAGTGCAGCAGGCCAAGAGTGTGAGAAGGTGCCAAGTGACATCCTGTCCTTGGTGTAAGGTGTCAATACAGTTCTGAATCTGTAAACTGGTAGTTAAGAGCATTATGAGGTGGAAATACATCCAATTTTGGTCCCTGCTCTAGTGAATAGAAAAGTTTCATGTAATGTTTTATGTTGCAAACCAGTTAAAAGTTCCGCTCAGACATTGCTCAGTCTCAGACTGTATCACATATGTTGATTAGGGTGTTTTCCAAAGGCATAACTTCCCCTCCAGCAGAAGAAAAAACTGAACCTTCACCTGCAGTATGTCACTGGCCAGAAGAAATCAGTAACACCCCATACAGCTGCCATTTTGCCATGATTATCCCATAGTTAAACTGGTCATCAATTGAGAACTGCCAGAGATAAAAAATGTTGGCTATTATTATAATTGCATTAAATATGATAATATTTACAATATTATAAAGAGCTAGTAACTGAAAAATGTTATCATAAGATCATGTGATAACTAAGGTTAGAAGGGGACTCAGGAAGTCTCTAGTCCAACCTCCTGTTCAAAATGAGGTCAGAACAGGTTGCTAAAGGTTTTATGCAGCTGGATCTTGAAAACTACTGAGCTCTGAGATCCCACAACCCTTCTGGGCCCTTGTTCCACTGTACAGGTATCCTTGCAGTGAAAAAGTTTCTCCTTATATCCAGTCTGATCACCTCTTGTGTCAATTAAGGCCTGTTGTCTCTTGGTACCCCACTGTGCACTGCAGTGAAAAGCCCAACTCTATCTCCTTGAGGACTTCTCTGTAGCCACTGGGTGGCTGCTGGTATGAGATCCTGAAGCCATTTCCTCTCCAGAATGAACAAGCCCCACTCTCTCAACCTCTTCTTATTGGGTAAGTGCCCCAGCCCATGACCATCTTGGTGGCCCTCTCCTGAACTCACTCCTGTTTATCAACAACTTTCTTGTACTGGGAGACATAGAAATTAATGCTGTATCTTGATGTGGTCTAGTAAGTGCCAACTAGCAGGAGGATAATCACTTCCCTGGATTTCCTGGCTCTGCTTCTGACCATACAGCCCAGGATGCTGTTGGCCACTTTTGCTGACAAGGTGTAAGACTGGCTCATGCTCAGCTTTAAAAGCACAATAGGGTTACATCACTGACTGCGACATGTCACTCTCTTTGTATGATCAAATGCTTCTTTAGGCTTTTTTTACCAAACAGTACCTGTAGGTCTGCAAACACACATTGGAGGACAGAAGAGCTAGTCAAGAAGCCTCTGTCTGGGGCAGGTAGGAAGAAGAGGATCCTATGAGATTGCATCTCACAGCAGATCTGGAGGCAGTCCAGTCAGCTGAATCAGGGATGTTTGGTACCAGAAAACACTGCCAGCCAGAGAGCAGATTAGTAGCTCTAGAGCCTCAGGCAAGACAGGGAGTTCAGGGAACAGGGAAAAATGTTTGAATGTCTGAAAAAAATTGTCTGGATCCTGATTTGCTCAGTACTAGGGGTCTAAGGAATCCCACCTCTTCAGCGAGCAGAGAAGCTAACCAAGGAACTGGATCCAATATTGGGGAACAAGTGTCTGGAAGCCAGGTATAAAAAATGGGGAATGGGGAGAATATACAGGAGATAAAGGAGGATGATACAGAAAAAACAGCCAGACAGGCATGGGGGAATAATTTTTGAGGAGAGGGGAGAAATAAACTCACAGGAAGCCTTAGGAGGAGAAGCAGCAACCTGGGAAACAGGGAAACGTATGCAAAGGAGGAAATGAAGAAAAAATGCATGAATGGGATTAGAAAGAGGTAGCATGAAGCAAATTGAGACTGTAACACTCTTCGTACTCCCTGCCGGTTGGACATCTGTCTGTTTTCCTGAGGGGAAAAAGAGAGGACGGTTGTGATGGGTGATAATTTTGTATGTACACAGAGGGTTTTCATCTTGAGAAGAAAAAAGGTCTCTGTCCTTATGTTTTAGGCTTTTTGTTTAATTACACTTAATGGTGTCTTCCTCAGCGCATTACACAATAGAGCAGCTGTCACCAGAACAGGATCTTTCTACTTTGAGAGTTTAATGACCTATCATTTTTGCTTTGATGGTGGCAGCAGCATTACACTGTTGTGAACTACTTATGATTGTTCTCTGGTGACTTCTTTCTGCCTTCTGTCCTCCCAGTGAAAATGGAAAAGTTCCTCACAATGTTTTTTAAGAGATTTTTTTTTTTTTTTAAACTTGGCTGAAACATCTTTCTTGATATGAGACTGCTTTTCCAGCAACCTGACATTAGGGTGAAGAATTGATTACTAGTCTTTTTTATTATGAAATCCCTCTTCCTCTGCCTTCATGATGAGTGAAAGAAAGGGTGAATAAACTCACTTGGCTTTTCTGAAGTATAATAAGCAAGACTAAGAAAATTCTTTTACCAGATTTGAGGTCTACAGTCAATCTTGAAAGAAGTCCTGCACACCTGGTGTCATGGAAAAGACAACTGAAGCATTACTATATGTACAAATGACACAAGTAGCAAGATCTGCATGAGAGTTTTGCTGACCCTAACAGGAGTACTGTGATGAGTTCTACTTTGAAAATTATCTTGAAAATTTTAGAAGAGTCAAAACAGTTGCAAATCAAAGGCTGTACCATATGGGTGCACTCTATTTTTCTAACATTTTCTACATTTGTAGAACAATGGCATGTGAACTGGCAACCGAAATGAGAAATACTCAAGTAGGAAGTAAGATGCAAAACTGTTTTTGTCAATAAAATTCAATAACCTTCGTATCCATACTAAGGGGTATGGTAAATCACAAATGTCTGCCTTTAACTCAAGAAGAGATGTCTTTCTAAGGTCTTTGAGTTAATTGAATTGTAGGCTTTTGCATATTATTAACATTCTGGGATTTGTATGCTTCAGAGAGCACATTAGAAGACTGTATTAGTTTCTTCTGGCTTTATAATCCTGGCTTTGTTTATATTTTCAGCTGAAGCTTGGGTGTGAGCTTATGAACAAAATGAGACTTGGCCATTTTGGATGTTGTTTTCATGCCTCCAAGCAAGACCTCAGACATGTTAGGTCCTCTACACCGTGCCTCACATGTCAAAAATGTCTAGTGTGTTTGTAGACACTCAGATCTCCTTCAAAACATTGCTGTTAGACCCTCTGCAGGGTAATGAGAGAAGAAAAGGAGCAAGTGGCCTCTCTCTCATCTGATAAATTGCTATAACCTTTACAGCTAAAAGGAAGCTATTAGGATTTTCTTCCAAGGATCTCTAGCTGTTAGCAAAACAGATACCTGATAAACTGCTCAGTCTGCTACGCAACTAAAGCACAGCTATGTTACATCACAACTTCCTCGCTGAATTCCTGGAGTTGTGTGTAACACAAAGTAGATTTTTCCCTGGATTCTTCTCCTGCATAATGCCCATTAAAGTCTCTTGCGTAGGAGAGCATAAGATGGAAATACAATGGCTCATGCAGCATTCCTGGAGGGTCACAGTTGTAATGTCTGCCTAACACAGTGTCATTGATATAATCTTCTCTGCATGAGGATTATTTTGTCAGTGCTGTCTGGTGCTTGAAGAAATAAAGTGCTACAGAAATGCTAGGTAATAATAAAATATTTATGCATTAATATAATGTAACCCCATTTTCCCAGTCTTTAATCACCATATATGCATATGTTTCTACTCGGAAGAATTTAGGGAAGAAATTAAGCATAGATTTAACTCAAAAACTGTTTCTTGTCATTGTACCTTATATTTCAGGTTGAGCACATGTCTAAAAGCTTCTTGGTTTTGGTCTGTATATTTAACCTTAATGTTCACTTGTGGCTCTGTTGCTAAAATACAATAATTAAAAGGCTTGTGAGATAGGTGGAGTCAGTAGAGAACCTGAAGGGGTGTCCAAGTGCAAGCATTCTGATTTCAGGGGTTAATTACTCCTTTTAGGATGTTTAACTTCAGTGACATTCGATACACATTTTTATCCTGGTAGCTGAGAAATTACATTAAACTTCCAGAAACTGGCTGCACGGAACATGTCTAACTATCATTATAATATCTACAGTGCCTTGTGTCCTTTTTTCAGAGATGTTTAGCTGCTGATGACACAGAATTGATTCATATCTGACCAGGGATACCCTTGGAACCGAACATTCTGGGTTTTATATCACAGGATTGAACACAAATCTCCCTGGAAGATCCTTGCCTATGGTCCAAGACCTCCACAGGCATGCTGCTGATAGACTGAGTGATGAGTGAGCTGCTTTTTTAAGAACTCAGAGTGGAAGTGGCTGTATTAATGACTCCTATTCATTCATCACAGATCACTACTACTATAGGTCTTCCTGCCGATGACTGGCTACAGAAACAGAAAGAAGTAAAAATGAACTCAGTCATTTAACCCTTTTCAGACTGCAAATCATTCAGACACTGGTAGCATAAGAGAAATATAACAGGGAACTAAGCAACTAATACAGGAACTAAAATTTCTGTTTTTTTTTTTAATTGGGGAAGAATGTATCATATTAATCAGGAGATTATGTCTGAATGTCAACATGGAGTTTAAACACAATCCCAAGAGGTTTAAGCAAAAAGATTACACTAGAACCCATTCCCTCTACTAAATTTGGTCCCATCTCTAGAACAAGTTTGGAGATTTATGATACAGGACTAAGGCATGTTTCAATTATGCAAGTCTAAGAAATAAATTCTCAGAAGCCTTGCCTGAACTTCTACGTTCCTGAAAGCTCAGATATGTTTACAGCAAAGTTCTCAAGGCAAAGGGATAGTGTTTATCTCTTCTCACTGAGATCTCCACCTGAGCTTCTTACTCTAAGTTCCCTGTATAAACAATGTAAAAAAATAAGCCCTCATAGGGTACAAGGCAGCTGATAAATTTTAGGCCTATAATTTTACTCAAGAAGTGATTTCAAACAGTGCATTACTGCATTTTCAGAAAGGAGAGAGAGCTACAATGTCCTGCCTCAGAGGCACATGGATTGTGATTATTTTTTAAATGAAGTCTGTTTTTCCATGCACAGTTCATTTGCCTTTTCTTTGTCATATTTTGCCAGTGACTTCAGGTCTTTTGCCTCCCAGCCTAGCGGGTTTTTTTTTTTGCCATGCTATAATCAGTCTTGCTACTCTGTATGTGCAAATGGGGGCAAGGCAAAAGGAACTTTAACCTCTTTTCCAGCATTTTCTATTGGAGTAGACATACTCCCTAACATGGCACAACAGTGGTTACATATTCTTCAGTGAGACTGAGCCTATATCAGTCCTTATGTGTAACAACTTTATATGATTTTGTGTATCCTCCGAAGAGTCCTATCGTAAGTGCATTTGTGACATTTGTCAGTCTGTGTCACCAGGTGAACCTTGAATAGTTTTGACATGTAGAAGTGCTACAGCAAGAATGAGAAGTGGCTGCGAAGGGGGCTATCATGTCTGAATATTATGAACGGTGGAAGAAGAGTGAATGGACTTCTTCAAAAAGACTGCCTGTTCCGTTTGGGGATCATATCTGTAATAGTTCGCAGTTCTGTTATTGGGCAGATAAAGATGATAGAGAGATCACTAGGATTTTTACTTTCAACTTGCCTTTCAAAATAGAGGACGAGAAATGTTTTCTCCTATTGTATTCAAATAGCTTGGGATATCAGTTCTGCCAAGCACTTGCTATCAACCCAGCTGGTAATACGTCATGTCATTATCATTCATTGGGGCCAGTGAGTAAAAAAAGTGAATAAATGCATCCTCTCCACAAATGCAAAATCATGTGAAGCCATAGGTCCTGCTGATACCTCAGTGCTAGAAGATAAATGCTTTGGTTTAAATGTCTGATTATTGAGCTAAGTCACTTCTCTCTGAGACCAATGCAAGGAATATCTGTTGAAAAGATTAAGGGTGCCATGCTCCTGTCATTAAAGTGGAGAATGAAAGAAAATGTCACAGGTGATTGTCTCACCTCTGGCATTCAGGGGAGGTTGGGCGGATCTGCAGGAGAAAACTGAACCTGTGTCAGGAAACCAGACACACAGGAAAACAGTCTCTTGGAGTCCATTTGCCAAGACTCAGAAAGGGACCTCAGGAAACCATTTTTTCCATTCCTTTGATTCAGAGATTATTGGTTATGTTACATCACTCTAGATAAATTTTCTTTCCTCTATTTTGAAAGACTTCCAATGGTGGAGACATCGCTAGCTCCAAGGTAATTTGTTCTTACACATAGTGTTTCCCATTAGAATGAACTTCCAAATGTCTGATCTGAATCTCCTTTTTTACAATTTAAAACAATACTTATTTGTTGGTTGTAGGTGTTTATGTGAAGAGATTTTGGGGTGGGGAGATCGACAGGTTTGTTTTTTTTTTTAGCAGGTGTAATGATCTCATTTTTCCTCTGGCCTCTGGATCTCTTAATCCTTTCTCTAGTTTCCTCGTGCTCCCACAGTATTTCCAGCTCCTTACTGGATCCAGGATTTTGGCTCCTGAGAGATGCTCTTATTGCCTCACATTTCCTCAGATATCTTCCTTTAACATTTCTATGTCTTACTAAAAGTAGTTGTGTCCAGTGCCTTATCTCTTCACCTGATCCTCTCTGACCCTTCATTTATAGAAGTCTTTTCACTCACATGCTCACTTCTTGGAGCACTGTCTTCTTGCAGAACCTTTTCACCTGGAGATCATAAACTGGTTCTGCTTAAGTGACCCAGCCTTTTGCCCATATTCAATTTTTGGTGGGACTCATTCAGACAGAGTTCATATCTATGGTTTATACTGATAATTCACTTAATAAAGATGAATAAGAAAGAAAGCATAATACCATGTAATTGTAACTGTAGGCTGCAAATAATCAATTAGTATTCAGATACAGAGTCAACCGTAGAAGGTTTGAAGACAGTTTTTTGCTTCCCTCATATTTTGGTGTAGCTAAGGTCCTGTACGTAAACTAAAGCAACTTGTTCAGTTACTGCATATGAGTTAAAATAAATGAACCTGAGAAAATAGCATCTGTTCCTTGTTACACATCCTAGGCAGGCACTTGGAAAAGAGGATGACATATACCCCTTGTGCTCTTGTGATACTAGATAATGCAAACACTCTACAACGGTCTTCCCTGAGGCAGTCTTTGACAACCTGCTTCCATGTCACTTAAGTCAGTTCACAAGTGGAATTAGGGCCTAAACCTGGTTGGCAATCATTGCTGAGCAGCAAAAATGGCTTAATTGGGATCATAAACCGCTCACAATGAATAATTCACCCTAGACCAGTCTTCTAACCTTTCTCCATCAGTGCTTATTTATGTACACACTGTGTGTATTATTTACCTCTCTCTCTAGGACTGTATGAGAATTAAACCATGCTTGCAAATTGTGCTGTAGTATATTATAGTAAGTGGCACTTGGTAAGGGCTCAAGGGTTAATGTTAAATTTCATTTAACTCAGGGCCTACACAAAACACTTCATCAGTCCATATATAAAATGCTGGGAAGGTGATTACTGTTATTGCTATTATTACTATGCTGCTACACTAACAGTTTCTATGTGAAACCAAGATCTGTGCCCAATGATCCTAAACACTCTCTATGAAAGGTGACTCTCACAAATTGCTTAAATTGAAAAGACACATGAAAACAAGAGGGGCTGGAGGATGGATTGCTGTGACCTGAACAGGGCCACAGTGGCCAGAGAGAAATATAGCTCTCCCTGCCTCTTTCTTTTTTTGCTGTCTAGGAAATGCTGGCGCTTCTATTGTGCTTTGCAGGGACACTGTGCTGTATTCCAGTTGCCTATTGTGGAAGCCTTACTTGAGCTTTGGAACACGCAAGTAACAAGCATTTGGCCTTGCAGGATGCTTTGGAGAACCTGAAGAATGGATATGGGCTCTTTCTACACCAAGGGATAAAGTGATGGGCTTGACCTTACTGACTAGGGGCCAGATTCAGTTCCCTAATGTCAGCATCTGGTGTCATTTCGGTGTCCTGGGGAATCCTGCCTTGTCTCCAGCTGCTAATCCAGAAGGGAAGAGGTCATGAGTCATCTCTGTCAACACTATATAGATATCTCAGGTACTCTAGGGCAACCCAAAGGACACTGGACACCACCTTACGGTAACTGAATCAAACCCTTATTAACCATTGTCAGCAACGGGAACATGGACACCTTGTACGCATGCAGACATTTATTTAAAACTTTATAAAGTCCAACTGAGGTCCAGGTGCCTCTCTGCTGGCTAGATAGGGAATATAAGTGCATTTCTTAGCTTGCTTGTATCATCCTGGTGTGCTGGACACCCATAATTTGTCTGGACATTGCACACGAATTAGGCTTCTATGGTAGTGAGTATACAGCTTGTTTTCTCTCAGAAATGGTTCTCTTCCAAGACATCACTGTCAAATAATAGGTGGGAGGAAGAAAATAGGAGAAGCTGATCTAAATATTAAATATATCTTTAATAGATGACTTTCATGAGTCCTTTATCCCAGATTGTTTCCTCCATTAGCACCTACAAGAGTTGATTAAATGAGACAGACATGCCAGATTCATCAACACTGACTTTTTTTTTCAGATCGTATGTACCTACCAAGAAGAGATTGTTGCCATTTGTTATTAAAATGTTCCTAACTACCACTCCTAGGAGCAAAAAATAACTTTGTCTTTTATGCCCAATAGTTTTTCTTGCCCTTGATAACACAACTGACAAATTAACAGTGATCTCATAATTTATTCCTGCAATTGTTCATTTTATTTATAATACAAAAGCAATTAAATTCCCTTTTATGCCACATTGTCCTCGTGACAGATGTGTGGTTAACACTCAGACATTTGATGGCTGACATAAATCATCCTGTGATCAAAGTGACTGTTGACTTGAGAGTCTGTATTTGCAGCAGATGCCTTCACATACAGAGTGACAAGAAAATCCTTCATGAGAGTCGCATTTCAGTTAACCACCTTGCTTCACTCTGACTTTGCAATCTGACAGCTTGGTTATTTTATGACAGCCAGGATTCTTCAAATGTATATTTACAAAGCTACCAAATGTGTCACTTTATCACTTATACCAAATAATGCCTTTGATATAAAAGAAGTACATTAAAATTTATGGGGGCACGGTACTTAAAGAGCAGGAAGAGATAGTGAGTTTAACAATTTGACAAATTTATCCCCAAATGCTGGAAGAACTGCAGGATTTTTTATTTTTTTTTTTTTACAATTTTGCTAAGAGCAATATCCACACATGTAGTAATTTCCTTTTCTCCCTGTCCCCTCACTGCTGTCTCTCACAGTAGCTATAAATTAGATTGCAGTGGGAGCCAGGAGTCTTCAACTGCAATTAAAACAGAGCTAAGTCCTGGGCCAGAGCTATACAACTTTATTGTCTATTCTGCTAAACTGTGAGGAAGCCTCTGGTGCAGTTTTAGCCATCCCAACTAGTTCAAGAGGTTCAGGAGTCAGTGCAGTCCAGAAAACATTCCCTGAAGTTGTTTTTGCTATAGCTACCATTTTTTGAAGGGAAGGGGATTTTTAATATTGCATTTATTGCCAGATGGTGCCAGCTAGTCTCACTGTTGGCCGGAGAATGAACTCAGGCACTGTTTAGTTTATTAGTATAAAAATAATATAATGAGATAGTGTTAGGGGATGAGCTTGTGTGAATTGTCCAAAGTGGGATTTTGGCTCTGGCCATTTAGCACAATGCGAGACAATGACCACTTGCCAGGGACAGTTCTTAGTCAACAATATGGACAAGTCCATGATCCCTCCAGTCTACAGAGTCCTTCAGGAGTATGTCAGTAGCTCTTATGCCCTCAAATACCCCTACATGCCTTCATGATATGTCTCAGGACATATATAACTTCCATACCTTTTTACTCTGTACTGCAGTGGGCTGTGACACAGCCTCATTTTGTTTTGGATGTTTTGGACAGAAAAAGAGTGAAATAATAACCATGTCTGAGGTCTTAGGGACACCACAGGGGGGTCCAGAAGAGATCCATGGCCAAGTGCTATGAAATGTAGATGGAAGTTAATTGATGCCATCTGGCTTCAGCATCAGACAGTGATCCTGGCCCCTGTTTTATTTGGTAGTATGGACACAGCTACAGTGAGGACATCCCTGCTGCAGTGAACCTGCACCCCCATACAGGCTGAGTTGATTATGGGATAACATGCAGGGGAAAGACAGAAATGGCATAATAAATGCTTTTCCTATTTGTGATGGTTGAAGAGATGATTGAGGCAGAGAAAGGAATTCCCACAAGCTATTGCTTCTAATAAATACATCAAGAGTCAATGAGTTTGTTATTTAACTTCTTATCAATCCATATGGGAAGCACCTTCTAGGTTAGACCATATGGTGGAAGTGTGATAGCTGAAGGATCACACCAGGCTGACATTGCCTGGTGTCACAGAGGTAATCAGGTGGATCTAATTTGTAGCTGGAGAGGTGCTGTAAATAAAAGACAACACTACTCATAGCAGAAGCCTGAAATTCAACTTCAGTATTGGTCTCGATGGGACTTGGTGTTTGCTGGAGTTTTGGGGGACCTGACCAATTTCTGCTTAGGGAATTGTATCTTCTAGTTGTGGTTTAGTTTGTGTGCTCCCTCCAGGCCATGAAGGGAAGGAAATTGCTTCAGCTTGCTCTGCAGTGTGGTTTCTCTAGATATTTCATTTTGATACAGGGAATTAAGGGCTGTGTGCTCATTTCTTCTTTCCTAGGTGAATGAATAATGAGCATTTATTTGTTTCTCTTTCCTCTTTATTTCCAAAGTACTATTAAAGGAGGGGATGATAAGTTTCTTTAGTTTGACTCTGTAGTGAAAAAACAGCTTGAACCACATGGGAATGATTTAAGAGCTTCCATAAATACAATACCATCACCTGCATTATTGCAGGACGTAGCCTCACAGGTTGGCCTAGTTCTTGTAATACTCAAAGTCTTTGAATTAGCTCCATAGAAAGAAAAATCTGGGCATGCTACTGTGCCCATGAGGAAGTTAATGACATGAGAATTCTATTTTGTGCTATTTCTGGAAGGGCATTAGATCGCAATTGGGCTTCTGAATTCTCAGTTGGATCAGGATCAAGAACTTATTAAAACTGGGGAATGTTAATATCATCTTTTGTGTAGTACTTATATGTATAAAGCATGTCACCATTCATTACAAGATTTATCCTTTCAATTTCTAGTTCCATGGTGATTATGTCATGCTGTAGAATAGGAACATCAGTCCTCTTATTCTTTTCTATGGATAATTAATTCATACTAGTAAAGAAGGATTTAAACAAAATGAAAAAATCTAACTTTAAGGAAAGAATCATTCCGTCTAGTGGGCTGCGTTTAAATATTGTTTTCTTGTACCTGTGGGGATAGACCAAAGAAAAAAGTAAACCTTTTAACTGAAGATTTTCAACATAGCCATTAGCTAGTACATCAGCTCTCAAAGGCTTTTTGTTTGTTTGTTGAGACTCTCTCTACTTTCTTTATAATAAAACAGCTCACCAGAAAAAGAACATTTTTCTCTTTTTAAAAACTAGTTAACGAGTGAAAGAGGAAGCACTAAAGAAAGTATTACGTACGTAAAATAATTTCACACTGCTGAAACACAACAATTTCTGGGGGTAAGTGCAGGTTGGAACGTCTATACACTCCACACTGCATTGTCCTAATGTATGAATGTATCTCACTTTGGTGCTGTCTCCATTAACACTTCCCACTTATGTAACCTTGATGTGCATGTGAGAACTCACAGTTAAGATGATGAAAACTGTTCTCTTTAAAACTGATGAGAAGGCACATTGAAATCAACTGTTTTTCCATTGATTTTAGTAACATTATTTTGTGCTTTAAGGGTAGAGTACAAATATTTGCAGGCCAGAGCCTATTTCTTTAGGTAGTTGTTTTCATGTTTCTACCACTCTATAGATGATTTTAGGTAACACCCAGATATTCACATCCCAATCGCAGCCTGTAAAAACTCTGGGAATGACATATTCATTTCCCTGAAAAACTTACTCTCTAGGGGGTTTTCAGGACCTCCACTTCTGTGAGAGCAGAATTAATATAATAGCAAACACTTTTGTCAGCTCCCCTCTGTGATAATGCACAACGACTACATGAAGAAAACACAACTCCATATAATCTAAGGCCATAATGGAGAGATATGGAGGAGACACACTGTGCCAAGATGTGATGCCAATTTTGTTTCAAAACAAAGCATGAGCATCTCATGGTCTCATTCCTCTGCTAGATTCAAGGTCTCTGACTGAACCTCATCTTCTGTCTGCACTGTGATCATCAGCCTCCCATGAGGCACAGCTTCCCCTTCTATGAGGAGGAAACAGTGTGTGTTGCAGAATCTCTCAAGGGAATTTCCAGGTTTTGATTGTTTTGGGTGGGTTTTTTTTTCATTTTTTTTCACCATGTTTGTAAATGACCTGGCTTGCAGAAGTGCTAGGTAATCAAACTAATGTTAATGTTATGGTATTGATGCAAGCTCAACAACTCTGAAACTCTGAAAAATCATAATCCATACCTCTCCCTCTATTGCTGGTTTCTTTGTTTTTCTGACTTTACTAGGCAATCACAAAGGTGCTGAACAGCTTACACTGAAGAAGTATGACAGCCTCAGCAGTTGCAGAGCGCACTAAGGTCCTCAGCCTGCCCCTAATCCCTGAGCCAAAGAGGCTATTTTCCACTTGACTGAGTTTTGTAGAGATTGGAAGGTGTATCAAATTAAATTAGGTTTGGTTTGCGATGGCATTTGCCACTTTAGTAAATAAGGTATCGCAAATCTGCTTAATTCTCTTTTTCTCTTGCTGAGGCAAAATCAGCACCAGAAGAAACCATTCTGTTGGTATTGGTTTATTCAGTGCTGCTGGATATATTATGGGTGACTATATACCTGATGTTCGGGAACCAAGTTCACTGCATGTGTTATTCCAACTGGAGAAAATGAATTCAAATAAAGCTGTTGAAGTTGATGGTTTTGGAGATAGATAAATATAGCTTCTGCATTGCTGTATCAGTCCGTTAATACATTGTTTAATTCATCTTTGTCCTCAGCTGATTAATCAAGAGACAGGGCAGTGAAGATTAACTCACCGTTACACTGCATTTGAACTCACTTACAGCTGTCATATTTTTTTACTGACCTCCAGATCAAGGACTTCATAAACTTTTGAAAGGAACAAATACGCAGTCACAGATGAATATTTGGAATGCCTGAATCAGAAATAATGTGGATTAGTATTTAGAGTATGGGACTACAAAACATCTACCACTGATTTCCCATGAACTAGAGTGTCATTATGCCGTGCCTCCAGATCTTCATTACTATAAAGTGCTAATGACAGAATTTCACTATTTAACTCAGAAATAGTGAAAAAACATACTTTGTCTAAAACTCTGCACTCCTTCAGTGATTTAGAAGCTATGCTGGTGTTTCTGTAGCTTCAAAATACTTAATGTTCAGCTTTGATTCAGATGAATACTTGAAAGATCAGAGCTGTATTAAAAAACTGTAAGGTGTTAACATTTGCAAAATTACAATTCCCCAGTTGTCTTTAGTTGTAAAGTGGAATGCAAACAGATTTTCCTGAGTACTTCAGAATACAACCATAGAATCTTTGGGTTGGAAGGGACCTTTAAAGGTCATCTAGTCCAACCCACCTGGCAACAAGCAGGGACATCTTCAACTAGATCAAGTTGCTCAGAGCCCCGTCCAACCTGAGCTGGGATGTTTCCAGGGATGGGGCATCTACCACCTCTCTGGGCAACATGGGCCAGTGGTTCACCACACTCATTGCTAAAAAATTTCTTCCCTAGATCCAGTCTGTACCTACCCTCTTTTAGTTTAAAACCATTACCCCATGTCCTGTCACTACAGGCCCTGCTAAAATCTCTGTCCCCATCTTTCTTATAGGCCCCTTTAAGCACTGTCAGGCGGCACTAAGGCGTCCCCAGAACCTTCTCTTCTCCAGGCTGAACAACCCCAACTCTCTCAGCCTGGCCTCACAGCAGAGCTGTTCCAGCCCTCAGAGCATTTTTGTGGCCTCCTCTGGCCCCGTTCCAACAGGTCCATGTCTCTCCTGTGCTGAGGGCTCCAGAGCTGGATGCAGCACTGCAGGGGGGTCTCCCCAGAGTGGAGTAGAGGGGCAGAATCTCCTCCCTCACCTTGCTGGGCACGCGGCTTTGGATGTGGCCCAGTATATGGTTGGCCTTCTGGGCTACGAGGGCGCATTGCCGGCTCCTGTCCAGCTTTTTATCCCCCAGGACCCCCAAGTCCTTCTCGGCAGGGCTGCTCTCCATCCCTTCATCCCCCAGCCTGTGCTGATACCAGGGACTGCCCTGACCCGGGTGCAGGACCCTGCCCTTGGCCTCGTTGAACCTCATGAGGTTCACATGGGCCCATTCCTTGAGCTTGTCCAGGTCCCTCTGGATGGCATCCCGTCCCTCAAGTGTGTCAACCACACCACTCAGCTTGGTGTCTTCTTCAAACTTGCTGAGGGTGCACTGTGTCCTACTGTCTACGTCACTGATGAAGATATTAAAGAGTACTGGTCCCCATACACACCCCTGAGGTACACCACTTGTCACTGATCTCCATCTGGACATTGAACCGTTGACCACTACCCTCCAGATGCGACCATTCAAGGAATTCCTCAACTGTCCACCCATCAAATCCATATCTCTCCAATGTAGAGAGGAGGATTTTATGGGGGACTGTGTCAAAGGCCTTACAGAAGTCCAGGTAGATGAAATCAGTAGCTCTTTGCTTGTCCACTGATGTGGTCACTCCATCCTACAAGACCACTAGGTTAGTCAGGCAGGACTCATCCTTTGTGAAGCCATGCTGGCTGCCTCGAATCACCTCCGTGTCTTCCATGTGTCTTAGCATAGCTTCTAGGAGGATTTCTTCCATGATCTTCCCAGGCACAGAGGTGAAGCTGGCAGGTCCGTAGTTCCCATGGTCCTCCTTGCTACTCTTTTTAAAGATGGGTGCAATATTTCCCATTTTGCAGTCACCAGGGACTTTACATGACTGACAGGACTTTTCGAATATCATGGAGAGTGTCTTGGCAACTACATCATCCAATTCCTTCTGGACTCTGGGATGCATCTCATCAGGTCCTACAGAGTTGTGCATGTTCAGGTTTATACATGTGGTCTTGAACTTGATCTTCTCTTATAATGGGAGGGACTTTGCTCCTCCAGTCCTCATCTTGCAGTCTATCCCCCCGAGAGGCATGGGAAGAGACACTGCCAGTGAAGACTGAGGCAAAGAAGTCGTTCAGTACCTCAGTCTTCTCCTGATCTGTTGTTACTAACTTGCCAGTCTTGCTCATCAAGGAGGGTACTCTTTCTTTGACCTTCCTTTTCTGGATGTTATACCTCTAGAAACCCTTCTTATTCTTTGCATCCCTTGCCAAGTTCAGCTCCAGCTGCGCCTTGTCCTTCCTGACCCCACCCCTATACAACCAAGCAGCGTCCCTGTAGTCTTCCCCAGATATCTGTCCCTGCTTCCGCTGCCTGTGCATTTCCTTCTTGCCCTTTAGTTTGCCCAGCAGGTCTCCACTCAGCTGGTCTCTTGCCTTCCTTTCCTGATTTCTTACACCTGGGAATCAAGAGCTCTTGCAATCTATGGGAAGTGTCCTTAAAGATCTGCCAGCTCTGTTCTGCTCCCTTGTCCCTGATGGGGGGAGTTGACTAACTCCTAGTTCCCAGTTGACTAACTCCCTGAAGAGCTGGAGGTTTGCTCTCCTAAAATTCTGGGTCCTGACTTTACCCTTCATCTGCCCCATATCCCTCAGGACTGCAAACTCCACCAATGCATGGTCACTGCAGCTCAGGCTGCCTCCAAGCTTGACATCACCAGTTAGCTCACTGGCATTGGTGCCCAACAGGTCCAGTATGGCAGCCCCTCTGGTAGGTCTGGCTGTTACCTGGCAGAGGAGGTTTTCCTCCAGGCACTCCGGGAGTCTCCTGGATTGCCTACAGCTCACTGTGCTCCTTTCCCAGCAGATGTCAGAGTGGTTGAAGTCCCCTGGCAGGATGAGAGCCTGAAATCTCTTTTGATCATCCTTTGACTATGAGTTGCAGCTTCATCTTCACTGAGTTAGTTCAGTTAACTCTGATGAGCTTCTGAAGCCTGTACTCTTAATAGTTAACAATCAGATAGTCGAGTAGAAGGTCAGATGCTTAGGAGCAATCTTCTAGATTTGGCCAATTTACTACAGACATATTTAAGATTGTATGCATGTTCACTTATATATTAAGTATTTTGCCTATAAGTAGTATACTATATGCGATACATATATCAATATATAATTCTACATATTTCACTGATACCCCAGCTCTTACATGTAATGCTTTCATAAGTCAATAAGTAGAAACAAAAATGTGAAAAGCAATGCATGATAATCTGGCTGACTCTGCCCTGAAGCAGATTTAGAGTGTTCTCACAGACAACTACAATATTTCAGTTGTAAATGTAATGCAAGAATATACAGATTCGTCAGACCAAAGCTGCATCTGACTTAATATTCTGTCACTTAAGGGGCTACTGGGACATGTTTGGGACTCATGTATTCACATGACTTGCAGAATATGCAATGCTTGTGCAAGACATGCATAAATTATACTCCTTTTGCTGTTTGCTTCTTCCTTCTGTCCATTAGTAGTTTGAGTACTACAGGCTTGACGGCCACCAGCATAAGGTTACCTTCTACAAAGTAGTCAGAACTAAGGAGTTCAAAGCTTTTAAACTGTTCCAGCTCCACCTCCAACCCAAATCTGCTCATATCCTCAGCATGCTCAGCATATCACAAGATGTTCTCCCAAACATGAAGGACTTCTTATCTCCTTGTACTGAAGAGATCCCCCAAAAATGTGGTTAACATTTCATGACAATGTAACTGGTATCCAGGAAGTACAGGGTTCAAATTCCAGCTTGTAACGTGCTGTGATAACATATGCAATTTGTGTGTGGGAATAGGACTCTGCAGTTAATACAAAATCAGGAATAAGTTCTCAAAATGGGCACAGAATAGTTCTGAGAAGTCAAAATAAGCAATCTGGCAAAGAAGCAAAATGCTGGGTCAGGCAGTTTGGTGATGAACACTGAGTAAATAGGAGTCTGCAAATTGGTTTTGCAGGGAGATGAGCAGACAGGGAGCTTAGGAGAGTTTAGCAGCATTCAGATTTAAATGTGATCCTGGTGTAAATTTTAAGAACTTCCAGGCAGAAAAAAAACTACCAAGCTGTTGTGTGGTCATTGCTTTTTTCTCTGGGATACCACTTTTAATAAGAACCATAGAAGTTTTTCAAATAGTTCTACACTTTTAATAAGAAAACTAACACAGTACCAAAATCAACAGATAGCAAGGAGATTGAAAGGTATTTTAAGAAAACTATAGTATATTAAAGTTCTGTCTTCTATGAACATAATTTGTAGTACCACCAAGGGGAAAGGATAGTATTAACTCGTATATTTTATATAAATCCCTAAGTTTGGAACAAACCCCACACCTCTTTTATCAAGTTTAATTTATATTGTAAGAGGAAATAAAAAATTTATGTTCTGTATGGAAGAAGAAAACGTCCTTAGTGAATGGTCTTAAATTATCTCCTATTTGAATGAGTTCATTTTACTGAGAAAGTTCCATCAACCCTTTAATTAGGCTTAAAGTGTACATCTAAAAAGCAGGTAATTTGACAGTGACCTCCACCAAACACATTGATCCAAGTTGGTGGAACAGAGAAGGAAATGTTAAAAATAAAAAGCTTTTTAAATTTAGTCACAGGATTTTAGGTTTAGTGTGAAAGGTTGGGGCAAGCAATGACTATTAAGAAGATGATGTTTTCATTTTTCCCCTCTCAAAGAAATTTCTAATGATAGAGGTCCAATTAGTTAATGTTAGTTAAAGCACTTTGATAAATATGAAGTAGTCTTTGGACTTCATTCTATTCTCAACGGATTTGACAGTGGACTTTGCACTGACTTCTGTGAGAGATGGGCTGCACTGCTACGAGTCAAGATTTCTGAACTGCTAAAGAAGAGATCTGGAAGAGCTCAAAGCTGTAAAGCAGATTTTCAAACACACTGATGCCTTTGTTTCTCATTAGGTCCATGATGAACCCCCAGTCTCTCAGAAACAGAGCTTTTCCGTTTAAAGTCTCCCATTCCTATCAGTATGGCCTTTCTGATTTCTTGATCTCTATCTTTGTATGTGTCCTGGTTTCAGCCAGGGTAGAGTTAATTTTCTTCACAGAAGCCAGTGTGAGGCTGTGGTTTGGATTTGGGATGAGAAAATGTTGATAACGTGCTGATGTTTTGGGTTGTTGCTGAGCAGTCAAGGACTGTCCAGCTTCTCGTGCTGGCCTGCAGCGAGCAGGCTGGGGGTGCACGGGGAGCTGGGAGGGGACACAGTCAGGACAGTGACCCAGGCTGGCCAAAGGGATATTCCATACCATATGACGTCACGCTCAGTATATAAAGTCAGGATGAAGAAGGGAGGGGAGGGGGGACGTTCAGAGTGATGGCGTCTGTCTTCCCAAGAAACCATTACGCGTGACGGAGCCCTGCTTCCCTGGAGATGGCTGAACCCCTGCCTGCCCGTGGGGAGTGGGGAACGGATTCCTTGTGCTTTGCCTGCGTGCGCGGCTTTTGCCTTCCCTGTTAAACTGTCTTTATCTCAACCCATGAGTTTCCTCATTCCTCTTCTGATTCTCCCCCCGTCCCACCTGGGGGGAGTGAGCGAGCGGCTGCGTGGGGCTTAGTTGCTAAACCACGACAATGGGCAGCTGCATTAAAACATCCCTTGTGCAAAGCTCTGAAGCAGTCTTCATTTGCACCTCCTTTTTCACTGCGATTTAACACACTGTGCCTCCTGCTAGTGTTACAAGCAGTGGTTTTATAGTTCCTTTAAAAAATATGACGAAAATACTGAAAAAAAGTTGTCTTCTCCTGATTCCTGCAGAACCCCATTAAGGTGATTCCTTGATGAAAGCTGCTTTTTGAGATCTGCCAGACAATTTGCAGTCAGCTGAAGTGGTTTTTTTTTACACCACTGTACAAATTTTCTGTGTTTCAGATAAACATCTAATATGATCTGATCAATACAGTTCCATTTACTAGTCACACATAGAATTTCATCAAGGACAACATGCAAACTTGTTTGAAAAGTTTTTTCCATAAAACGTTGTTTGAACACATTACTTGTATTTCTGTTATTTTTTTTATTAATCTGAATTCCATTTTTCCCTTCAAATGCACACACAATGTTTACAAACCAGAATTTCCATCTTATCGCACTCGTCTTGCTTGCCCCATCTGAGTGACGCACAAGATCAGTATTCACGATTCCAAGGTGTGTTCAGGTTTTTTTGTGATATAAATTACAATAGTTTTCTAAAAATATCTACATAGAACATGGTGACATTAATTTTGTGCTTGATCTGCACTTCAGGTTTGTACACTATATTTATGAGAATGAAATATAAATTTCCTAAAAGAAATCACAAAAAAGACTTACATTTAAAACAGGATAGTAATAGAGAAAAGCCTAAACTTAATTCTTCTGGCTCCAAAATTAAGGAATAGGTAAATTTGAAATTGGGGAGAAAAAAATCGATATCATGAGAACATTACTGATGAAGAGGATTCTGATCAAGATGCTGATCAAAAATTCACTCAATTATAGATCACAGAATTACTTTTTATTGCTTTCCATGTCAGTGCTCTGGTCTGTGGAAAATACTGTGTTCCAGATTCTTTAATTCATCATTAATCTGTCTCTTGGGAATCACTGCTGCTTCTAAACCAAAACTATTTGATTTGAGGACAGACGGCATCATCCCTGAATAGCTGAAAAAATGTACCAAATAATTTACTGTGTAGCACTTTAACGTCTGTTTGATTTGCACCTTTTAGGGGGTTAGGGAGTTGACTACTTATACCATTTACTGGTGGAGCTTTTGTGTTCTTCTTAAAGGGCAGATTTGGGGATTTTTTCTTTTCGAACCTGAAGAGAGCTCAAGGACCTTAACTGATGCACGTGCTAGGCATTTGGGCTGCAAGTTTTCTGCTGGTTTTGTGTCCTGCCTGAGAGACACAACAAGATGACAATGAAATTTGGTCTAATCCTGAAATACGAAATGAGAAAATTTCAAGTGAAGCAATTTCTCTTACACATTAACTTTCTTGCTAACAAGACATCCTAAAAAGGGATTCCATTTTAAATTTTCTATGTTTATCAGAGTGAGAAAGTGACAGAAAGATGGTAATTTTTTCATAATTTTTCAATTAAAAAGAATAGGTGTTATGAAATCATGCTATGTCTTAACGGACATTTCAATGTGTTTGGGTGCTTCTGAAAAATAAAATTGTCATTTTTACTTAGATTAATCTGGAGGTACTGCAGTAACTTCAGAATGAAATAAATGAAAGTCAAAATTACAAATTACAACAAGGAAATTAAAAAATTACAAAATTTAATGTTTAAATTTTTCATTTCCTCTTTCACAGTACAAATGAACACATATCAGGTGAAATAAGTTAGCAAGGTTAAGCAAACATAAGGAGGTGCATTATAGTACAGTGACATTAAATGCTGCAACTCATTGCAACAGACTTTAAAGCAGACAAAAATTATGAGAGATTTAAAAAGGATTAGGTAAACTGGAAGAAAAATGGATACTGGTGACTAATACAGTGACTTAGGTACATTCTTTCTTCCAACCTGAGGCTTGAATGGAGTGGTGTAGAAGTGGCAGTCTCAACTTTCTCCATTTTTTCATTTTCCTCTCCCTCTCCCTCTCCCTCTCCCTTTCCCTCTCCCACTCCCTTTTCCATTTGTCTTTCACCTTCCCTTTTCCCACCTTCAATTTCTGTGAGTTACAGCTGACTAAATTGGAAGTCCTTGTCTTGACTGCCAATTTTTTCTACAAGAAGCTGGAATTTTCAGGAGTTCTGTCAAATAAAAGAGCTTCCTTGAGCAGCCATCATGTTACCTTCATCTTGGCATGGGTAATGGAACAAGGCAACAGAGAATAATATTTTCAAAAGCCATTTTTAATTCCAAATACTAAAGATTCTCACAAAATTGGGAAAAGACATATGTGCATAAGAAAGAAGTTTAGTGCTCAGATTTTTCCCCATCAAGAATCTCATCCAGAATACCTGAGGGTGAATGTGACTGATTGCATTTTATATTTTCAGTTATTTTAAGACACTACGTAGAATAGCTCTTAAAATTTTTGTTTCATTTCTTGCTTATTAATCTGAAGTGACATAATTGCAAATCCTTGAAAGAGCATTGGGGAATTACTAACATTTAAATTGTAATTTTAGGCTATGATGACTTGGAAATAATTACTAGTTTTAACCTTTTAGTCATTCTTTGAAGTTAATTTTACATTTTTTACAAATATCTATCCTAGTTTAAAATTCCCATTGAAAAGTTTAGATCTGCAGGATGTTGGGTTGTTCAGATGTTGGTCTTTATTTCTATTGCCTAAAGGTATTATCCTACTGAAAGGGGGTTGTTGTTGTCCTGTGATGTGACCAACCCTTTCCATTACCCAGTGCATAATGGAGGAGACTGAAAATATTACAGTTTTCAGACTCTTTGATTAATTAAAGAGACTGAATTGTACAGTGCATGAAGGACCTTCCTTGATACGGAAGAAATTTTTGACAATGAGGGTGGTGAACCACTGGCCCCGGTTGCCCAGAGAGGTGGTCGATGCCCCATCCCTGGAACCATTCCAGGTCAGGTTGGACGGGGCTTTGAGCAACCTGACCTAGTTGAAGATGTCCCTGCTCACTGCAGGGGGGTTGGACTAGATAGCCTTTAACGGTCCCTTCCAACCCAAACTAGTCTATGATTCTATGACCACCGAGGTCTGGAGCTCATATATCTCTCTCCACCCCTCCAACTTGATCATAGACAGAGCTGGTAGACACCAGCTACAGGGCCAGTGGTAGATGCCTGCATGGAGGCAGTCTCCATTCTTTCTCTCTCCTTCAGTGATGTTATTCCTTCCTTCTTTTCCATTATTCTGGTGACTGTAGCTGCGGCCTCAAAGAAACTGGGCTAATGACTGATTGACACTAACCTTTCACCACACAAGATCAGGGGCAAACAAAGCATTTTTAATGCTCCAGTAAGGCTCCAGATGACCTAAAGGGGCAACTGAGATGAATAAAAGCACAGAAAATATTAAAGAAGTTAAGTCCCTCTACAGACTGAATTCACCATGGGTGTTTGTTTCAGGCCCAATTCTCATCTCACCTGGACTGGTTTGCCAATACCAACTTAATAATGTTTTATCCTGAGAGCAGTAACCTGCTGAGATAAGCAAACATAACATGCAGTATTTACATTTACAGTCCTGGCTTTCCCACTAAAATATTTGTAGTATGTAGGAATGTGGATGTGCTTACTGTGCAGATTTCCATAAAACGATTTCCCTGCTCAGTTGGTATACTGTGTAAATTGACTGAAGACATCAGGTGAGACCAAAAAATAAATTAACATTTTCTTTCTCAAAATGCAGCAAATAAATAGGTTTCAATATTGCTTTTGGAGGTTATTTTCTCTTCGGGGCACAAAGTAACGTGGAATGGTTTAAGTTCTTTTGTTTTCAAATGTCCTTCAACTTGTTACTTTCAAGACCCCACTGTTCACTGTGATTCATTGCAGCAGTGAATAACGAATGCCACTAAAATAGTGAGATCGCCTGAGCTACTTTAGAAATTAATGGACTGACTGTGATATACTGGAGCCTCTTTCATGCATCTATAATTGGAGTGCCAATTTATTTCCAATCATTTCAAGCACTGTAATTATAGTGCATCATTGTTGCCTGCTTAACATTCATATGGGAAGCTGGCACAATAATGCTGGCAGGAGGCCACATATTTTACAACTGAAATGAATGGTAAAAATGAGAAGTAATATACAAAGGAACAGAACTTTAAATTTTGTTTAGAGGTTTTGTTCTGGCTAACATGTAATGGGGTCATGGTAGAATGATATGGAACAAGCTCACCTTCATAAAATTTCAATAAAAATGTTTTCCAAATAGACTATAAATCAGTGAGGGAGAAAAAAAAAGATAAATCTAAAGTTTTAAATAAAAATCCCATAATCTATAATATCCAATCTGTTATTTACATTTCAGCTGGAGAAAGGTCAATTTATTTACCGGGAAAAAAAAAAAACCTACAACAGGATTTTTTTCTTTGTTTATACCAGTAAAATAAGGAATCATGGGGGCTGGAAGAGCACTCTCGAAGTCCATTGTCTTGAAGACCTCAAAGCAGTGTCAGGTAGAACACATTTCTCAGTGCTATGTTTAGTCAGGTCCATGGCCTTGAAGACCTCAAAGCAGCATCAGACAGAGGTTTCTCAGGGCTGTGTCTAGTCTCCACAGATGGACAGTCCATAACCTCTCTGGACAACTTATTCCAGGGCTTGACCACCTTCAGAGTAAAAATTATTTTTCTTGTGTGTACAGAAAATAAAGGATTTTCTGTATTTCAATTTGTGACCATTGTCTTTTATCAATTTATTGGACACTACTGAGGGAAGTCCAGATCCATCCTCTTTACACCTTCCTATCAAATACTTATACACATTGATGACATTCCCCCACCCCCCACCCCCCGAGACTTGTCTTCTCCAGCTAAAGAGTTCCAGCTCTCTCAGCGTCTCCATGTTTCAGATACTCCTGCCCCATTAGTCATGTTTGGGGCCCTTTGCTGGACTCACTCCAGCCTGTCCATGTCTCTCTTGTATTGGGTAACCAGTACTGGACACACAATCCCACATGTCTCTCCAGTGAGGGAGAAGAGGGGAAGGATCACCCCCCTCGACCTGATGGAAACAGTCTTCCTAATGCAGCCCAGGATGCTGTTTGTTATCTTTGCTGCAAGGGCATATTGCTCTCTCAAGGTCAACTTGTTTTCCACCATGATTGCCAGGTCCTTTCTGCAAAACTGCTTTCCAGTTGGTCAGTCCCCAGCCCGTACTAGTACATAGGGTTATTCGTCCCCAGGACAAAGGCTTGGCATTGCCCTTTGTTAACCTCCATGAGGTTCCTTGTCAGCCCACTTCTTCAGCTTGGTGAGGTCTGTCTTAATGGCAACACTTTTCCTTCTTTTGTCTATGAGGATTTTATAGGAGACGGAGTGGAAAGCCATACTAAAATCAAGATAAACAATATCTGCTGCTCTCTTCTCATTCATAGAGTTAGTCACCTCATTGTAGTTGTCTATCAGGCTAGTCAAGCACTGTTTAACCTCCATAAGTCTGTGATGAGTAGTACCAAAAACATTCTTGTCCTGGGTTTCAACCTGTGTCTAGAAAATCAGATTCTAACAATCAGCAACCTCAGCAATACTTTTCTCTCAGTACTATTGCATTGGTTTTGCATGGCAAGGTTTTGGTAGCAGGGTAGCTACAGAGGTGGTTTCTTTGAGAAGCTGATAGAAGCTGCTAGAAGCTGCTTCCCCTACATCTGATAGAGCCAGTGCCAGACGGCTCAAAGATGGACCCAACACTGGCCGAGGTCAAGCCCATCAGTGACAGTGGTAGCACCTCTGGGGCAACAGAGTTAAGAAGCGAAAACAACATGTGCAACAGCAGCCGGAGAGAGGAGTGAGAACATGTGAGAGGAGCAGCCCCGCAGCCCCCAGCCCAGAGCAGGAGAGGCAGGAGGGCTCCAGGTGCCGGAGCAGAGGGTCCCCGGCAGCCCCCGGGGAAGCCCACGGGGAGGCCGGCTGTGCCCCTGCGGCCATGGAGCTCCACGGGGGAGCAGATCTGCACCCGCACCCGGGGAGGGCCCCACGCCGGAGCAGGGGGATGCCCGAAGGAGGCCGTGACCCCGTGGGCAGCCCGCGCTGGGGCCGGCTCCTGGCAGGGCCTGTGGCCCCGTGGGGAGAGAGAGGAGCCCCGGCTGGAGCAGGTTTGCTGGCAGGACCTGGGACCCCGCGGGGGCCAGGCTGGAGCAGCCTGTTCCTGAAGGACGGCACCCATGGGGACCCAGGCTGGTGCAGCCTGTTCCTGAAGGACAGCACCCGTGGGGGGACCCAGGCTGGAGCAGCTCGTGAAGAACGGTAGCCTGTGGGAAGGACTTATGCGAGAGAAGTTCATGGAGGACTCCATTCTAGGAGAACAATAGAATAGTTTGGGTTGGAAGGGACCTTTCAAGGTCATCTAGTCCAACCCTCCTGCAGTGAGCAGGGACATCTTCAACTAGAGCAGGTTGCTCAGAGCCCCGTCCAGCCTGACCTGGAATGGTTCCAGGGGCATCTACCACCTCTCTGGGCAACCTGGGCCAATGGTTCACCACCCTCATTGTCAAAAATTTCTTCTAAATATCTAGTCTGAAACTACTCTCTTTTAGTTTAATACCATTAACCGTTGTCCTATCACATCAGGCCCTGCTAAAAAGTCTGTCCTCATCTTTCTTCTAAGCCCATTTTAGGTCATGGCAGGCTGCAAGACGGTCTCCCCGGAGCCTTCTCTTCTCCAGGCTGAACCTCCCCAGCTCTCCCAGCCTGGCATCACAGCAGAGCTGTTCCAGCCCTCGGAGCATTTTGGTGACCTCTCCTGGCCCCGCTCCAACACGTCCATGTCTCTCCTGTGCCGAGGGCTCCAGAGCTGGACGCAGCACTGCAGGGGGGTCTCCTCAGAGCGGGCAGAGGGGCAGAATCCCCTCCCTTGACCTTCTGGCCACGCGGCTTTGGGGGCAGCCCAGGACACGGTTTCCTGCCTCATTTGTGTATGACTGTTTCTTACAATGCTTGTTTTATCGGTGCATTTTGGCAACAAGACTTACTCTTCAAAAGCTATATTCCAGTCACCATAACTGTTCTACAACAATTCTGCTACCCCTATTCGGTGTGAATAACTGTGTCCAAATGCCAGCAATTCCCTGGTTTAGGTAAATCCTATCACTACTTTGTCCACCTATCTAACTCTCATTCTCATCAGTCTTAGTGTACAGCTTTTTCCCACGTTATTTTTCTGTATTAGGTGTAGTTCTTCCTACCATTAGGATAAAGCGTTAGGACTCCCTGAGCTGGGTCTGTTTTGCCCGTGACACTATCTGGTAAGCAGTCTCCTTCTGCTTCTGTCAGGCAATGAACCTTTTCATCCTGCTTTCTCTCCCTGCCCTGCTGAGGAGGAGGAGTGAGCGAGCAGCTGGGTGGGCTTTTGGGTTTTTGGCCAAAGCTATCCTACTGCCTGAGCCAAGACCTTCACTGTAGTGTGTGGTGGGAAAACAATGAATAATGGGCATATGTCGATGCAAGAGAGGTTTGAACTGGATATGAGCGGAAACCTTCACCATGAGGACAACTGAACAGTGGAACAGGGGTCCAGTGAGGTTGTAGGATCTCACAACTTGGAGATTTTCCAGATTTCACTGGTTAAAAACCTGAGCAACCTGGTCTGATTTCATGGGTTGCCATTCTTCAAGCAGAAAATTGAACTAGAGACCTCCTCATGACCCATCCAACTTGAGTTATCCTGTGATTCTGTAACTTTCTCTCCTCTCTTTACAACCTCATGTGTTTCTCCTCGGTCATGGTAGCCTCATTCCTAGAAGGTTATGGAGCTAAGGTGAGTGTCCGAGGATATTCTTTCAATTAATTTGTACCAGTGGTCAGATATCCTAAAATCTTCCTTAAAATACCACATTTTTAACTACTTGTTGAGTAAGATTATCTTTTCTCTGTAGGGAATTACAGTCAGAATAAACCCCTCTAGTCTCTGTCATTGATCGTTAGTGGCCTCTCTCTTTGATGGAATAATTTAGGTCTACCTCTCTGTGGTGCATTTGCATTCAGTAACGGGAAATAAATTTTAACACTTTTAGCTGATAAGGGGAGAGAAAAGTATTTTGCTTTAAGAGGTGGCAACGATGTGGAGAAGAATGAGATTCTTCTGGCTTGTAGATTAAGTGCTGAACTTATTTTTCACATGCTGAGTTATATAAATCCATGTTCTTTTTATTCTCCATCTTTGCTTTTTGAGGGCCGCAATATACCACAATGAGGAAGGTTTTACATAGAGTCAGGTAATACTGACGGTGAAAAGATAACAAAAAGGAAGATGTTACCGTCTAACTTTCATTTACACATGGGGCAGACTTGCAGAACGCAGTACAGGTACTAGCTCCAGAGAGTACTGAAAAGATTAATCTTTACCAATTAGATCAAGAATGTTGTAACTATGAACATTTCCAGATCTACCCTAAGTACCTAAATAAGCAGGCAGCTTCATAATGAATAGTGAGAAGATTCACAGGAGGCTGTATCTGAACAATAAAGCTGATCCACTCCCAGAGCTTCTACCCGGGTCATGCATACTACAGATACAGATAATCCCCGGAGCTTCCACCTCTAATGTAGAGCAAAACTAATGGGTGCCTGTTGGAGAAATCCTGATGTGGGAAAGAACTTAGTTCACTTTGGGATCTGCACCTCGCAGACACTACAGATGCAAGATAGTGGCCAAGCCTGGTGCCCAGACACACAGAACAAAGTCAATATAGGTGTAGCCAAAAGCAATTAAGTAGCTGGTCACTAGCAGTGCATCATCTGCCCGTATGCTTTTTTAAATCTCGGTAGGCTTTTTCTGTGTCATTAGACATGTCCCTAAATCTGGTCTGATCCATAGTTTGGTAATTTTTTTCAGGATTCAGGAATAAGAGATAAAACTTCTATGGGGGAAAAAAAATCACAACAAAAATCCTCTTGTTCGAGACTGCAGCATGAAATTCTTCAGGAAGGAGATGATGGAGTTTTGGGCATGGATTAGAATTCAGTTGCTGTGTCAGGGCAGCGAAGGAATTCCCTATCTGAGTGCATTGTAAAGTCTGAGAAAAACATCACCATTATCCAGAAAGGTCACCAAAAGAAACCAATTAGAATTCTGGATGGAATAAATCTTTAATAATGCCCTCCCTGGAAAGGTCAGATGAGAAGTCTGCATTGGTCTCTTATTCCCCAGAAGGCATTGGCAGTATTTTTACTTGGTGTAAATTGGTATAACTCCGCAAAAGTTTCTGAGAATTTGCCCTTCTCTGTGCCAGCTAAGTAGAAGCACCAGTTTTGCAAAGACAGGTAAGCTGGGGCTGCATCAAAATCAAAATAATTGTCTTTTAAAACAACTGGATTTTCTTGCACGTATGTGGCATGTACAACTGTCTAATAATGGCAGTGTCCTGCAGTGTAAAAATGCTGTGTTGAAGAGGATCAAATTTAATTCATGAAATATTTTTTGTGTGCTCTGATGTGCTGCATGATCTGTAAAGTGCAAAATATTCAAGTCTTCCAAATGAAACTGCTTCTTACTATGCACATGACATTGGAAACACCGTTAAAAACCACAGGACAGTTTTAATGTTTCCCTTAAAGTATTTGAGTATGCAGTGAGAGCATTCTGTTGCCCTCAAAGACAGAATATTCTCTTTTGAGCCTTAGGGGAGCCAATTGGAGGTGATCACGGAAGCAGAGACATGGGCGATTCCTTCAGGGACAGAGAGGTCACTCTAGATGGTTTTTGGTTGCTGAAGAGAGGGAAAATGTCATCATAAAACATAAAGCTGAAGAGTGATGAGAAGAAGTGGTGATGAGGAGATGATGGGCAACGTGAGATGAGTAAGAGATATTACTTGGAAGCCAGCTGAAATTATTAAACATGGGAGAGTAAACACCAACCAAAAACTTACATTGCATTCTGAACTTTGTTGAGTAGCATGTGCAGGACTAGTCAAAGGCGTGGGATAACAGAAGCAGTATCTCAATATGTTATAGAGAAAAAGTTACAGAGAAGAGAGATTTTCTGTTATTAGGAACTAGGGAAATATTTAGGTTTGATGTAGTCTACATCAGAGAGAAGATATCATAAAAAGTCTTTACCTTCAAATAGAGATTGAGGCAAAAGTTCATAAAACGACGAAGCAGATGAAGCAAAGAAGCAAAGGTGAGCAGTTTCAAGAAATAGACCCATTTAAGCAGGGCACTTAGAAGTAAGTAACCAGACAGAGACCAAACATATATGTTTCTGCATAAATTCCAGAAATCTAAAAATCAAGAAGATGAACTTAGATAGTCTTTCATTAAAAGAAAATATTCATATCCCAAATTCATATGGTAGCTGGTGAGACACTGAATTTTCAAGATGCAAATAATATAGGAATTACAAAGTAAGTTAAACTGATGAAAGAACATCACTGTATATTAAAATAACCCAGATATTTCAGGAAGAATATTGTAAAACTAGAGGACAGAGAGAATCTGCGCCTCATAGCCTTCACATGAAGGATGTGAACAATTTTTTTGCTCTAAACAGAGGTACACTCTTACACTAAATATGCTCAAGATCTTACACCTAGCCTGCATCTCTGCATCTTACTCATCTCTGCAAGGTAGGCAGATATGGACTTGGGAACAGGCTGAGGCTTATGGTTAAAGATACTGTAATAAAGGAGGAAGCAACTAGAACAGAGATAGTTGATGACTCGTGGTCAATGACGGGAAGCTTTTCAAGGGTAGGACAAGGTTGTATGTATTTGAATAGCAGCTATGCCACTGGGGCCTTTACAGGCTACATCAATGGTAGTCAAGAGGGCCTGGGAGGCAGTTCAGGGTCATGCTGCAAGTAGCTGGCAGAGAGGGCAAAGCAGCTGGCAGGGTGCCGTCCCTTCTGCCAGTAATCAGCTATGAGAAAATAAGGTATATACTTATAAATGTCTCAAGATGTGAGGCAACTGATGTATCCGGGACATCAGGCTGCTACCATTTTTTTAGATGGTGATCCCAGGTTACATATGTATGGTCCTGTACATACTCACAGTGAACTGGTACCCAGAATGTTGTAATAAGACATAATATGAGCTAAATTACTTTGTAGTGCAGCTCAGGAAAAGATTATTCACTAATCAAGCATATAATTACTTGACTTTAATGCTTATTACATGGTCAGTCAGTTAATGGTACTGTAGCAGCAAAGGGAAAAAGCATTTTATCAAGAGATATCTGGAATGTGCAAAGGGATTTCTTTAACAAATGATGCCACAGCAGATAAACTACTTACACAATAGCTGTTTTGTCTACTTGTTTTGTGAGCTGTTTATCAACATTTTTGTTCACATGATAACCTGGGGAATTATGGAATAGATACTGTGTCATGAAAGCAAAGAGAAAACCTTCTTTGGGAATCTGCTCTAAAAATCACTTTCCTGAAAATGTTTTTGACTTTCTTTTCATGTGGTTATAAAAATAAAAAACATTCTTTAACAAAGAAAAAGTATCAGAGATCAGAGGATGCCATTTTCCAGGGAGGTTAGCAGCTCTACTCTGAACTATTGAATTATGGCAGCATATGAACCAATAGAATAGAAACATAGAATAACAGAATGGTTTGGGTTGGAAGGGACCTTTAAAGGCCATCTAGTCCAACCCCTCTGCAACGAGCAGGGTCATCTTCAATTAAAGCAGGTTGCTCAGAGCCCCGTCCAGCCTGACCTGGAATGTTTCCAGAGATGGGGCATCTACCACCTCTCTGGGCAACCTGAGCCAGTGTTTCACCATCTTCAGTGTCAAGAATTTCTGCCTTATATCTAGTCTGCATCTACCCTTTTTCAGTTTAAAACCATTACCCACTGTCTTATTGCAACAATCCCTGCTAAAAAGTCTGTCCCCATCTTTCTTATCAGACCCTTTAAGTCCTGGCAGCTGCAATAAGGTCTCCCTGGAGCCTTCTCTTCTCCAGGCTAAACAACCCCAACTCTCCCAGCCTGGCCTCACAGCAGAGCTGTTCCAGCCCTCGGAGCATTGCTGGGGCCTCCTCTGGCCCCGCTCCAACAGGTCCATGTCTCTCCTGTGCTGAGGGCTCCAGAGCTGGACACAGCACTGGAGGGGGTCTCCCCAGAGCGGAGCAGAGGGGCAGAATCCCCTCCCTCACCCTGCTGGGCACGTGGCTTTGGATGCGGCCCAGTATATGGTTGGCCTTCTGGGCTACGAGGGCGCATTGCCGGCTCCTGTCCAGCTTTTCATCCACCAGGACTCCCAAGTCCTTCTCGGCAGAGCTGCTCTAAATCCCTTCAACCCTAAGTCTGTACTGATCCTGGGAGGTTCCCCCGACCCAGGTGCAGGGCCCTGCCCTTCGCCTCGTTGGACATCATAAGGTTCACTAGGGCCCATGCCTTGAGCTTGTCCAGGTCCCTCTGGATGGCATCCTGTCCCTCAGGCATGTCAACCACACCACTCAGCTTGGTGTCATCTTCAAACTTGCTGAGGGTGCACTCAATCCCACTGTCTACGTCACTGATGAAGTTATTAAAGAATACTGGTCACAATACGCACCCCTGAGGGACACCACTCATCACTGATCTCCATCTGGACATTGAGCCGTTGACCACTACCCTCCAGATGCGACCATCCAAGCAGCTCCTCATGCACACAACAGTCCACCCATCACATCCCTCTCTCTCCAATGTAGAGAGAAGGATGTTGTGGGGGACCATTACATAGGCCTTACAGAAGTCCAGGTAGATGACATCAGTAGCTCTTTCCTTGTCCTCTAGGTTGGTCAGGCAGGACTCACCCTTTGCGAAGCCATGCTGGCTGCCTCGCATAACCTCCAGGTCTTCCATGTGTCTTAGCATAGCTTCTAGGAGGATTTCTTCCATGATCTTCCCAGGCACAGAGGTGAGGCTGACAGGTCTGTAATTCCCAGGGTCCTCCTTGCTACTCTTTTTAAAGATGGGTGCAATATTTCCCTTCTTTCAGCCTCCAGAAACAGTTGTCTCACAGTGGGAGGGACTTCGCTTATCTAAAGGTTTAAAATAGAGGTCTACAAAGGCATGTTTGTCTGTAAGTCCTTCAGGAGTTAGTCACTTAGCTCCTACTTATTCCTACTGGGAATGAAGAGCTATAGTAACAGTTACAGATGTAAATCTGTTTCTTAACATCTGAGAACCAACAACTGACAATCCACCTGAGAAACTCAAGACAATGCGCATAGCAGCAATGTGGTGAAACAGCTCAAAGGAGCACTGTTATCTAGGTGGTAGTAAATGTTTTTTCACTACGCACATATCTTATGACAGTTTGGCTGACTGTTGCTTTTTTAATTGAAGCTTTTGGTGTGTGAGCACTTCCTATCGTGGTTATGTATCTGTAGCACTCAGGAGCAGCAGGTCTGCTGCTCTTCTGTGCCTGGAAATTGTTTAACTATGAAAGAAAAAATACATCATATTTTAGGATAATTACTGAATTTTTCCTTTCCTTGCATTTGAACCCTCATTTGTAATTGAACTTTGCATTACACTGTTCCCTGGTGCATAATATTCAGCATAAGTAGCAACTCAGGGACTTGTTCTCAAGCTGCACACATTTTAAATATAAAGACTAGTTAGTTTAAAGAGAAAAAAACTAAGTTGCTGAATAGCCACATTATTCAGATACAAAAATCAGTGTTTTGAATGCTACAGGGTCTCAGTTCCCACAGGACTGTGCAAATTTAAACTTTCAATGCTACAATGTTTTCCCTGGAAAACTACATTGTCCCATATGGGTTTCCACCCAGCAGCACCTGAGTAGTACCTAGTACAAAGCCAGACAACGTAATTTAATGTACTGTTACTTATTTAATACACTTCAATGTTAACATGATCTTTTATTTAATATTCCTTCCAAGTCTGTTACATTACATGTTCTTTTTCCCTTGATATGAACCAGAGATGTACTTGGTAATGCTTCAGCAGTGCTTTTGTTACTGTTGCTTCAGGGGAGGTATAAAGATTGAGATTCTTCTCTGAGTATTTTTGGAGTATTTGTCAATTCCCCAGGTTGGTCTGCACAGATTTATGTAGAAATGGAATTGGGCCGACATTGGTCATCACATCATTGCAAATATTTAGGTACGGAAAGAGGCAAGAAAGCCTAGGGGGCTTGCAGGGTGGAGGGGATGGACTGCAAGATGGGGACTGGAGGAGTAAATTCCGTCTGACTGAAAGAGAAGACCAGCTTCAAGACCACCTGCAGAACCTGAACAGACACAAGTCTATGGGACCTGAAGAGATGCATTCCAGAGTCCTGAAGGAATTGGATGATGTAGTTGCCAAGCCACTCTCCATGATATTTGAAAAGTTATGACAGTCATGTGAAGTCCCTGGTGACTGCAAAATGGGAAACATTGCACCCATCTTTAAAAAGAGTAGCAAGGAGAACCCTGGGAACTACCAACATGTCAGCCTCACCTCTGTGCCTGGGAAGATCATGAAACAAACCAAAGGCAAGTCCTGCTTGACCAACTTAGTGGTCTTGTAGGATGGAGTGACCACATCAGTGGACAAGGGAAGAGTTACTGATGTCATCTACCTGGACTTCTGTAAGGCCTATGTAATGGTCCCCAGCAACATCCTTCTCTCTACATTGGAGAGAGAGGGATGTGATGGGTGGACTGTTGTGTGCATGAGGAATTGCTTGGATGGTCGCATCTGGAGGGTAGTGGTCAACGGCTCAATGTCCAGATGGAGATCAGTGATGAGTGGTGTCCCTCAGGGGTGCATATTGGGACCAGTATTCTTTAATATCATCAGTGACATAGACAGTGGGATTGAGTGCACCCTCAGCAAGTTTGAAGATGACACCAAGCTGAGTGGTGTGGTTGACATGCCTGAGGGACAGGATGCCATCCAGAGGGACCTGGTCAAGCTCGAGGCATGGACCTGTGTGAACCTCATGAGGTTCAACAAGGGCAAGGTCCTACAGCTGAGTCAGGGCAACCCTCGGTATCAGTACAGGCTGGGGGATGAAGAGACGGAGAGCAGCCCCATGGAAAAGGACTTGGGGGTACTGGTGGATGAAAAGCTGGGCATGAGCCAGCAATGTGTGTTTGCAGCCCAGAAGGCCAACCACATCCTAGGCTGCATCCAAAGCAGCGTGTCCAGCAGGTCAAGGGAGGGGATTCTGCCCCTCTGCTCCGCTCTGAGGAGACTCCCCTGCAGTGCTGCTTACAGCTCTGGAGCCCTCAGCACAGGAGAGACATGGACCTGTTGGAGCGGGGCCAGAGGAGGCCACAAAAATGCTCTGAGGGCTGGAACAGCTCTGCTGTGAGGCCAGGCTGAGAGATTTGGGGTTGTTCAGCCTGGAGAAGAGAAGATTCTGGGGACACCTTAGTGCAGCCTTCCAGGACTTAAAAGGGGCATATAGGAAAGATGGGGACAGAGATTTTAGCAGGGTCTGTAGTGACAGGACATGGGGTAATGATTTTAAACTAAAAGAGGGTAGGTACAGACTAGATCTAAGGCAGAAATTTTTTAGCAATGAAGGTGGTGAACCACTGGCCCCGGTTGCCCAGAGAGGTGGTAGATGCCCCATCCCTGGAACCATTCCAGGTCAGGTTGGACAGGGCTCTGAGCAACCTGATCTACTTGAAGGTGTCCATTGCTCACTGCAGGGGGGTTGGAGAAAACGACCTTAAAAGGTCCTTCCTGATGCAAACTGTTCTATGGTTCTATGATTTCATGATTCTATGATTCTTTTTTTGCTTTGCCTGTATAAGTGGCTTTTGCTTTACTTATTAAACTGTCTTTATCTCATGAGTTTTCTCATGTTTACCCTTCCGATTCTCTCCCCCATCCCACCAACTTCGAGTGAGCAAGCATCCATGTGGTGATTAGTTGTTGGCTGAGGTTAAACCACAACACATATTCAGACATCTGGGCAGGGGTAGGGCCCCTCACTACAAGAAGGACATTTTGGACACATTGGAACGTGTCCAAAGAAGGGTATCGAAGCTGGTGAGGGGTCTGGAGCACAAGTCTTATAAGGAGCGGTTCAGAGAACTGGGGTTGTTCAGTCTGGAGAAGAGGAGGCTGAGGGGAGACCTTATCGCTCTCTGCAACTACCTGAAAGGGGGTTTTGGTGATGTGGGTGTTGGTCTCTTCTCCCAAGTAACCAGGGACAGAACGAGAGGAAATGGCCTCAAGTTGCACCAGGGGAGGTTTAGATTGGGTATTAGGAAAAATTTGTTTACGGAGAGGGTGGTCAGACATTGGAACAGGCTGCTCAGGGAGGTGGTTGAATCACCATCACTGGAAGTATTCAAAAAATATGTGGTCGTGGCACTTTGGGTCAAGGTTTAGTGGGCATGGTGGTGTTGGGTTGATGGTTGGATTTGATGATCTTGAAGGTCTTTTCCAACCTTAATGATGCTGTGATTCTGTGAGTAGGAAGAAAGACTGTGAAGTGTAAGTGGCTCTGAGGCAAAGGAGAGATCTGGGGGTCACCATGCTGTGTCCATGGTTCAGGAATCCACGTTGGGAGCAGGATGGTACCCCTAGTCTCATCAGAGCCTGCTCTGAATCCAGGCCCAGAACCTTCAATCCTCTTTTCTACTTCAAGTACAGCATTGTTGATGACTCTGCCTGTGGGTCTCCACAGGAACAGGCTGTTAACTGGCTCTAGTTGTTGGCATGGCTGTGGTATAACTCCATGGGCACCAATGGATTAGTTCTTGTATGTGCTGAGGTTGGACTTGTGTTCTCTTGTACAAAGTTAGGCACATGTCATCCTCTCCTGACGGGGGCTCCATCTCTTACTTGCTATTTTCTTTTATGTTTACTAGATTTATTTGTTAATTATTATTTAAATTGTAAGAATTGTTTGGAAATAGCTTGTTTCCCTTTTTATAGCTCATTAAGTTAAGCTTTTGGAAGCAGTATACAGGAACAATGATAAAGAGACTTTAACTGCCGTTTCCTAAGATGGTTCCTTTAATGGGCTCATAAATACAGTTGCTGGTTGTTTATTCTTTCATTACTGGGATCTATGGTTTAACAAAAAACCTCTGTGAATCTGCAAATATCTACATTTCCATTTGTAATGGTTATAGAAAACTTGGATGCAGATTAGCTCTGGGCCAATGTTCCTCAAGTTTGAGTTCATAATGCCACATGATGTCTTGAGCTGGGAAGTGAAAATGGAGTTGTCATAATGATCTCTCATTGCATTACTATGAGGAAATCAATCTGGAAGCGGGGAACAGAATAGATCAGGCAGAGGTTTGTTAAGGCTCCCTGAGACCCAGACGATGGGTGGGATCTGATGTTCCATGGTGTGCAGGGTCATCATACATATTTCTAGCCATTTCCTCATTTCAATCTGTTACGTAATTTTAAAAGAAGATAAATAACTTACCATTATTTTTAATGTATACAGTTCTGAATATTAATGAGCACATTATCATAATATGACATTTACTTGTCAGCGGGATGACACCTGCCGTGTGCGATCACATGCCTTGTTAAATGAGAGGTGTGGGCCATTTCACTCTGAAGGAGAGGCAAATTTGCCCCTTTCTCTGTGAATGAGAGGGGAACTTATTCCGAGACAGACATTAAAACATTAAGCTTTGGGGCCATCCTTTACAGCGAAAACTTCTGAACTCCTTTATATACTTTAAAGCTGAGATCACAAATTGCTGCCCTTGAGGGTGAACAGCAAAGATAAGAAAATCTGAAGAAAAAGTTAAGAAAAGTTTGGCTGACTGCTGCTTTCTTAATTGAAGCTTTTGGTGTGTGAGCACTTCCTATCGTGGTTATGTATCTGTAGCACTCAGGAGCAGCAGGTCTGCTGCTCTTCTGTGCCTGGAAATTCTTTAACTATGAAAGAAAAAATACATCATATTTTAGGATAATTACTGAATTTTTCCTTATTAGATTTCACTGTTTCCTTTTTCCCTTGTGGCCTCCAGTCTTCATTTCTGTGAAGAAGGTCTTTTGTTGGAACTTGCATAGCACATTAAAGCTTTGATATGAACTACCGCCTTTCTTCCCAAGAGACAGGTGTCTTATTTCTCTTCTCAGAATGAAAGCAAGGCCCTGGGCTCTCATGTTGCATCATTGTTCAGTACCTCCAGAAGTTTCCACCTTTGAGTTGGTGGACATGTGCTCCTACATCTCTTACAAATGGTGTCCTCCTACGTTTCCTCGTGTTTTTTAGGCATGATCACATTCATAATAAGTGCAATACATGAGACCTTATGTTACTGAATGATGGAAATGTGTTGGCATACAAAGTTAAATTTCCCTAGGTGTGGTTATTTTAGGGTTTAAACCCTCACAACAGCTAAACACATGGAAAATTCTTGGGTTTTTTTTCTTTTCTTTATATATTGCAAAGTGATTCACTTTCTACAACTATTTTATAAATGCATTTTGAAAAGTCTACTTACATATCTATTCATATCCACGTGGTTTTGTGCAATTTACTGGTAATACATACTCTTGAGTATATGCAGCACCCAATGAAGACTGCCTTAGCAACCATTTCTTCAGGCAGATTTTTGTGGATTCTTTCTTTTGCAGATGCTAAAGTGAATATGTGAAATGCTGCATATTCTGTAGCACCGGCAGAACATCATATAGTACAGAGAGAAATGTCATTGATCATGACATTTCATGACATAAAAACCAACCAACCATGGATGGTTTTTACTGAAGGTTTCTAAGTAAGGATTTAGATCCTGGTCTACAGACATTGAAAATAAAAAAATGCTATTCTTGACTGGCACGATTTAGCAGCAGATCTGAGAAAGAGTTCCAAGCTACTGACTTTCCATCAGCACGTGCTTCCTCAACCCAGTTGTAAGTTCCCTGGTTCTCTCCTTTTAAGTGTTATATTGCCTGATTTTATATGAGCTGATTTTAAAAGTCAGCTAAGAAGTTTAATTTAGAAAAGGCCATTCTTTCCACAGCAAATGATGCCACAGAATCAGATCATGATGAAAAATACTGTTTCCAAGATTAATAACAAGATTGCCTAAATCCAGAGGCTTAATGCCTTTTTGCTGACTTTTTTCTTGCATTTTACAAGCTCAAGGCCAGAAAGGAATGGGAGATGCAGAAGGCAAAAACAATGGCAAGCAAATGGATTCTGTGTACAAAACACAATGCCAAAATCTCGTGTCTTACTTTCTGAAAGCTCTGAGAGGTGATAGGACCAACTGCTTTGCTATAGAGCCACACAGAGTAAATAAACAACCGCCAACAGTATTATTTGAAGCTACTGAAAGTATTTAAATTCCCAGATTATATCTGGATGGCATCACCAACATATTTTGGGAGACATCCTACCCACGTGGGTTATGTCTTTATGAGAGGGGAGAAAGATCATTTGTGTTTAGAAGGCTTTTCCCACTTTTATTTTTGTTGGGTGTTTCCACAGCAAAACATGCATCAGGCACTGTAGAAAAGCTCTGCCTGATGGGTATGCAATGGCTTAGAGGACAAGAGAGATGAGTCTGTACTCAAATCTGTTTCAACCTGCTGAATTACCTAGACAAGTCATTCACTTCTCTTCTGCTCTGCTTCCCTTGTATCTATGGGCGTTATGAAGTCTTTATGCAAAAGGGATGGATTCTTACTGTGAGTTTGAAAAGTGCCAGATCCAACAGGCCCTTAACTGTGACTGGGGCCTCTAGAAGCTATGTTAATTTAAATAGTAATAATTTCAAACCAGTAATTATTCGATTCCTATAGAATAGATGAAAGATGTGTGAGGCATAAAGTGAGTCCACTGGCTTTGCCCGTACCTGGGTAATGCAGATCCATGCTATGGGAAGACAGCTTGAGACAACTTCTGGTACTAGATTACCCCAGCACAAAGGAAGGACTGAAGAAATAATAAATGAATATTTTGCCTTGGTTATTTCAGTGTCAGAGTTCTGGCAGCTTGTTATATGTAAGGGCAACCTTTGCACATCCCAAGGAAAGGGCCATATGCATTGTTCTCATCATGCATCTTCTGAAGATGATGGACCTTGTAGTCTTCTGTCGTGGTTTAACCTCAGCTGGCAACTAAACACCATGTAGCTGATCGCTCACTCCCCCCAGCTGGGATGGAGGAGAGAATTGGAAGAGTAAAAGTGAGAAAACTCATGGTTTGAGATAAAGACAGTTTAATAGGTAAAGCAAAAGCCGTGCACACAAGCAAAGCAGATCAAGGAATCCATTCCCCACTCCCCATGGGCAGGCAGGGGTTCAGCCATCTCCAGGGTTCCATCACACGTAAGGGTGACTTGGGAAGACAGATGCCATAACCCTGAATGTCCCCCCACCCTTCCTTCTTCTTCACCCCAACTTTATATGCTGAGCATGACATCGCACGGTATGGAATATCCCTTTGAAGAGTTTGGGTCAGCTGTCGTGGCTGTGTCCCTCCCAGCTTCCCGTGAACCCCCAGCCTGCTCGCTGGCAGGAAAGAATGAAAAACCAGACAGTCCTTGACTGCTCAGAAACAACTCAAAACATCAGCACCTTATCAACATTCTTTTCACCCCAAATCCAAAACATAGCCTCACACTAACTTCTATGAAGAAAATTAACTATCCTAGCTGAAACCAGGACAACCTCCCATGGGAGATATACAATTGCTGACTAGTTGTATAGTGGCTTTCAACATTTGAGTACTGGCATTCCCCCATTTTGGAGGAAGTCTGGGCATCTCTAAGAGTGTTTGTAGAGGATTTTTTTCACCATATGAAAAAAATCACAGGAGAAACATAATTTTCAAAACACTATTTTGTTATGGCTATGGACTAATAAGCCATCAAGTGATCCTTTGTGACCGTAGAGAGAATATTTTACAGGCTGCAGACGGCAGCCTGGACTGACACCCGGTGAATTCATAGTAAATGCTTCCCTGCCTGTTCCAAGGAGCTGCCATGCCACACTTCTGTCTTGTGGCTTTTGGCAGTCTGTTGATTAACTCACACCACCCCACAAATGCCATGGAAGTCAAGACTTCTTTCTAAAATCTAGCTGGTGTATTCAACACCACTGTAGTCATATTCACTTTCCAACAGTGAGAGCATCAGCAAAGATCAGATGGGTAAGCTCTGTAAAATAACAAAATCCTTGCACAGTGCTTGGATAAAAGCAGGCTAACAGATGTCATCATTACTGATGACCAAGAAAATTGAAGCAGCGTTCAAGCATCTGTGTGAGGGTAGCATTATCTGCCACAGAGAAAGTGAATTGCCTGTCAATCAGTGAGGAATCTTAATCCAAAGATTACATCCAAAATCTTTGGATGTAATTTGCATAAGCATCATCTTAGAAAGGACAAAGGAGAAAGATTGTTTCATGAGCAATAGGCTGGGTGGTATTAATCTGAGAACTGCAGAGCATTCTTAAACACAGAGTGTTGATATGGCAGAAGGAAACAGGATCAGCTGAAAGGTTTTTTGCTGAAGAGAAAGATTTGTCTTTTGAGTGTTCTACAACTGCAAATAACCTAACTGGATTTCCTTTTTAACAAATTATTATCTATTTTTTTTACCAGGTTGTTAATTTTAGAAAGGAACTTTTGTAAAATGACAGTAAGAGTTGATATGTTCATTCAAACCTCAGACTCTTACTTGGTGGTTTCTGCCCAGTCTTTCTGCGCCGCACTTAAAAAGCCATTTAGTACCTGAGACTTTGTTTATGCAAAACTGTTTAGAAACTTTCTGAAAATACTGCACCAGATATCCGAACACCTTTGCTTGTAAGGGAAATATAAGGCTTATATCACCTAGGGGTTTGCCTGAGGTTGTGTATTTCTCCCAGGCCAAACAACTTTTAAGTATCTTATTCTCTGTGTTGTCCTGTGCCATGCAAATATGACTCAACTAGTTTATGTGAGCTGCCCCAGCACCTGAAGTGGAAGAACTATTTTTGCAGAGTTCTTCACAAAAACTGTTCGGTCACTAATGGTGTTTTGGATATCTCCATGGACTTGAAAGATTGAGGAGAACATTGCTTTCTTCAATTTTAACTCCTGTGTGTCAAAGTCATTATATTTCACCAATTTATCCTCACGTTACAACCTGTACGTGAAGTTTAACAGTTTAACTGCAGAAGCACTGTTGTTTGCCTGAGCAAAGCCTGGGGGAAGTCATCTAGTATTTGCTGGCAAATCCTTGAGGATGGAGAAGCCACCACTACTTCTGGTAATCAGCCTTGCTATTAAAAAGTTGGGCACAGTCATTAATATGACTATACCTCATTTGATCTTCCAGTTGGATCAGAAAGCTCTTTATTCACCGATACCTAGATCGGTCTCTTCAAATATTACTAAGGCATCACTGCCTAGGTTACAAAGATTTTCTTTGTCCTTTTTCTGAAAACAGTGTAATTTTCTGTTACGTGTTACAATAGGTGGAAGACAGTACTGACGTGTGTCTTACCACTTATCATGGTAGCTTGCTCATCATCGTATCAGCCCACTCTCCTACTGATTTCTTCTTTATTTATACACACAAGGAAATATGTTTCCCTTTTTCCGCTCAGACTTCTGTGAGTTCATGGAGACCTGCTTGTGCATCCCATCCCATCAACCCTCTCCAAGTCACTGTTTCCCAGTTTTGGAGATACATTCAGTTGTAGGTATTGTTCACATAATACAAATCCATCAGCATCCTTTTAGAAACACCTGCACTTGATGATGATGGTTTTTCACTGATATCTCTCTTGTAGATCAGCCAGCCTGTTTTTAAACCATTTAATATGTGCACCAGTGATATTGTAAAGAGTTCATTTTTTCATCTATCACATGGTACCAAGTGAAACAAACACCTTAATAAATCTAAGTATATTGTCAACCACACATACATGATTAAGTCAAATAAGAAAATCAATTTTGTTTCATGAGCTGTTCATGAGCTATAAAACTCAGTCGACTGGTATTAATTATATTTCTAACTTTAATTTTCATTAATTGAATCCCATATCAACTTTAGGATTTTCTGCTGGAGAGTGAAATCAGATTAACTGGCCTGTAGTTACTAGATAATCTCTTTTTCCTCTTTGATTATCATTGAGAAGTAAGCCTTAATCTGTACTAATGCATCTTAAGATATATTTTTAGCAACCATCAGAATTCTGGAGATCTTGGAAATTTATTTCAGGACTACTGGCTGTAAGTTGCTTCAGATTTGAGTTACTTGAAAACTTCAGATATTTAGCCAGTTGATTCCCCAGACTGCCTGGAGGTTGCCATGTTCTTTGCCCAACATGACATCCAGCTCCCTTGGAGTATGAGTGGCTTTTCTCACCTCCACCTGGCCGGCTGCTCTCAGGTGACCTTTCTCTTTGGCTGTCTGCCTAGAAGCATTGGTGGGAAGCCAACCAGTGGGTGAGCCGAGCATCTGTCTTGCAGGTGGGACTAGGGTAAACTCCTTGGATGGTTTCCTAAGAAACCAGCTATCTGGAAAGGAATTATTCTATTTTGCAAGAGAGCAAGTTTACAACACAAAATTAAATGCCAATCATCCCTAATCTCTCACCAAATACAAATTCTTTTTTCTGGTCAGATAATGGTAAATTTCTTTCACATGCAGACCAAAAAAAAAAAAAAAAGGGAGGGGGGAAACTTTTCTTGTTTTCTTCCACATCGAAAACATAAAATGATAAAACATAATAAGCAGGAAAACTTAATCAAGAAGGGAAAGGCTCTGCAGTTGTGACCCCTTGGCAAAAGCTGTAAGATGTCAAATCTAGAGGATCAGAACCCTGTCATTTGACTTGGAGCATTATTTCACACATTTCTTGAAATTTTATGTACTTAATAGGCAATCTGTCAGGGGAAAAAAAAAAGAATCGACATTCAAGCAATCTCTCTTTTTTTCTCCTAAATTCACTAGCAAGAAATGAGAGGAAATACTGGATTTCTGTAGGTAGTGATTTTTGGCTACAACTGAAAGAACAAAAATGACAAACAAGAGTCATGTGAAACGCTCAGTTTTACCTGTATCAACTGACTGGAATTTCCTTTTGAAAAACTTTGATAAATCCTGAATAGTTTCAGTCTGATTATATGTGTTGCTTAAAGTCTTCTGGAACTTGTTAAAAAATGAAACTCTGGTGTTTTTTATCTGAATACATATTCATGTGTTTTATAAAGGAAGGAAACACCATTAAATGCCTTTTGGAGAATATGAATTGGCAAGGAATATAATTATATGATGAATGGACAGCACAACAATAATCTCTGTACTGGTAAACTGGGAGTTATGATTGCAAAGCATGTAGAAGACCCATCCAGAAGAATCTATGAGGGGTGTCCTGGCCGAGGACAGAGCTCTGAGGATTACCTGAGGAAAGCTGTTGTGTTTTACTTTGTTCTGTTTGACGGGGAGAAGAAAAACCAGACTCCAGAGAGTTGGCTCAACATTTTTGTTTACTCGCTGAACATTGAGATGAAAGATTTCCCTGCCGTGCAGTCATCTCTTATTGCAAGTCCAGTCCAGAAGACAAGAATAAAACAAAGTGCAAAGCAAATGGCCCAGAAGAGAGGGGGTAGGGGAAGACAAACACCGAAAAAGTAATAACAATGATGCCAAAACAGGAACAGAGAATGAGAGACCAGCTGAGCATAAATGAGGGTACAAAGAAAATAGGACAATGGAAAAGAAATAAGGATTGGAAGAAAGACAAACATTGGGATGTATTGAAAATTCTGCTCAAGTGATCCTTAAACTCGTACCATTGTTTTGAAAAACAGCTGTGTAATGCTCTTGGGCCGGGTGCTGGCAAACATCTTAATACTACACCTACCAGTATGGGTTAATCTACAGAGATAAATGGAACAAAATCAGCTTCAATGTACAGTTACTGGTATTTCAATCCTTTGTGAAAAGATCATAATTTTACATTTATCTCATGCCTGTTGTAATTCTTAGATCTGCAACCAAATTTCTTGTGGCACTGAGTGAATGACATGAGCTATGTCTATACGTTGAGGACAAAAAAACACTTGAAAATTGTCTTAAGCATGCGAAGCACTATGGTTGGCTTGCTTTCTCTCTCTATTTTTTCTTACTGTGGCTGTAGACCAGCCTGAGAGGATCCATCTTGGCAATACGCAGCTCGGGTTTCCTGTGAGTGCGGAGTGCCGTCTCTATAACACTGGGGATCCCAGGCTCTTCTCAGTCTCTTCCCCACCACAGTTGTACCTCATATCTTTAGTGAGGGAGAAGATAAATAGGTCTGAATATCAAATTAATTTGAGTGCTAAGAGTCTGTGCCTTGGCACCTAGTCAGTATGGTGTATCCTATGTAAATATAACTCAGGCTTCTCAAATTTCTGCTTTCTAACAGTGAATCAGCTTCTGCAGTACTTCAAGGGCAGGTGATCACACAGTCAGAGAATCACAGAATAACTGTAGTTGGAAGTGGCTTATGGAGGTCTCAAGACAACCCTACTGCTCAAAGCAAGGCCAGATAACAGCAGTTTGCTCAGGGCCCTTTCAAGTTACAATTTGAACAGTTACAGGGATGGTCACTTCACCCCTTCTTTGGGCTTTTTTCATAAATTTGACCATGCTCTTGGTGAATATTTTTTTTGTCCCTAATAGCTAATCAGAGTTTCTGGTGTTGCAGCTTGTGTTCATTGCCTTTTGTGCTATTGCTGTGCTCCTCTAAGAAACAAGAGGAGCTCCGTCTGCGCTACACCCTCTCGTTAGCTAGCTGTAAGACTCTGCAATAAGACAGCAGAAAGATTCTCCATGAGCCTTCTCTTCTCCAGGCTGAATAAACCCACCTGCAGTTTTTCCTTGTGTTTCACGTGCTTAAGCTTCCTGACTGTCTTCATGGCCCCGTGCTGGACTTGCTGGACCTCTATGTTGATGTCAATTGCTTCAATGATCCTGGGCACCTCCAGTTAATTGTTGCAGACATGGACAGTGATTGATTGGAATTATATGGGGCTAATGTCACCAAAATACCCAAGGTCACTGTGGTTCTAGAAAAACATGCAGGTTGTGTCTGGGAAAGTATGTGACAAAATGATTCCAGAGAATTAAAAAAATACTTGACTGGTGAGAGAGGGGAACTATGTTATACTCGGAATTAGAGAAATTCTCTCTCCCTCATCCGAAGCACGCCCTAGGAAGGAGAGCATGGAGAGCTGATCCCATGTTTCAGGGAATGAATCTGTAGCCATCAAAACCCCATGGGTTGAATCATTGCTTGAAGGCAGCACAATTAATCTGTTGTATCCTAATGACCTTCAGTGATTTTTGAACACAATGCTTTTTACCCAAATAATTCTGGCACATGGTTCTTTTCTGCTTTTTGTTCTGGGTAAGGTAACTCTTACGGGATGGTCAATGCAAACAAAAAGTCCTCTCCCTCCTTCCAGAATCTCTCTTTAAAGGAAGAGATTAACCTGCTTTAGTGCCCATGTACTCTCAATTATACTTAATATTTTCTGGTTTTGTTTGTTTGTATGTAAACAGCTGTTTTCTGTCTGCTGTTGTTTAGTTGAGAAAAAACTTAACAAATGTGATTTCAAACTGAACAGAAATTATGCTCCAGCTACAAATTCCCCAAAGAAATATAAAACATTAAGGTAAACACATATCTGCATTTGAATAAAACCAAATCCTCCAAGCAATGTTCAAAGATGTCAAAATAATTAGCATACTAACAATGAAGTCAGGTAATAAACTGATTTTTAAAGGCAAATAAATAAGACAAAGTGGCTTTGGAAAACTTGGACCTAATTCTTCCTTCTAAAATGTTCAAATTTGCATGACACAAATTTATGAGACTTTAAATTAAACTTACAATGAAAACAGGCAATGAAAGCAAAGATTTATTTCCATCTGAGTGAGTTTTAAATACTATATTACTTTCTTCTCATAAAATCTTCCAGGTGGAAGGCCAGCAGATTTTGAAGTTTTGCCCACTGGACAGTGTCGCGTGCCAGTCACAGAATGGAGCGAGATTTTGTTCGTATTCTCGGGAACAGAATTAAAACGGAGTCAAGCGCCAGGTAACTTTATTTGCCTGACAACAGGTTCGCAAATGCAAGAGAAAGGGGAAGGGGAAGGGGAAGGGAAGGGAAGGGGAAGGGAGGGGAGGGGAGGCGAGGCGAGGCGAGGCGAGGTGAGGCGAGGCGAGGCAAGGAAAGGAAAGGAAGAATAAGTTGCAATAGCTACCACCACGGAGCTGCGGCATCCTGACAGTCCAATTCTTCAAGTCCGGTGGGAGAATGTTCCTCTTGATGTTTCTCAATGTTCTCTGTGATGTTTTCCCAGATGTTTTCCTGCCAATATTTCTCCCAGATGTTCTGCTCTTTTATAGGGTTGTCTTCATAGTCCTTCCGAGAATCACTTAGCACATTCTACGAGCTGCTTTGCTTAACCACACCCCCCATCTGGTGGTGGTACGCATGCCCAATACCATCAGGGGTCTCCGGGTCCCTTTGTGTTCCAGGCTCCAGGTCTGGGTGCATGCACAGGGGGTAGGTTAAATTTCTTAGGATCAGTTCCACATTCAGGTTCATATGAAGACAGGAAACCTTTAGTCAAGACAAATGTCCTGACAGGAAGGCTTTAGTCTTGCGGTCTGCTCCGTTGTTACGGCAGTGGTGTCAGTTGGTGGTTTAACGTTCCAGCAATGTTGAGACAAACATCCAACACACTCTTTTACAGATAGTTACTCCTTAAACAGAAAGGATCCTTCTGCTGCCCAGTGGTAGCTGTAGGCAGTTGCTGTTATCAAGGAACTGTGCTAAATACTGTGTAAGTATACTGTTAAAGACAATCCCCATCTCAAAAAGCTGATAATCAAAATAACCAAAGTTGATAAAGTCTCAAAGAAACATCACAGTGTCTACAGCTTATAGAACAGAGATTGGGATGTACAGAGGAACTCTATGGCTTTCCCACAAAGGATATCCAGATCAGGTAGGAATTAATCAGAGTTTGCGCTTCTCACTTTAGTGCCTCTGTGGAAGTTCAGTGTTGCTGCAAGGGCCACTCCCTTAACAGCAAACATAACAGTCATCTTCTTGGTGTGTTTTGTCCATCCATACTTCCTGCTGTGCTGGAGATGGTCAGGTTACTCTTTCAGTGGACATCGAAACAAATATATTTTTCAAAGTCTTGTGATAATTTAACTTTTAAGTGGGAAAAATGCATGTTTTCATAGCATCCAGCTTCCCATCCCAGGGTCAGCACTGAGCCCAGTCTTAATACTGGGTTTCTCAGTATATTTTAAGGGTTCCCAATGAATAGCGGATATCATTAAAACAAATCAATTTACAATAAGAACTGCACAGTTGTTCTATTTGTACACAAAGTTAGTGTTAGTTGTTGGCAAGATGAGATCAGGGAAACAAGGGGTCACAGCTCCTCAGGCTATGCTTGGAGGTTGTAAGTCAAAGTCCATGATCACTACAATTTTTGTCCTGCTTGTGAGCTGTTACTTAGCTCAGCACATCCGCTTTAGGAAGCAGAACTCTTCAAATATCTGACGGTGAGGTGGGGTATAGCATTTTCTGCTTGACAGAAGACTGATCTAGCAAACGTAACAAAAATCTAGACAAACACATTTGAGTTTTCCTCTTCAAGATTTTTGTTTTGGTCAGTCAATCCTGTTCCTGAGAACTTTGCTTGTTTGTAAAGTGGGTTTTGTGAGTGTAGATGGTGAGGAAATCCATGGTTCCTTGATAGGGAAAATACCCCCAATGCCTATAAAAGAGGGAAGAATAACTAAAGGAAATATTCTAAAAATGTTGGGGGCTTATTGAATTGCACCTCGTTGCCTAATTTTTCTGTACAAGAGTAATCTGGTAGATCTGTCCCAAGCTTTTAAAGAGGTCCTGTTCCTCTCAGAGCTTCAAGGTCTAAATGCTGAAACCACCACAGGAACTTAGTGTTACAGAGTATACTCTCTGTGTTTGTATTCGTCCAGTCAATTTGGGTTAAATACATAGGGTCTCTATAGCATGCTAAAGGACACAGGCATTTAAGTAACGAAGTCTAAGCACATACGAGAAGAGTAGTCTAGCAACCCTGTTGCACCTGAACAAGGGGTCTCTTGAGCTTTCTTGCAGTAGATGTTCCAATTTTTGTAAGCGGAAAAATACTGTACTTAGCTGGGAGGAAGAGACCTAGATTTAGTCTGTACAGATATCTGCATGATAGATACTGTGTGTGATATATTCACTGAAAATAAGACTGTTGGCAGGATGAATGCTCTTACACAAGGATGTGGAGTGACTTAGTTCAGTCAGTATTTTGTGTTTTAGAAAATTTCCAGTGAAAGAACTGAGAAAAACTTTTACCTATGTAGTCTGCAGCTGAACACTGGAGTGCAAACCCCCTCAGGCACAGGATTTAGTTGAACCTGGACCTGTCTCATCCTGGGTGAATGCACTGACTCCTGATGAAAAACATTTGGGACTAATTCTTGATTAAAAAAAAAAAAATCTGCTTATGTGTGTGCAGCACTTGGTCTGGCAGTTGTGCAGTGAGCAGGCATGCTAAAACAGCCTATGCAGAGAAAGGCCTAATTAGGTGTGAGGTAAGTTCTGATATACTCAGCATCATGAGTAGAAGGAAACCTGAGACATATGGCCTTTTTTGGAACTTCAAGGGTTAGCTGGCAGCCAAACAGTGTGTTTGGGGATCTTCCTTCTGGACACCTTTTGGGGACTAAGTAGAGTAACTGCATGGCTATGTCCCATCATCCAGTTAACTCAAGTGAATTAAAAATGAATTGCCCTTGAGAGTCATTGTTCATGCTATTCATCTTGGAATTCCAAGGGCCTCTACTGGGAATGCCAACACTGCTAAATACAAGAGGTCAGCGATCGATCAAAGCCAAATAGTGCAGATGGGCTCACATCAAATCTGCCAAACAGATCTGTCTTAGAAGGCACTAAACAGAGTGGTCCAAAACAGAGCCATGGAGTAACATAATTAATTAAGCAATCTGGAGAATCAGGGTCCAATGCTCAAACTTCTTTCCCTTGTTCTCTTTACCTAAGGGGTGGGGATTAACCCTTAAGGAAACTCACTTGGAAACGTTTGTGGTCATGTAAACCAGCAGTCACAGAAATATACATGCTAATGAACTCTTGGCTTCAGGAACAGGGTGGCTTCATGCAAACTGCCTTTCAGAAATGGTCACCTGAGTGTCTCAACAGGTGAACTATGTCCAGCAACTGTTTGGGAATCTGAGAGTTAGACTGGGATAAACCGATTTCAGGAATGTTTTGGCATTTTTGTAATATTGATGATTGTATTACAGTGCCTAGACTGTTTCTGGGACAGACTTTTATAGTCACAGCCTTACTGACTAATGTGGAGTCTATGCAATTGCATTGTGTCCCCAGTCCTGGACCCTGACTGGGTCTTACCTCCACAGTAGGAGACCAGTTTGCTTTTCTTGCTCTTGTGCATCCTTGAGAGCATCAAGATTTCCTTCCAAAAGTACACTAGAGAAAACACCATGTCTGTCACTGTGGCTGTCCAAAGGACTGGGTTGGGGAGCTCTGTGGAGCACCTCCTTGCAAAGTGCAGAGTCAACATAAGAAGAACTTGGACAGGAGGACTTTGCTGTCTAAGTTTCTTCAGCTTCGCAGTGCACTAGGACAAAACGCATAAAAAAAGTGCTTAAAACCTGGGTTTAAATAATGTGTCTACACATGTTGTACAGAAAGTATATGGTAAAATAGGGAAAAGAAGCCAGAAACTCCATTTTTTTTCACATTAGTACCTAAACCCTGAACTATGTCTTTCAGATAGTGTTAATTCTTCCTGTATTTCCCCTCACAGTGCAGGTCTGTTAGAGCTACAGCAGAGCACTTCCACCACATACAATGTGGGGGGCAAAAGATGCCCTCCAAGGCCATCTGCAAACTGCTTAAACTAAATAAGGTTAATCCATTTATAAAAAAGTGAAATGGAAACATAATTTTAATGTGCTCCATGATATGAAGCAAGTGAACTTGGAACTTGAGCTTTGCTGTTACCTAGAAGAAATAAATTCAGCAAAAACTCAAATCCCATTTCCATATATATTGCTGGTCTTATCAGTGTTTTGTCTAAAATGTTAAAGTAATCTTAATTATCTGAACTACAATCAAAAATAAAAGTCAGCACTGTGCTCCATCTTATTAAAATTCAGGGTTGGGATAATGTTACTTTGGAAAAACCTCATGTGTGTGCCATAAATTAAACTTCGAAGATTCAAGTAAATTACTTTCCCAGCCAAATTATTTTCTCATGTGCAAAACAGGGGCACTGGAAAACTTTCCCTATAATGGGTACATTTGGAGCTGATTTCTGAAAAGCAGTAATTAATATAAATGAATATACATAGCTTTTTCTAAAATATTATCTACGAATGGATGCATGTGGTTTGCATATGCAAAAAGCATTCTTAGCTTCCACCAATTGATTCTGAACACTTCCTTTGGCTGCACAAACACCTATTGCAGTAAAATGTGAACTTGCAAGGTTAATAAGTACACTGAATCAAACCGTTTCTGTCATTCCCTGTGGTGAGGTGGCAAATCTTATAAAACTTCTGCTAACATATCTTCGCATTGCTAAGAATTTTGATTTTTGCCTGTGCTAGTTTTTCAAGTGTGGAAAGTAGACGTATGCCTGGTGATATACCTGCTCGCAATTTACACATTGCTTTTATCTCTGTATCAATAGTGTATGTTCGTATTTATGAATTTGCATGGCAAGCAAGGTCCCATCTCCTAGATTATATATATATATGCAAAAGATGAGAGATGGTCCTTGTGCTTAAGCTTTTCAGCCATAAATAGACAAAGGATGAGGGAAAGGAAATATCTGTATTTTCTCTCTGTAGAGAGAGACTTCTGCCTGTAGCAGAGACAGGAATCAAGCTCAGATCATGAATCCAGTCCTTCACCCCAGGACTATGCTTTCACCCTCTCTCTATGCATGAGTCTCATTTCCATATTTCATCACATTAATGATTGTTTCCCACAGTTGCATCCTGATTATCCCGCCAGTTAAAGAGAAAATCCAGGCTTATATCATCTGCAAAGAAATTAAAACGCCTACGCTCTTGACAATAGATTGTTGTAGTTATATTACTGCTCTGATATCCAGCTGCACCTGGTTCAAATAAAACCCTATTTAAATTGAATGACAATATTTTCTTAAGATCTGTGAGACTATTACTGGGGACTTTAAATGAGTCAATCCAGTTTCTTCTATAATTCTATAACAGCAAACTGCTTTCCAAAGGTTTTCTGTCGTTTTTCACTCATTTAGAAGGGCAAAGCTGCAGGAAGAATAAGTTACAGATGAACATTAATTAGGGTGAAGCAGCAGGACTATGTAAATTATGAAGGAGGTGCTTTTTGCTGAGTTACAGATTGATTCCTTTCGTAATCACATTCCATTTTCAGTACAGCTTCTTTTTAAAATGAGATAGGCCGAGAAGAGATAAGCATCTGGTGAAATACAGTACCCACTCTTTCAGATTCTTCTTAGGTGGTTGTCTAGAATGACATGACTCAGATTAAAAAAGGAAGAAAATAATAGAAAAAATAGGTCAGAGGTTCTCAGTACCAATTAATTTAGCATTAAAAAAATAGAAATTGTTAAACTTCATGGAAAATTGAAACAGTTAAGAAATGTGAATAAAATACCATCTTATACAGATGATAGGAACAATAGCGTTTTGCATTTTTCTTTGAACTTCTTTATGTCATAGTTCCAAATGGGACCTTACAGACATCAGATACATAAAACTCTAGAGTTCTCATGGAACTGTCAGGCTATTTCAATTAATACCTGTTTAAGAATGTAATTTTTTCTCATTGTTTGTTTTTCACCAGTTAAAAAACATTACTGTACATCATTCTGCAATTACTGTTACCCATTTCCTTTACTGAGGGTCATGTGTGCACCTCTCATATATGGTATTATTCTCCACCACTGAAATGCAGCCACCTCCAGGGCAATCCATTCTTTGTTGATGCTTATAAATGGAGGGACCAGCTTCCTGGTGTGGTTCCAGAAATTTAGACCAGAAAATTTTCAGGATGCTTTTTTGTCCCAGAAGTTTTTTGTAAGTGGGATTTTTCATCTGCCTCTCATATGGATGGGAATGTACTACTAGTACCTCAAGGACTGAGCTGATATGTCAAATTACTTCACTGAAAAGGACTCATTCTCCTCCTCATGACCCCATGCAAGTGTGTTTTCCTTGTCATTTGATTAGAGAGAAGGGCACTCTCTAGAAAAAAAGCATTTTTTTTCAGACCGACTCTTTGCCGGGTACACGCTGGGGTGCACATCTGGCTCCTGGAGTTGTCTGAGAGACAGACCCAGTCCCTTGCAGTATGACTCCAGCGGCAGCAGCAATCTCAGCTTTTCTGTGGCTCCCTGTGCCAGAACAGCTGGTATTTTCCACGCAGGTTATGTATGTGCATGTATGGACGGAGAGAGGTGGTCACATAGTGGTATACAGGCTGTGACACTGTCCTGTGAGAGATAACTTCATAGGGAGAGCTAGCGCTTGCAGTGCACCGCCATTTACTGTATGGAGGAGACCGCACTTGGGGCTTTTTAACGTTCACACCACCTAACCCCACTTAGGATGTAGGGATCCCAGAACAACTGGAGTGCCTGACGGACCTGAGCTGGGAGGTGGTGGAGTCGCCATCTCTGGAAGTGTTCAAAAAATGTGTGGATGTGGTGCTTCAAGATATGGTTTAGGGAACATGGTGGCGCTGGATTAATGGTTGGACTTGATGATCTTGAAGGTCCTTTCCAACCTTGGTGATTCTGTGATTCTGTGATTCTTTTCCTGCCTACCTTAGGGTTAGATGCCTGCTGTGAAACTTGAGTTCAAGAGAAGGGTCATTGATTCAAACTTTTCTCTACAGGGAACCATGCCAGTTCCCTATAGTGTCCACGGGAAGAAGTAGTCTTGATGCTTACGTCCCATTCCTCTTACAGATGGCACCCTTTAATCAACAGCTCTGGGTAAAGGAAAGCAGGAAGTTCCCATTTCTTTCTTGAGCTTATGTGCTGTAGGGGATGCTACATTTTGCTTTTGTTGTAGGTGGCCTAAATAGGATCTTGGGCCTAACTGTGACACCTGAATGGAGATGAGTATTATTACTATACTCTAGCAGAAGTATAGAAACCTCCACAGGGGGAGGTCCTTATAGCAAAGGACAGAGCAACTCAGATTTCCTCTCTAAGATTAAGTAAACCTATTTTTCTCTGCCTTTTTTACTATTTACTAATCAGAATGTCATGGGCAACTCCATGCATTTAGGGAGTCTTTCCAGATTTTTTTGAGCAAGCTTCATTAACACCTGCTCCTCCTCCTCCTCCTTCTTTCTTCTACCAGTGAACAGCGTCAAGCTGTCAAGGCAGAATCAGTTGTCCTCTAACAGCCAAACTTTACAGGGTCCATATATAACCATCCAAAACTGAGCATTGGCACGTAGCTCCCATTAACAAGACCTCAACAATGTGTATCACAGAATTGCAGACTCCCTTAGGTTGGAAGGAACATCTTGTGACCACCTAGTCCAATATGCCTGCTCAAGAAGGGTCAGCTAGAGCAGGTTGACCAGGACAGTGTCCTGGTTAGGTGACAGGAGTTGTAGGAACCTGGAGAAGACGTACTTCAGAAGTTCACATAGATTCAACTCCTTAAAGTCCAAAGTGTTCACAAGTTCTTTGCTTTTGTCTTGTTTAAATCTTTATCCCATTATTTGCTTGATTCAGGTAATGTTTTCACCTACTTTAGTGGCTAAATGGAGAGTGAGGTTGTCGCTGGATTACACTGGAAGTGCAGATTTTGCCAAGGGGAGGCAGAAGTAAGAGAACCCTATATGACCTTGATGTGTCTTTTTTTTTTCCTCTAAGGTGTAAGAGACCAGGAGGGAGTGGGCAGAGCTGCTGGTTCCAGCCCAGCCTTATGACTCACCTGAAATGTGACGGAGCTTCAGCAGCCTGTGGGCACCAATGGCTTGTAATGGGAAGTGGATGGAGACAGGCATTACAAACTGGGGAGAGAGGGGAAGAAAAGAAGGGAGGGATTCCTCTGATAAAATAGGTATCTCTGTTTAAGCCAGTCACTCAAGGCTTCCATTACAGCCTGTGGAGAAAAATAGGAAGAACATTTTTTTTTTTGTCCTCATCCTCAGGGTTCTCATTTCTCTCCTTTCTGCCTCAGGGACTCGCTGACAGGTTATACACCCTACTTCCACAGTGATACTTCCTCCATTGCTTAGGCTGGAAATTAATCTTTTCATTACTCCAGGAATATTTACCAGCACTGAATTTGCACTTAAACCAGGAAAGAACAAAATGGCTATGAAAACAGGATTTGGGTAGAATGGTCTATTTGCAGTCCTCTTCTTTTTAGTTGGTGGACTGCCTTCTTTTTGTTTAGTCAACCAACTTTAAATAAATGAAAAAAGAGAGAAGCCTAGCCTGGGCCAGATTTACTGCTACAGTAAACTGACGTAAATTAATTGGATTTTCTTGGCTTTTTTTTTCCATACTGATACATGAGTAGATAACAGCTAATTTTCAAATGTGTGGTTCCATGAAAATATGCACTTATGCAACTTCCATATATTAGGTAGTTTTTGTTCCCTCTTTTAGCTGCTCCACTATCATAATAATAGGCTATAGCCACATCTATGCTAGTAAATTAAATAATGCCAGGGTATGCTACTGTGCCCTGGAACTCAGTCATCTCTACTGTTGTGAGAATTGTCCCTGGCATGGTTTTGGCTGGAGACATCCAGAGTTCTGTCAAATGCTTCCCAAGCCAAGTGGGGAAGCTATCAGCGATGATTCCCAACAGGCAGTTTGAATATGGACATGCTGCACTGGAAGCTGGAAGAGTTTAAAAGCATGGACAAAAGCTATGCTGTGCCATTTGGCTTCAACGTCAGGAAACAATTCTGTAATACTTTGTTCACTAGCACAGATACAGCCTGCAAGTGCTACCAGGTAGTGGAGAACAACCATTACCTTGCATGGTAAAGAGCTAGGCTTTTGGTGCTGAAAGTCATGATGTCAAATCACTCACCTACAAGTCTTTATTATCATGACATAGGGTTAATATTGATCTATCTATCCAGGTAGAAATATGCACAAAATATCTGCCCCAAATACACACTTTTCTACCCTCTGAATGTATAAAATCTACTCTACATTATCTGTTTTTATGTGGTGTAAATGAGCACTAAATTTGGCACATAATGGTCCTCTTAGATTTATGGATCATGAGCAGATTTTAAAATACATCTACTGCTTCTCGCACATGCAAGGTCTTACACGCAGTAGCACATGTGCTGCAGCAAGGATCTGCATGTGTATAATGGACAAGTCTGGCATTTCTGAATGCCCATCAACCTGGTACAAATGTACTAAGTCATAAGCTTTCACCTGACAAATTTTCTAGTCTATAAAAACAGGATGTAGAGAATACACTAATGCTATCCCTGAAATTACACATCAAATTCTCTTCCTTAATCCTACATTTCTACCGAAAAATTTCAGAAAATTGCCCAGGCAAAATGATAGTGACTGACCAGTAACAACATCGAGTATTTGCTAGCTGAAGTGAACAGGCACTTTCCTGTAGGTTAACAAGGACCCAATTACATGCAGATTTGCCAATGTGGACTGGAATTAGTTTAAAAAAAAACTTTGGGACTGACACTGGTCTTTAATGCAGTCTAAAAAAGTAATGATATTAGCCTGGTAATTTATTCAGACTGAGTGACATAGAAGACACTGAACTTCATCTCACAGATTTTAATGTCGCATCCTATTTCAGAACAGCATCCGACTTCAGAAGTGACAGTGACACGGGGATGTCTGGAATACAGTATAAACCAGCTAAGTGTTTTTCTACCAGTGAAGGCTCTCATCACCCATTAAAAAAAATTCATCAGTATTTAAGGACTCCCTCTCTGCCCTTTGCCTCCCAAGACAGAGAGGCTAAATTAATTTACAAAAATGCTGAAGTCCTAAAAATTAATGATGTCATTACTATTCAATTGCAGTATGCTGCTGGACAGAGAATCATGTAATGAATAAAATTCCTTTATCCCATCCTGATCCAGCCTAATGCTTTAAATACCTGACTAGTGCTTCTCACTTTAGTGCAAATAAACATGGCCTGTATTCCAAAGGAGCCCCTAAATCTGTGTGAGAAGTTCGTATTGAGATCAACTGCTTGTAAGGTAAAATCAGTCACGTTCTTAACTGCTTACCTGGGCCTTAAAATTAAAACATGTTCTTAAATGCTTTGATGTGGTGAAGTTTTCCTGGCCCTGAGGGCACTACGAGTCCTTACTGTCCCTGCCCACCTCCCCTGAGCACCATGCCCATAGCCAAGGACCCCATTTCAGACCAGCCCAGGGCCATCAGATGCTGCAGGATGCTGGTCTGTAGCCCTACCACACCCCTGTCCTGCCTGGCCCCTAACCATGGGCTGATGTCCTGACCTGTCCTCATCCCAGCCCCATCTCCATGGCCCTGTTAAGGACAGGAGAAATGAAAACTTTCAGTAGAACTTCTTTCACAGTGACTCTAAAAATTTCCAGCTGTATAATCCATTCATATGAGAACTGCATACTTCTTCTCAATTTTTAATATTATGTATTTGAAGTAGGTTTTTTTAAAGGCTAGACCAAGTGATTTACACCTCTTTGTAATTAGATGTAGCAATAAGAATAATGTTTCACATTATACTGGAATGTTCTTTTAAACTTTGTCATGTAATCTTAAAAAACTTAATAGATATGGTGATTGGTATCTTAATTCAATTGTTACTTGACTTGTGGGCTACTTTTTGATTTGCTCAAATAAATGGCTAAATTGTCTGGGATGTAATTGTCTTCTGTCAGGGCTTTCTGTGAATGTATTTTTAATTTCTAAGTGGTTCAGTTCCTGTCATGTCTATTCAAGCACTTTTTTCTTTTTGTAGTAGCATTAATGCCAATAATGCTAACTGGATAATGCTGCTGAATAAATCATAGAATCATAGAATCATAGACTAGTTTGGGTTGGAAGAGACCTTTAAAGGCCATCTAGTCCAGCCCCCCTGCAGTGAGCAGGGACATCTTCAGCTAGACCAGGGTGCTCAGAGCCCAGTCCAACCTGACCTGGAATAGTTCCAGAGATGGGACATCTCCCCAGACCCTTTCGACATGTATATTGTAATTTTCAGAGCTCTTCCTGTACTTTCAGTCTCATAAGTCCCCATTTTAAAAAAGTAATAAGTATTATTATCCATATTTTTCAGATAGAAAACTGGGCACAGAAGTGAAATGCTACATTTTGTAATTCCATTTCTAGCTGGCTCCAGGCAGATGCTTGTGAATCTTGACATGTGCCTGCAATTTCTCTGCTGCTCTCCTGTACACTGAAAACATGGCTGAGCTCCTGAAGACTATCACCATCAGGCTTTGGTGTCTGGCTATGTTTATTCTAGTAAATTATATGTGTGTGAGACCACTCTCTATCTGTGAGACCAACCAGCATAGAACGATCAATATCTATGTGAATAGATATTTTGGCCTCCAAACTGGGAGCAACCTGTCTATAGGGTTGAGAACGGTCTCTGGTATATGCTATCACTGGTGCCAGAGAAATGTCATGGACAACGCTGGTTTCCCTTTGCCAAAATGTATGCCATGGACCATTCTAACAAGATAGATAATCATATCCCATTCTCATGGAATCATCAACTCTGAAAGCTGTCTCTAGAAAAGATCCTATAGATATGTGACACGCAGGTTTAATATTGAGAGGTTCACCATTTTTGGCATAGACACCAGGCAAGACGTTCAGCTTTTTCTCCATGTTTGGGTGGCCACTGTTCAGAAAGTCTTGGTAAAAGCAGTTTTCTGTGTGCTCCGATACCTACAAATCTCAGTAAAAACTATAATGTCTGTGCCATGTAATTTTTGTATTGATGGGACTAGCACATGTGGTTTTGAGGAACTGTCTTCTCTTGAGGAACTTCTCTTCCCTATTCTGTGAACAGGGAAAGGACTGAAGGGACTGTAGCTGCTTATTGCTCCCCAGATTTCACTTGACAAATTATGGTGGCACTGTATTATAAATAAGAGGACCAGACTGTGGCCTTTTAGAAAAGAATTATTGGTTGTGGGTCAGGGCTACTGGGGCATGTAATGAAAGCGTGGCCTTGGGGATAAGGTGCTCTCAGATGTAGGGTACCTCAGGCTATGGGGACTGGCGTATAGGAACACGTTGGAGGAAAGGCTAAGCACACCTGCAGATTTGCTCTTGGTATTTCTCATCAGATGTTTTCAGTCTCTCCCAGAGGATAATCTGAGGGGCTGACAATGTGGACAGTCTGGGAATTTAGCTTCAAAGGCACAGCCAAACATGCCCACCAAAGCACTGGAAATACAATGGAGTGTGTAACAATCCCACCCTATGTCTGAGGGAAGAATCTTACCCTTGTGCTATTGACAAAGGGAGAAGAGAGATGGAGCTGTTTGTTTCCTGAATTTAAAAGTAGAAAGGATTATTTATATATGATTTTTTTTCAGTTGATCAGGTAACTTTTTTTGCTTATCTTTACTTCTATTTGACTTGGCTGTCTGTGAATGTAAACACTTTTGTCACAGGGATCTGGAATGATGTCCCGCTGTAATACATACAAAGATAATGAGATCCCTTGTGCTGAAAGCAATAAATCAGAGTAGGTTTGGTTTGCCAAGCTGCAAATCTGACTGTATTTGTGCGTGTTATAATGACTCACCTCCACCAAAGGCATCTGACCAAAAGGCTACTCTTGAAATATTTTATTTAACGGTGTATTGGACCTCACTGGAATAGAGTCAACTTTCTTCGTAGCAGCTTGGATGGTACTGTGTTTCATATTTGTGACCAAAACAATACTGATAACATACTAATATCTAAATATTGCTGAACAGTGCACAGCATCAAGGCCGCCTTTGTTTCTTACTCTGCCCCGCCAGTGAATACATTAGGGGTTGTGCAATAGGCTGGTAGTGGACACAACCAGGCAGATGACCTGAACTAAACAAAGAGATAGTCCATACCATATAACATCATGCTCAGCAATAAAGAGGGAAAACAGGGAGTTTTAGGAAGGTTAGCTTTTTTTCTCTCAGGATTTGGCTGGGCATCAGCCTACCCATGAGAGTTAGTATGTGATTAATTTTACATCACTTGTTTCGTTTTGTTTTCTCTTCTTTCTCTCTTCTTCCACATAACTTTCACTTATTAATCATTCTTTTAATCTCAACCCCCAGGTTTTCCTGCTTTTACTCTTCCTTTCCTCTTCCCCCAACCCACTGGGGGTGAAGAAGGGACGTGAGCAAGCGGCTGTGTGCTGCTTAGCTGCCTTCCAGGGTTAACACACAACAAGCAATTAAACAATACATTTGAGAAAACAAAATTGCAGAAAACAAAACTGCAAAACAGAGTGCACACTTGCTCTATCTAATCTTGTGCTTTGCTGTGAGCTCAACAAGATAAAGCTGCTTCTTGAGGCACAGAAATTAACTTGCATTCTTCTCTGGGGACAGGGAGGTATGTCTACATTGGAGACTCCGAACAAGCTGGCTTAGGAAGTAGAGCAATTTAATGATGGTAGGATGGAATTTCTCAGCAGGACTAATTAGTTCAAGCAAAACACAGTTTCTGTTTCTAGCATCCTGATACTGTGTTGTTAGTTCTATAAACATCTTTTTCACTGCATCTTGCCTGGCCTTCAGGCAGCTTGGTTTTCTAATATCTTTGCTCTCCCTATATGCCTAGAGCCCAGTTTCCATAATACACTCATTTCTTTGTGTCAAGGCCTGGTTATGATCTCTTCTTTCTGCCTCTGACTTTTTTTCTTCTCCCATTAATTTCCAGGCAGGTAATTCAAGAAATGTCCCAGTGACAGTGGTGTTGCTAATTAGAAGCTGCTCAGTCTTTACAGCATGTAAGCCGTGCTCTGCATAACATAGCTTGTTGTGGGGTGAGAAAAGTGAATTACTCTGCTCTCTTTTTGAGAGTCTGACACACCATCATAGAAGTCCACTGCTGAAATTCCTATCTTGTAGATGCCTATCTCACTGAAAGCTGCCTACATGTATTGGAAGAAACTGAAATCTTGACGATAACTTAAAAACAAAGGCAAGGCCCATCTCCCACTCCTTGTTACCAGAAGGGCGCAAGTAGGAACACAGCGTCGTTTTACTCTTGTACCCAGAACTAAGCTGTGGATATTTTGCATCACGGAATTAACCTCATTTAATCTTAGGCATCTAAATGACAAACAACTAATCTAACTAATCTACCTTTAGATGTCTTAAAGTTAGGTGAGATGAATCTCAATGTAAAGGAGATTTACTGTTCAATTTCAGTGCTTTGTTGCACCATGAACACCATGACACTTTTTAGCTGTGGAGGGATTTTATCTTCAGGTATATACAGCAGTATTGAAGTCTCAGTCATTCTCATGTGGAGCCAGTGCTAGTGATGTACAGATTTTAGAGAGAATCAGTCAAGGCTGATATGCCTTCAATCCTTGAATCATTTGTCTTTGTATGACTCAACTGCCAATTTGTAAATTCCTTATTTAGGCACTTTAGTAAAAGCAACCCAATTTATTGATCCCATCTGTTTAAAATTAATTATTTCTGTGCTGGAATAACAGGTTTGTTAATTACCATTATTAAATAATGTCCCTTCTGGAAGCTGGGACTTCCTTACTTGGAAGTTGCTGACCTCATATGCCATAACTGTTCTACACGCTCTTGCACATACACATAAATGCACACATACACTTGCTTCTTCCTTTTATTATTTTCATTTAGAGAAAAACAAATCACCCCAGGACTGAGGCTGAACATTTGATTCCTTTGGTTATTACAGCATGCTCAGCCATATAGTCAAACACTGTAAAGGCATTCATTAATTTTCCAGGTTGCTCCAACTGAGTTTTAAAGATATGGTTTTTAATCAGTCCCTGTGCTTTGGTACTGTGTCCTGCATGCAAATATTTTACGCAGTGCTGAAAGCCCCTTTACTCTGTAAAAGGAATCTGCAAAGGTGCTTGCCAAAGACTGATCATTTTCAGGTAAACAGCATAAAGGTCCGCCAATGGGTGGTGCAAGAGACCCAAAATGTGAGAGTTTATTTGACACCAACTTCTTAACCGTGCAAGGTGACTAGGAGTAGCCTTCGTGGTCTATGAACACTTCTAGAATACAATTCAGAAAATCTTCCAGCACACACATAAAATAATCAGATTTATTGCCTGTGGGCATGCCTGTTTTCATGAGTGAAAAGTCTGAATGATTGCTCAGATCTAGATATCGACCACCTCCTATGATCTCTGAAAGATTCCTTCATGGATTAGTCTGTGGTGCTTGTTGCAAGAGCTGACTGCTTCGTGTCTATGAATTAAAGAGAAAAGTAAGGTACTTTCAAATGGTTATAATGGGTAAACAACTGAACACGAACTCCTAAAATGAACTTGTGCAGAAAGATAGTCTTTGGTTGGATAACTGCAGTAGAGAAGTGATTTTGGTCTTCGATACAACTTTATATTATGTGAAACTCAACTTCCACAGTCAAAAATAATGATAAAACTGGAAAGGATGGAGAACAACTGCAAAAATTATTCAAGAACTGAAGAAGAAAGACTTATAGTGAGAGAGGTTAACTGTCTCTCTGTGCCAAAATGACAAAAAGGTATGATTACAGTATTTAGGAATAAAATATTGGGTAACAATCAATGTTTTGTGCTAGTAAAGATGGCATAATGTGAACTTAGAATGGAATTTGAAGCCAGGCAGACTTAAATGAGAAACTAGAAGGAAAGAACTTTTGAACAGTCTAGAAGAAAGGAGTGGTGTCCTCCTTGTGGAAATTAAGCTCTCCTCATTTCTTTGGATTAACTCTGTATACATTGCTGAAAGTTAGTATACCAGACACAAATTGTTGCTCTACACGGAGGGTTAAATCTATAAGTCAGACTAGTTATCCTGATAATTGCTGGCATCATAACCTCTACTAATTGCTGAACTCATATAGTGGCACTATGATTTTTCGTAGATATAAGGCTGCTTTACAGACAGGGCTAGGTTAAAAAAATACCAACAGTTTCATGTGAACAATTGGAAGTGTTCAATACTTGACCGTTTTAGTACTGTGGACTAGATTTTTATTCAAGGTGAGGTTCTCACAGGCTACAGTTTTCAGTGTGAAAGTTCTGAGGCTCGTGTTGGATTTATGTAAAAGTTTGATGGTTAAGTCTTTCCTACTAGTACCTAAAAAATATCTGGCAACAGCAAATATAAATGAAATCTGTCCAGGACAGCTTTTTATTATATTGCTGATGACAGCATCTTTCCTTTTCCTGTAGTCCCACCTCTTATGACTTTCTATTGTCCTAATACACATTCATAGCTTGATGCCAATCCACTCTGCTCTGAAAAATCCAGAGCCTGTATAAAACCATCATATGTGAAAATGTTGTTAAGGACTGTCTTATGTACTAGCAGCAGAATTAGTGCACAAATCCTAATAAAGATTTCTCACATTAGCTGGCATAAGCCACTTTAAGTCCCTTGTCTATTTGAAACAGTACTGTCCCTTTAGGGACAATAGGGACAATACTGTTCCAGTAGGGACAATTAAACTTTGTAATGTGAATTCATACTATATTTTCTTTGGTCTAGGGAACACTTTGCAGTATATATATATGTATGTGCAAGTCCCTATTCATGGATATGGAATTTATACCCAAAGCATAGGATGCATCTCACGCCTTTGAGGTGCCTGTCTCAGAGACTGAATATGTCTTTCATGATTAATTTTAATACACTTACTTGGTTAATCATAATTCAGATGCTTCTTCCTTTGTGGAGAGGGAAACAATTAAGTCTTCTGCACGGGACTTTATATTATTTCTAATTAGTTATTCGTCTCAGATACTGATATGCATAACATTATGGGAACAACAGGCACATGGAAGAACCAGAAAAAATAATGGAATTTTAAATTCCAGAACACAGAGTATGACAAAGCTGTGGACAAAAGAAAGCAACAAGAAAAGGATGATTGTGAGCTGAGAATTGTAATACGTCTGCGAGCTAAGAAATTATATTGGTATTTAGGGCTGATGCAGCACAGATGATATGAACAAAAAACTCAAGATGATAAATAAAGTCAGATTATTCTTGGACAGAGTCACATAGATTATATAGCAGTGAGACAAAATAGATCAAGAAATGCTGATTAAAGAAAAGCTGGCAAGGTTAGATGAATTTTAGTCATTAAGAATTTTAATTATGCTGATATTGATCAGTATCACAACTCTGAATACCTTTCCCCCACACAAACTCTGAACAGTGTGCTCTTGAGGGAGGGAGTCTGCTTATGCATGTTGTCGAGCAGGCTGCAGCATATGTGATCATTTGCCTTTCGGCTTTTAAGGCATCACAAGAAATGAGCCAACTATACAACTTACATTGAGAAGACTGGTTCTGCAGCGGGGTTAAACAATTGAGGAAAGCAAGGGTTCTTCTAGAATTCATAATCATTTTAATGTAGTTAAACATCCTTTATATTATAGAAAATTGGTGGCATTGCTCAGCCGCCCAGTGTTACTAATTGAATCTGGTGGGAAAATAAGTGATGAAGACAGTCATAATCAGAAGTTCTTACCCTAGCATGATTTACTTCTCATTCTCCTCCTCCTAAATTTGTTACATTGCAAGATTTCTAGCTACTGTTAAACCATTTCAAGAAGCAATGGGAAGAAGGCAAAGCCTTCTCTTACTGAAAAGAAATAACTATATTGATTTTGAAGATCTTGATGTATGTGTAAAAGCAACCCTAATAAAATAATATTAATTTGTGCTTAAGGAAGAAAATAAGATTGCAACAGAACCGAAATGATGTAATAGTTACCAAAGCCGTCCTGAAGCAAAGTAGAAACCCTCCTGCAAGGATTGAATGCATCTTTCAAGTTGATGTCATCCTTAGTTTTCAGTGATGTCACAAGGAGCAGAAAATACACAGTATCATGCTGGATTATGTCAATGTATAAATTCACAAAATTGTGCCTTAAAATCTGTAATATTAAGAAAAAATTGTGAAACTAGAACTGTGCTTTTTCATAGTTTTCTTTTAATTAAAAGCATCACTCAAAAGTTAATGACACACAGTATGAACCAAAGATATTTTCCATATAGCTATCTGAAATTTATGAGATATGCTTTTAAAACAGGAGAAATTGCAGTCTTGAGGAAGCTACTAGTACCATGACAGCAACCTTGAGTCTGAATGTGATCTGAAATGTTTGAAATGTAAAGTGATTATTTTTTTCTAGGTTTTAACAGTAATGTGATAGGACCCTAAATTATTGTGGATCATAACAGACCTATAGCAGGGACCCTTACTATTTTATATGGAACTCATTTATTATGAAGGACTACTTAATAAGGAGACTACTTAATGAAGAAATAACACTAAATTTAACTGACGCACAGATTTATCAAAGTGCTTAGATTTTAAACTTTTTTTTCAATCCCTCATTTCTTCCTGAAATAACTTGCTGAATCTGGTCTGTAAGGTTTTGTCCTACCTGACTGTAGACATTTGCAATGTAGATACTCTTTGGCCTAAATCCAGCCTGTTATTTTCTAAGCATTGCATGTACTGCTTTGTTCTCTATAATAAGTTGCAGGGTGTGAGTGTCTTATTTGTTACTATCAGTAAAAGCAATCTGTGGGGCAAAAAAACAAAGAGAAAGGTTTACACCAATGTAGAAAAGAAAAACAGAAAAGTTGAGCATATCAATAGATTTGTCCCCACCTCAAAGTCATATTTTGATGAATTAAGTGAATCTGAACAATATGAAACTAATTAGTAAACTTTTGACTAATGTCAAAGAATACCAAGATGGTGAGAAGCGAGAAGGCGATTGGAGATGATTCAGGCACAGTAGAAGTGCTGAATATCATTGATGTCATTATCTTGACAAAATTCAGTGGCTGTTAAATGTAATTGGGGTTAAGGAACATCTCCTAACTCTGAAGAAATTCTAAGAATTTGCTTTTCCGTTTTTGAAACCTCAGCACAGGCCTTGGGTCTAGTCACTTGCAAATGGTTCAGTGGTTTATTAACGACAGCACCAGCTTCATTTAAGCAGTGTATCTTCAGCTGTTTCCCTTGCTCTTCATTGCTTTTCAGCAGAAAGGGAAGACCTATGAATTTAATTTTTTTTTCTGTTAAAAAACTCCATGTCAAAAACTTCTCTGACTTCAAGTTGTTTACTTTAGTGCCACAGAGGAGCTAAGCTTATTCACAGTAGCTAATGGTCTGTATGATCTGGTGTGGTCATATTCAGATTAAAAGGGGTAAGATCTTTAAATGATTACCAAAATAATTTACAGGAGGGACATTCATTATTTTTCTCCCAGTAGATTGATCTTTCTCCAGAAAAATAAGTCTATATGTAGACAAAGAGCACTACATTCCCAGGAAATAAATCAGAAGGCCTTAAAACGAGCTTATTTACTTATTCCGTTGTGATTAGAGAGATTCATTCCAGGGTCTCCGTCTGGATTGTTAACCAAACTTCATTGTTAATCAAAGCCTTCTAATTAAAAAAACCTAAAGCAAACAAGTTAGCCAAAACAAAATATTGGCAGAAAGGCATCCATGAAGGCACATATGCATAAAGGCTCATTTCTGCAGGAAAAAGGTATATTAATAGTACACCTTACTCCAGTGAGTAATGCAGATGTACTTCACAGGTTTTAAGGAGACTCCAGTGAATTGCTGAGCAGGGGTAGAGAACATATGGAAGTCAGAGTCAACATGGTATGTAAAAATTGTACTCATTAAGTCAAACAACCTGATGAGATTGCCTTCCTGCTTCATCTATATTTCAGCAGGTCATATGCTGGTTCTGTACTACTGGAAGTAGACTCCATCAAGAAATGCTATACAACAAAGAAACATCAGGAAGATGTGAGCCTGAGTAAGTGCAGGATTACATCAGCTGCAAAATTTGACAAACTTACTTTCTTACTAGCATATGGAACTTCTTCATTTTGTCCTTCCAGGCCATCCTGAAGTAGAGGTTTTAGATCATTATTGACATTGTTAGCATAAGTCTTTTTCTCCAAACTCATAATGCTACCTGTCTGTGCACCTCATGGCCACCAGTGTGCTCTTCTGTGGGTGGCTAATACATTTTTTGATCACAGAATTGTGTAGGATCCATTTCAATAATCAAATATTTCTGCCTTTCTGATGACTGTATTATAAAGACCCACACAGAAAAAACTGAAGATTTAGTTTTAGTTTTTACAGTTATTTCAAAAGCAGAATTTCACATTTTTTAAATGAACAAATTTTAGATATAAAAAAAATCGAAAGAATGACAACCTTTTTTTTTGATAGTCTTGCTCACGTTCAGAAAGATTGTTACTGCTGAGTGACAATGTAGGAAGTTGTACAATTGAATTAGAGATGTAATATGTTAGGAGGATTGTCATACTCCATAATCCAAAAACTATAGATAACATCTGTACATTGCTGCTTCTGGCTTTACTGCTTGGACAGGTCAGATTGCTTTCAAATTATGCTGTAATTCGGTCAGATAGAACTGAGTCTCTTGAATAACACCAGTGAATCTCCAAGCTGCGCACAACATCTGAGTGGTGTTGTGAATACCTGTAACAAATATCGATGATTATATCTAAAAGCTACAGATCTTTTAGCCCTGAAAATTTAGTGGTTTGTATCGTTCAAGAGAGCTATTTTGAGGAGGGAAAGGAACACAAACCTACCCCACACTTTTTTATCAAGCCTTGCGAAGGAAAAGGTGCTCATTAAGTTAGATGATCACATTTGCCATTTCAGAGGAAAGGGAATTAGGAAGAGGGACACCTCATCATTCAGTGAAAGTAGAAGTGTCATCTGCATATAAATGCGTAAGACTTTCCACTGGCATCAGCCAGGTTTATAATAAGGAGAAAAGTACAGTAAGAGACATAAGACTGACCCTGGCAATACAGATGATCAAAGGGGTTTGGGGAAAAAATTATCTCAGGGGAAAGGTCTGCAGGATGAATGCCTCTGTGGGGATGGGAAAGGAGAGAAACCGGACTGGGACAAAAAATGAGCATCAGGTTAGGACACCACATTGAGAAGCGATGAGAATGGAAGCTTTAATCAGAAACTTAAACACTCTCAACTTCATTTGATGGCCATGGGCAATTTTTGCTTGGGAATACTTACTGTAGCCAAGCAAGGAAGTTTCTGGGAAGGGAAAAGCTCTGCACTGCCTGTGTGAGAGCTCAGGTTTGGATTCGTGAAGGTAGGCAGGGAAGATACCCCAGGAATGGATGGAGGAAAGAATTAAAGCTGGGTTAAATTTGGTTGTTTGAGAAATGGTATTAGAAGTTCATGGCAAAAGTGGACCAGAGTGGGTTACTAAGATTGCTGGAAGACACCAGGATATTAGTCTGAAAGGGCAAGAAGCACTTCAAATCCCTGATCATTTAAGTCAGGTCCAGCTTTGGCTTAAAAATTATATAATTAAAAAAACCCAAACAACCCAAAACCCAGTATTGATAGGTTGATTCAATTTGTCCAATGGCTTTTAACTTTCAGGCTGCAGAGGTTTGCATTTTGAAACCTTTCTGTTCTACTATGTAGATTGTTGTCTTTCATTGCTTAAGAGTGTTTAATGTCGTCTTCTTAATCCTAAGGCTGGAGCTTAAAAGAAAATACTAACACTGAACTTGGCACACTGAAAAGAGAGAGAGGATCATCATGGAGGTAGATCTTACGCTTAAGCTTAGCAGCTTTGAGGCATCTCTGACATTTGGTTACAGGTTCTTAGACTGCACAGGATTTATGTTCTTTGCCGCTCTTTGACTCATCTCCACAGATGGGATACAGAAATAGAAACTGTGCTTTGAATATAATTTTCTGCAGAGCTTTTCCCACTTCTCAAGGGTTTCCTTCTTCTTCTGTGGGAGGACTATTTCTTTTTTTCCAACCATGTACAAGAAGGGACAAACTCCAAATAATTTTGCATCCAAAAGTATGCATATCACTATTTTGCAATTATATTTGCACTACATTTCTGGCAATGGTCGTGAATGACTGGCATCAACTATGATTCATTATTCATTCCTCGAAGGACTTGGCATATCAGCAAGAGGCAAAAACCTCCACTCAATTTCACATTGTTTCTTCCAACAGGCAAATCATGAGCAATTTTCCTGGAGGAATCAGCTGGGGTGTGGAAAAGGAAGGTGAAGTCTGGAAATCTCAGAAAAGGGCATATTTCTGTAGCAATTTAACTCATACAAAGAAAATGGCTATCATCAAAAGGACTACGAATGACAACATTTACCCAGCTCATTCAGGTAGAGGTCAGACAGCCAGTAACTGCATTGGATGGTAATTGCCACTGTAATGGAGACACCTCTGGTGAGTGACAAAACAACACTGTGACAGAGAAGAGGGGGGTAAAGGAAATATTATACAGATTAGATCAAAAGTAAGTGACGCATGTGACAGGAAGTGAATGTGGGTGTTCTAGCCAAAGTCTCAGGGATGATGGTGATTTTTTCCTTCATGATATTTTCTATTCTTATACCACTCTCTTCCTGTTCTGGGGGCCTCTTTTGAGCAGACTTTTAGTAAAGATGTGAGACACCTCCCAGACTTATTAAAACCTGCAGTAAGTCTTGATTCTTCTTTTTCATAAGCCAATCATACATTACCATCAGCAGCGAGAACTTTCTTGCTCCTTCCCTTTGGCATCCCCTAAGGGCTCTGTAAGCATCTGAGGGCTGTGTCTTCATAGCCATGTTTTAATTATATTCCATCAACCTTCACTCACAATGTTATTGACAAATACTTTTGTGACATCATGACTAACTAAATTAATAGCAGCAAACATGTCAATTAATTTAAAAATACAGAGAACAACTCCCCTTCATTTTCAAATGATACTAACACAGACAAAGACAGGCAGAATAATTTATCAGCCATTGCTCCTTAATTTGAGACATCTTCAGTGATGAATGTTTGGCTGATTAAATAGGACAGTCATCTGTATTAACTATGGGAGGTAAGACTATCAACACTCAGTTGAACATTTAAAGCTTTAGGAAGCAGCTCTGTAAAAGGAATATTTAAAAAGGTTTCTGTCACAGACAGCTCTGTAAAGTGGGGTTGGCTGGCCTTTCTCTTAGCAGATATTAAAACCTTCCTTTAATCCAAGAGCCACTGGTTCAAGAGGAGGACGTGAGCCCTGCTGGTCCTTGAGCAGAGAGCAGGGAAGCCTGCAGATCGTCCAGTCAGAAACAGTTACACAGGGCAGTGTTCAAGCAGAGGACTGTGTGCCCTTGAGATCTTTGCTTCTGCAGAGCAAAATAAGAGAACCACAGGTGGCAAACTGCATTAAAAGAGCTTAAAGCCACTCATTTCAAAGTCAGAATTACGTTTGCAAGTACAACCCCAATTCAGTGCTGCATGCATATGTTTTAAAATTAATTTTAGCATCACAGAATCCCATATAATTTCACACCTGGACCCTTGTCTCACTTCCAGGAAAATGAGACTCAGGTAGTCACCTGGCATATAACAACTCAGCCCTAGCAGTTAAAGTTCAGCAAGGTCAGAATTGCCTGGAAGCAGGACCTTGTTATGGGAAATATGAAGTAACTGCAGTGAAGAAAGGCCCACCTACAGCTATTAAAAATACATGGAATGTTGTCTCCCTCCAGAACGTTGCCACTGATGTTTTTCAATTACACTGATGTGAGTTTTAATCAGATTGAAATATGTCTACATAATTAACTATAGGGACATTTGACTGATGTAGCAACATCAGCAGAGAAGAAGAAAAAAAACCAGCCATGATATCTATAATGCTATGATAATGAACAATTAGAAATAGCAATGTGTTATCTGCATTCTAATTGCTCTTTGTAGTGCTCAGAGAGGTTTGATGGGGGATGTTGTTTTTGCTTAGATTCTTACCCAAAGACCATTTACAGCCACAGAAATTTTTATGTTGGCTTTTGTGGGCTTCGGGTGAAGTCCTCCTTGGACAAAGAGCAAGAAGAGTATAGAAACCATGGTTGGAATTGCAAAGTGTTCAGAATAGGAGCAAATCAGACACCCCTTTCCTATGTTTGTGATTGAAATTCAGTCCACTTTCTAGATGATCCATAGAGTTCTGAGGCATGGCATGTATGGAAGATCCTGCATGTGTTGTGCTGTGCTAGTATTTCTGTGTTAGCATTATCTTCATCTGTTTGGCAAGGACATTTTGTAAAATGAAGCCAGTTCTTTACCATATTTACCGTCTTTCTTTCAAATGTTATGGAAGCAAGAGTTTGTAGGATCTTCAGCTAGCTTCAGTGTAGTCCAACCTGAAAAGGAGGGTTATGTGCCCTCTAAGCAGCTTCTGAAGAGAGAAAGGAGCTCATACACTAAGCTCTCTAATCTGCCATTGGCAGAGGTTATGGTAACCTTATAGCAGAGGCAACCCCTATAGATACGCCAGATGGTGAGATAAGCGGAAACAAATTGCTCACTGGAGAAGATGGTCCTACCATGCAGTTTATTGCCGGGCCCAGTCCCAGCATAGGCCCTGTGAAACACAATTTCCAGAGGTAGTAGATAAAGTTGTGGTTTTAACTCCTGTCGAGATAACAGGTGTGCAGGCAGTCTAGGAATGAAGGAACGGTGCAAATTGCTGCAACAAGAGCTGCCTGAATTCACTGGAAGGAAATAACCTAACTTTCTATGGGCAGATTCAGGAGATGAAGAGTGTCCTAGTTTCAGCTGGGATAGAGTTAATTTTCTTCCTGATAGTTGGTATAGAGCTGTGTTTTGGATTTGGGATGAAAATAATGTCGTTAACATACTGATGTTTTTAGTTGTTTGCTAAGTAGTCAAGGATTGTTCAGCTTCTCATGCTGGCTTGCCAGCGAGAAGGTGGGGGGTGAAGGAAGGTGTCTCGCCTGTAAATTTGCTTTCCGAGAAGAAAAGGTAAACAGTGTAATTATTACCAGTTTTGGAGAGATGGCTCCCAACGTACGAAGATGACAGCAATGCTGAGTAAAAGTACCAGATTAGTCTCACGACCAGCCATTTTATCATATCATAAGCCACTGTTACAAACTACAGCAAAATGATAACCTTGAGCAAGCTCCAGAGGTGACAAACAGCAAAACGGAGAACATATACTGAATGTAAGGTGTTACAAGCACAACAACTTTGAGAGCAAATAAGTCAACATTATGGCCAGCAACTATCAAACTAATATAACAAATGCTTATAACAAATTTGTTCCTACACCCTCAGATCTGTTGTTATATCAACCCATTGGGCCCCATGTTGGGTGCCAAAAAGGACTGTTGTGGTTTAACGTGGCAGGCAGCTGAACACCACACAGCCCTTTTCTCACTCCCCCTCCGCCTCAGTGGGATGGGGGAGACAATTGGGAAAAAAAAATGTAAAATTTGTGGGCTGAGGTAGAGATAGTTTAATAGGACAGAAAAGGAAATAATAATAATAACAACAACAACAATAACAACAACAACATACAGAAGAAGGAATGAACAATGCAATTGTTCACCACCTGCTGACTGACACCCAACCAGTTCCCGAGCAGTTTCCCTCCCCAGCCAGATCCCCCAATGCTGAGCATGACATCATATGGTATGGAATATCCCTTTGGCCAGCCTGGGTCAGCTGTCCTGGCTGTGTCCCCTCCCAGCTCCCTGTGCACCCCCAGCCTCCTCGCTGGCAGCCCAGCACGAGAAGCTGAACAGTCACAGAATCACAGAATCACAGAATGACTAGGTTGGAAAGGACCTTCAAGATCATCAAGTCCAACCATTAATCCAGCGCCACCATGTTCCCTAAACCATGTCCTGAAGTGCCACATCCACACGTTTTTTGAACACTTCCAGAGATGGCGACTCCACCACCTCCCTGGGCAGCCTGTTCCAAGGCCTGACCACTCTCTCAGTGAAGAAATTTTTCCTAATATCCAATCTAAACCTCCCCTGGCGCAACTTGAGGCCATTTCCTCTTGTCCTATCACTAGTTACTTGGGAGAAGAGACCAACACCCTCATCGCCACAACCTCCTTTCAGGTAGTTGTAGAGAGCAAGAAGGTCTCCCCTCAGCCTCCTCTTCTGCAGCCTAAACAACCCCAGTTCCCTCAGCCGCTCCTCATCAGACTTGTGCTCCAGACCCCTCACCAGCTTCGTTGCCCTTCTCTGGACACGCTCCAGCAGCTCAATGTCCTTCTTGTAGTGAGGGGCCCAAAACTAAACACGGGATTCAAGGTGCAGCCTCACCAGTGCTGAGTACAGGGGCACAATCACTGCCCTAAGCAGTCCTTGACTGCTCAGCAACAACTAGAAACATAAGTATGTTATCAACATTAGTTTCATCCCAAATCCAAAATCCAGCACTATACTAGCTATTAGGAAGAAAATTAACTGTATCCCAGCTGAAACCAGGACAGGCAGATAGAATGAACTTTCCTCAAGAACCTCCCTCAAGGTGTGTCTCAGGTTACTTCAGTTAAATATGTTGCAATCTATTTTCTTCACAGTTGTTCATTCATGCCTATTCATTCACACTATCTAGATTCTGGCTCTACAAAGATACATTTCACGTATTTTTTTTCTCATTACAAGTGAATGATTTTTGGCAAAAGTCAATTAGACCGTGAATTAATTGCCAGAATGATGTATTGATCACCTTTTTCCTGTAGGAGTTGTTGAATATTTTTCTCTGTTAATATATTAAACTTAATGTTACAATTAAGCTTCCTTAGGTTGGAATCATCAATATTTTAATAATACCTCATTATCTTTATCGTGAAGAATTCTGAGTATCCAAACTTCTCTGGTTTTATATTTTATCTACTTTCAGATCAATTTGTTAGCTGACAGACATCCATTCAGATAAAATATTGGCATCTATTTTGTATACTTCAGGCCTATTCAACCAACTCACTCTATTATCCCAATTTATAAAGCTGGCCAGCTAAGTATGTCATCTGTATTACAGTGACACATCCTATAATCAGTAGAAAGTAAAAAAAAATCTCCCATAACACAGCAGTTCAGTCATCCTGCTACAAGAAACAAGATGAATGTATGCACCATTTTTCCTTACTTGTTTGTGGTGGATAATTGTTTGTTGTTTCATTTCTCCACACGTGTTAGGATGTGTTAAGCAGTAAGAATAGCTGTATTGAATTGACTACTTCTTTAATTACGTTTTGGGTTTTGGGGACGTCTATGATGAGGTTTTAATTTTGTGAAGTGTGCGGGAGGAGGGAAGTATCAGTAATTAACAGTGGGCTCCGTTGTAAAGTCTTAACAGTGAGGCTTGCCTTGTCCTTGGGTAAAGATTCCCACAAGAAACCTACTCCCACCTTAAAATATCTGCATTGTATCTGCCTTCTCCAGAGTGTTCATATGTATCTCTGTGTGAACATAGATGCATCTCCAATGGTTTGTTATGATGAGCGATGTTAGGATCTTTTCTTCCTCAGGTATCTCAACATTTCTCACTTTTAAAGAGGAACTGTGAGAAGGAACTAGAGATCTGTCTGTAGTCAGTGATTTTTGTTTATATGTCCTCATTCCAAAGTGGACAGTTACAAACTGAGATTACAGCAGAGTTCAGGTCTGGGTTGGATTATATGATCAAAGTTGTGACTTCAAGCAAGTAGTCAGGTTTTTCTGTAGAGTGTGTAGAGGAGAATGGACTGTAAGTCAAGATCTTAGGTTAATAATGTAGTTCTAGAAGTATCCATAAGAGATTACCTACCCATGAACTACCTCTGTCTTGAGATCACTTCCTGGAAAGAAATACCAATTTTAGGCCTTTTGTGGCAGGTGAAGCTCTGAGATGAAGGAAATTCTTAATACGGATTTTTGCATGGCCAATGTGAATATAAGAGCCTTTGTGGTTAATGAGACTTTTGAAATGCCTTAGTATGTCTACAATGCACATGGCAGACTGTGTCCCAAATTTAGCTGTGAGTATTATTCAGGAGAGATATTTTTGTTTTATATTTTCCCATTCTCTCCCTATTAAGTGCTGTAAAGTGCTTCTGACAAATGATGTTAGCATAGCATTATGTCTAAGTCTTAGTTAATGACCTCTTTCAGTACTGGGAAGAACATGTGTTTACTCACTATTCTGGACAAAGGGGTCCAGGAAGGTTGGACAGTCTTCAAGAAGGAAATCTTAAAGGCGCAGGAGCAGGCGGTCCCCATGTGCCATAAGAAGGGCTGGCGGGGAAGGCGACCGGCCTGACTGAACAGGGAGCTTCTGCTGGGTCTCAGGGAAAAGAGGAGAGTTTATCACTGCTGGAAGAAGGGGCAGGCAACTCACGAAGAGTACAAGGATCTCGTTAGGTCAAGCAGGGACAAAATTAGAAAGGCAAAAGCCCAGCTAGAGCTCAGTCTGGCCACAGTCGTAAAGGATAATAAAAAATGTTTTTACAAATATATTAACAACAAAAAGAGAGGCAAGGAGAATCTCCATCCCCTACTGGATATGGCGGGGAACATTGTCTCCAAGGACGAGGACAAGGTTGAGGTACTTAATGACTTCTTTGCCTCAGTCTTTAATAGCCAGTCCAGGTATCCAGAGGGCATTCAGCCCCCTGAGCTGGAAGACGGGGATGGAGAGCACAATGTACTCCTCATAATCCAGGAGGAAGCAGTCAAGGACATGCTAAACCACCTGGACACCCACAAGTCTATGGGGTCTGATGGGATCCACCCCAGAGTACTGAGAGAGCTGGCGGAGGAGCTTGCCAAGCCACTCTCCATCATTTATCAGCAGTCCTGGTTAACAGGGGAGGTCCCAGAAGACTGGAGGCTTGCCAGTGTGACGCCCGTCTACAAGAAAGGCTGGAAGGAGGATCCTGGGAACTACAGGCCTGTCAGCCTGACCTCTGTACCGGGGAAGATTATGGAGCGGTTTGTCTTGAGAGTGCTCACAGGGCATCTGCAGCACAACCAAGGGATCAGGCCCAGCCAGCATGGGTTCGTGAAAGGCAGGTCCTGCTTGACCAACCTGATCTCCTTCTATGACCAGGTGACCCGCCTAGTGGATGAGGGAAAGACTGTGGATGTTGTCTACCTGGACTTTAGTAAAGCCTTTGACAGCGTCTCCCACAGCATTCTCCTGGAGAAACTGGCAGCTCGTGGCTTAGACGGGTTTACTCTTCGCTGGGTGAGGAACTGGCTGGACGGCTGAGCCCAGAGAGTTGTGGTGAACGGCGTTAAATCCGGCTGGCGGCCGGTCACAAGCGGTGTTCCCCAGGGCTCGGTTCTGGGGCCGGTCTTGTTCAATATCTTTATTGATGATCTGGATGAGGGGATCGAGTGCTCCCTCAGTAACTGTGCAGATGACACCAAGTTGGGTGGGAGTGTTGATGTGCTGGAGGGTAGGAGGGCTCTGCAGAGGGATCTGGACAGGCTGGATCGATGGGCCAAGGCCAACTGTATGAGGTTTAATAAGGCCAAGTGCCGGGTTCTGCACTTCGGCCACAACAACCCCATGCAACGCTACAGGCTTGGGGAGGAGTGGCTAGAAAGCAGCCTGGCGGAAAGGGACCTGGGGGTGCTGGTTGACAGCCGGCTGAATATGAGCCAGCAGTGTGCCCAGGTGGCCAAGAAGGCCAACAGCATCCTGGCCTGTATCAGGAATAGTGTGGCCAGCAGGAGTAGGGAAGTGGTCATGCCTCTGTACTCGGCACTGGTGAGGCCGCACCTTGAATCCTATGTTCAGTTTTGGGCCCCTCACTACAAGAAGGATGTTGAGGTGCTGGACCGTGTCCAGAGAAGGGCAACGAAGCTGGTTAGGGGTCTGGAGCAGAAGTCTGATGAGGAGCAGCTGAGGGAACTGGGGTTGTTTAGGCTGCAGAAAAGGAGGCTGAGGGGAGACCTTCTCGCTCTCTACAACTACCTGAAAGGGGGTTGTGGCGACGAGGGTGTTGGTCTCTTCTCCCAAGTAACTAATGATAGGACAAGAGGAAATGGCCTCAAGTTGCGCCGGGGGAGGTTTAGATTGGATATTAGGAAAAATTTCTTCACTGAGAGAGTGGTCAGGCATTGGAAAGGCTGCCCAGGGAGGTGGTGGAGCCGCCATCTCTGGAAGTGTTCAAAAAACGTGTGGATGTGGCGCTTCAGGACATGGTTTAGGGAACATGGTGGCGCTGGATTAATGCTTGGACTTGATGATCTTGAAGGTCCTTTCCAACCTAGTGATTCTGTGATTCTGTGATTATTCAAAATATATTCAAAACAGCTGTCAGTGACCTAATGCCTCATAGATTTGAATTTGTTCCTGGCTGCCTTGGGCAAGTGTTTTAGTTAATAGAGAGTTGAGGATAAAGTTTTGAAGTCCTCCTAGCTCCATCTGGATAATAGAAATGGGACTAGCTCTATTACAGATGTGATGGCAGGTTGGCTTTATTAGAAAATAATAGTAGGAAGTAACACATAAAGAGAATTAGAAACACTCGGTCACCATTAAGTATCAGCCATGATATCTTACAGACGCAGTGATTGCTAATATATTGCTAACTGCCATGTAATTTCAAATATCTGGTAAATAATTAATTCTATTGAAATTTCAATTGAAATTTCTGTATTACAGGTTACTTGAAAAAGAGATTATCTATTAGAGCTGAACAGAATGTAATGGAATCTTACATTGTCATTACTGACTTTTAATGGATATGTGTGGACTCTCAAAAACTTTATTAATAAATACTTTATATGTTTTATTAATGATTTTAAAATAGTCAGTATATTTTATTAATAATATTATTAATAGTACTACTCCACACTTTCACAATTATGAGATATATTAAAAAGGGAATGACTATTAATTGTGGGCAAAATATAATGACAATTTTTTATTGTGGGTTTTACAGGGTGCGTGCATGTGGTCTCAAATAACTCATTAGTAATTAGCATTCTTCCAGATAATTTTAATAAAGGACATGTGAATAATTGATAGGGATATGTATTGTTAGTTTGAATTCTGAGTATTTTTCCTCCCACTGCTCACAAAAACAGTTGCAAATGTTTTCTTGTTTATCCATTTGGTGAATAGCTGCTGTTGCTGTGTATACTCATGCTTGTATACGAATTTGGGCATTGATGAAAATGGAGTATCTTACACTTGTTATCCTTTACTGAAAATTATAACCAAATGGTGTGGAGCAGAAAAAAGCCAGAAACCCCCCCTGTGTGATTTGAATGACCAGCTGTACAGCACAAGACTCCTGGCTTTACCGGAGTTTGACTGCTGGGCAGATCTTGTGCTGGAGAACTGTCAATTTTACCCAGAGTAAATGAAGTGTAGAGCCAGGCAGCTATTTGTGAAGAACAGTTTGAACTAATAAAATAAGAAAAAAAAAAAGTTCAGGAATCACTGACCAACAAAAAAGAAAGGCTAATTAATCAGATTAATTGACTGATTTTATCAGCCCTATTGAGCAGGATCTATTACAAAGGAGTGATAATGTATTTGCACCCATCCAGGCAACCAGTGTATTGCTTATGTACTGAATCATTTGGAAAGTTTAGAGTATTTGCCAGTGTTTAGAGAATTTCAAATTCTCTAAATCTTCTAAATCCCTGGCATTCCTTTGAGACTTTCATCCAGTATTTGACATTAAATTGTTTTAATCTTTTTTTTTTTTTTTTTTTTTTTTTTGCAGAACAGTAATTTTATTACATAGTTTGGGCTTCTCTCTATTTCCAGGAAATGATACAGCCATAACATTTGTTCTGTGTTTCCATCAGTACTGTCCACATCAGATCTCTGACTGCTCAACTTTTTCTTTATTGGGATTAAAATAATTTCAGAAGCATTCCTGTTTTGTTTCTGGGCCAAAAAAAATGTAGTCAACCTTTCTTAAACACCTTGACTGCAGCTTGGCCAAGAATGCAGCGAGAAGGGTTTCCACAGGGCTGGGAGATGATGGCTGCAAACTTGCCTAAATATTTATGAATATTCCATTACCAAAACAGACCATGCAAAATAATTACATGTGAAAATTTTCAAGACTTCTCCCAAAACTGTTGCGCTCTTGAAAAATGTTATATTTCAAGGCTATAAGCTATGAACTCTCATGGGCAAGGGAGCCTGGACGAACACTTACTACTTTGTTTGGCTGAACCATTTTACGGCGTTATTTGCCGTCAGCCACCACTAGCTGCACAATTAATGCAATCCACTGCAAAACAGCAAGTAAATCAAGAGCCCACTGTCAATCTTACTACATGGTGACCCCTTTCCAACACAGGTAGCCAGAATAAGGAATAAGGGCAGTCAGGAGCTCATGGCTTAGGATGGCACTGGCTAAACTAATTTCTTCAGCTTTTTGCTGGTCCTGTTGCTGAGCTCATCACCCAGTCAAATTCCATATGAACAGATTTAGAATGAATGGAACAATCAGTTTCTACATCCAGGCTTTCAGAGTGCTCTGGCTTTCTATCTCCATGGATACCATTCTTGAAAGTCACTTGCTTTCAGTCCTGACTGGAAGAACATACTTATCCTCAGCTGTACGCTTAGATCCTCAACAGAAATTAAGGTTCTGCTTACTTCTGAAATCAGCAGATCCTAGGTAAGTTTCCAAGTCTGTAAAAACTGAGATAGATCTTGAGAAGTCATCCCTTTGCAGATAACGTAAGAAACAGCTATCGTGAAAAGCATGTAAGAAAGCTAACGCCCAAAAAAAATTTGGCTTTTGGCATTCGGAGTGTTAAGGACCAGGACCACTAGCGTGGGCTGGTTACTTGTGCTGTTCCAGGGATACAGAAAGAATCTATAAAGATTGTGATTGTAGTATATGGCATTCTGAAGAACTTCAGCTGTATGTGTCATAGCAACAGAAATACTGTATAACAATGATTTTAATGTGCCTTGAGGAAAGTATTTAAAAATGTTACTAATAAAGATATTGTTAATTCTGTACTAGGCAACCTGGCTAGGTAACAAAAGATTTTCAGAGGCTCTTGAAGACAACAACAGCTACAGATAAATGTTAATTATATTTTTAAAGTGAATTTCCAACTGCTTCATTTTACTGGGATGGTACAGACAACCTACAGGTGATCTCTAGACCACTGGATGACTCTTTAGACTGCTGGACGACACTAGGAATCTGTAAAAAGCTGTGGGAGATACAGTTTTACGTGAGGGTGTTTCCAAGCCAGTGGTTATTGAAATAAGTTTTAATTTGACCCTATAGCCAGTCTGTTGGCCTGTGTGGACCATGGTAACATCAATAGCTTAGGGTCTATAGGTAAAGAAAAGGTGGTGGAATGATTGATAAAATCTGGTTTAATACGAACTTTGTGTTACTTGATCAAGAAGTTCGTGCTCCCTTCCTTAGGCACAAAGCTTATTTTAAATGAAATAGAGAAGTCTAAATGTGTTTTAAGATTATACTCAGCTTTTACTGCCTCTTTGTCCGAGTTCCCTATGTATAAAGTAGGGAGAAAACCAGACTGTTAAGGCCACCTAGAGTGTATGTTAATTTTGGAAGGCACCACCTCTCTGTGTGATTTGTAAGGTGCCTACAAAAATATGGATCGGTGGCTTATAGAGACATTGCCAAGGAATGTGAATAATAATAATGTGTTCTCAAAGCCAGAAGAGAAAAATCCAGAAAAACAGTCCAGAGGTAAAAAGAAAGATAGTGCTTTTCCTGAGCTAAAGGTAAGCTTATTCAGGCAAGCACAAAAGAAAAACAACTCAGTGTAGTGTGACAATCTGGAAGTTGGGATAAACAAAAGCCCTTCTAAATAAAGATCTTTGCATGCTGCAAAAAGGAGGTTTAACAAAAGTGTTTAGAGCACTGTTATAAATAATATTATCATTTCCTGTTTTCCTTGAAAGTATTATTGCCATTGATTATTTTAATAATTATTAAAGGTGCCTCTTTAGTAGAGCTAGTGGCTTCGTAAGTATTGTTATGTTAATAAGCAGGTGTAACATCACTGATCCAAATCTAAAGAAAATATTCTTTAAATTCCCACAATTTTAGTAAAGACATAAAGAATCTATAAAGATTGTGATTGTAATATATAGCATTCTGAAGAACTTCAGCTGTATGTGTCATTGCAACAGAAATACTGTATAATAATGATTTTAATGTGTCTTGAGGAAAGTATTTCAAAATGTTATTAATGAAGATATTATTAATTCTGTACTAGGCAACCTGGCTAGGTAACAAAATGTTTTCAGAGGCTCTTGAAGACCACACACTTAAATCTTTGGTCATTGCATGACTGGGAAAGTATCTTTTAGTTCATGAAGCTGTGAGCATCTACTACTATGTGCTGGGATTACATTCACTTACACAAGGAGAACACATAAAATTTGGTGACAAGCCTTGGCATGCTACTGGAGTTGTATCAGTCCCGTGACCACAAGACAGGCATCCCCCTCTACATGGTGGACAGACGGATAGTCTTATGACAGGCTGTGCTAGGAATGCCCATAATTTGATTCACTTTTGCACACACTTCCCTGCATATTGACCATGAGACAGGTGTTTTCTGGTCACCTGCAAAAGGAAGGATGATAAGCGGCAGGCTTCAGGAAAGGGGAAATGAAGAAATAGATGGCTAGAATAATTAGAACAATTCATGTCTCTTGTGATGCATTTTGTTGGTTTCTGAGTTTCTCCCCCTTTAAAAAAACACAAAAACACCCACTAAAACTGTGGTGACAAACAGCTTATGGTTTAGATTTATTGCTCTGAAAATCAGATTGAGTCCATGAACTCAATCGGTGAATTTGTGTCTGTGGTCTTCTACACCCATACATTCTTGATCAAAGTACAGGTAAAATATTTCCTAATCAGAATAGCCAGGTTTTGAGTTTACAAGTTTAAAATGATACAAAAGGGATGCTTATTCAGGTATGTCGATTACAGCCTAAAGCTAGTGTGTTTTTCTATATATTTATATAATACCTAAAATTGTCAAATTATTTAATTCTCTAGCTTGTCAGTCGCTGCAAAATCACAACCACTTCTTCACTTTGTCAGTCTACCTCCACAATACGGCATTATAAGTTTTACTCAGAAATAGAAATTGCATTAACCTTTGTGAGTTCTGGTGCTCTGTTGACTTAAACAAATAAGGCCAAGAGCATTTGTACTGATGGTAGGAGACTGTCAATGGTGACAAGATTCCAAGCCTTTAAAATCTATCAAACTTCTTTTTTTTTTTTTTTTTCTTGTGCTATCCAGTAGTTCAACTGCCTTGTGGATTTGACTCATCTCATTTTCCAGCCAGGGAGACAGCTTCTTCTCATGTGTTTTACCTCAACATTTTTATTTTCCTATGTTTTTTCTTCTGTGGTCTTCAATTTGAATGTTTCCTCTGTACATTGCCTGACCCCAGTTCTTGATCTCAGACATAGGAACCTACAAGTCTCCGTTCCCTGAAAAAAGGTGAATAAATTAAGGCATTCTTCATCTGATTCTGAAATACTGCTGTAACAACTGTTCTTACAGGATGGATCCTGAAAAACCTAGTGACAGCTGTGGTTCATCTTGCAAAATATCCAAACTTCAGCAGCTGAACACAAGTTTGATAAATCCCCAGCATTATGGCAGTCCTGGTGTAATATCCTATACAGAATTCATTTTTTTCTTTGAGACTTTGACTCAGTATCTATTTTTTTTGTTCCAAGTGATGTTCAAAAGTCCATACCAATATGTCTCACTGAACAGTGATGGTCATATTTCTCTAAAGTTTGTATACCAAACAAAGAAGCAAACTCCAGGTAGTTGTCAGTTTAATCAGAAGACATAGTAGGAAGGCTTTGATACGAGAACATGAATTTCTAAAAAGACATTCTATTGCATGAGTGAAGGCAGTTGGTTTTTTGGGGATATAATGAATATCAGAAGGCAGCAATGCTAAATGCTGAAATGTTGCTATAGTGCAGCACATTATGCATGGGTTTGCTATTTGAAATAGATTTGGAAAAGCTCAGGTGGACATATTTAAAAAAAAGAAAAAATTTATTGTGAGGGTGTTTGAATACTGGAACAGGCTGCCCAGAGAGGTTGTAGAGTCTCCCTACTTGGAGATATATAAAACCTGACTGGACATGACTATGAGCAACCTGCTTTAGCTGACCTTGCTTTAGCAAGGAGGTTGAACTAGATAATCTCCAGAGGTGCCTACTATAAGCTACTATTCTGAGGTTCTATAGTAAGAGCACACACTACTAGCACTTTGCTCAGTTTTCACGAAAATTTCTCTCTACTCTTTGGGCGGAGACCTAGAATCTGGTGGCACTGGACTGTAGGGAGTCTGCTGCCTTCACAGCAAACACCATACAGGGCACAACACCTAAGTTAGGCAGCTGGAGTGAACAGTACGACTGTCTTTCATAAATTTTCATGGAATGAGGGAATGTAATTCATTCAGGTGGATGAGCTAATTTAGTATTTCCAGAATTTGGGAAAAGTCTTTCTATTAGTAGTTTTTAAGCAAGTTAATTGAGTCGTGAGCTTCTGCAGATCAAAATAGCAACCAAAAAAAGTCATTCTGCTGTGACCAATGAATAAAAGAAGATGGGCATCACATTTATGAATATTTGCATGAATAATAATTTACCATTTACCAGTTTAATATCATGACATGAGAGAGTGAGGTATATAACAAGGACCCTGACAAAAAGAAGAGAAACTATGTAGGCAACAGGTAACGGAAGAATTAACCTGAAAGGTTATTTGTCTGTTAGACTAGACATTCCTGAAGACACAGAACAGACAAAATGAATGTTTCAACCAATTAAACCAAAAAAAGGAAAAGAAATCATATGCCAGGGAACAGTCCCAACAGCAGCAGGAAGACTTTAGATAATCTAATTGTCCTTCCCATATAGCTTTTAGAAGTCTGTGGTTCTGCAATTATGAAGGAAGCTATGAGGAAGATGTAACATCTTCTGACAAGTATGCAGACTATTAGACTCACCGGTGTGCTGTTTTTTATCGGACAGTGTCTAGTCTAAAAGAGATGCTGCAAATTTAAATTTGTAGTGATTACATTGATGTAAGTGATCAAGGAAGAGTTTTTTATATATATCCATTTTAAAACAAACCCTGTAACCTCAACATAGCAAGAAATGCAGAAGTTTGCTGGGGCTGTATTCTGGAGTCTTCACAGCCCATCTTGTTGGTCAACTTGTCAGTAGACACTGACTGGAGCACTTGCGTGCTCAACTACCTGCCTCTGGGGAAATGTGGCAGGCCAAATGGAGGAGTCCTATAGTCTAAGTTAAGCCACTAGATAACTAGTTGACCGAAACTGATCTTGGTTTCATGGTGGTTTTACTTTCTCCAGGGATCTGATACTAGAAATAGCATAAGATTAGGGAGAAAGTCTCAAAATTAGGAACTCAGCCTTCTTTCAATGCATGTCTATGCTTTTAAGCATGTCTATTATTGCAATGAGGGAAACTATCCACCACTAACTAATCCACCACAGACAGCTTCCCACTCACTGGTTTGTGTGTCAGTGTGTTCATGCTGCCACTCATTTCCTAAGATCCCTCCCTCCCTTCCTTTGCCTTGCCAGAAAAGTAGTTAACCGTTTTAATTTACGGTATTTACTTGCATGCTAAGACTGATTCTGCAGGTTGTGCAGAGAATTCCGAGGTCGTTACTGTCAGCTCCTGCTAGGATGGATGACTGTAAAACTGGATCTCTAGCTGTATATTCTCAATAATGGGTTATTCATGCTATAGCTCATTTGGAAGGAACATGAACTGCTTAAATGTGAGAGCACATGATGCATTTAGAACATGTACAATATGAAAAGGGGGACCCTTTTAATATGAGCACAGTTAATAGAGATCATATAGCTTGTCATCAAGTTGGCTTAAACAGTATGTAGAATTTTTTTGGGGGAAAAAAAAAAAGTACATTTAGAGAATGTAGCCCTGCAGCCAAGTAATATGGTTTTGCCCTTGCTAGATCACAGGCTGTGCACTGGGTCTGCAAGGCCACAGGACTGAAGCTTGTCAGGCTTGGCCTGTGTCCTGGTTTCAGCCAGGGTAGAGTTAATTTTCTTCACAGAAGCTAGCGTGAGGCTGTGTTTTGGATTTGGGATGAGAAATGTTGATAACGTGCTGATGTTTTGGGTTGTTGCTGAGCAGTCAAGGACTGTCCAGCTTCTCGTGCTGGGCTGCCAGCGAGCAGGCTGGGGGTGCACGGGGAGCTGGGAGGGGACACAGCCGGGACAGCTGACCCAGACTGGCCAAGGAGATATTCCCTACCATACGACGTCATGCTCAGTATATAAAGCTGGGACGAAGAAGAAGGAAGGGGTGGAGGGACGTTCATAGTGATGGCGTCTGTCTTTCCAAGAAACCATTACGAGTGTTGGAGCCCTGCTTCCCTGGAGATGGCTGAACCCCTGCCTGCCCATGGGGAGTGGTGAATGAATTCCTTGTTTTGCTTTGCTTGCATGCGCGGCTTTTGCTTTACTTATTAAACTGTCTTTATCTCAAACCATGAGTTTCCTCACTTTTACTTTTTCGATTCTCTCCCCCGTCCCACTGTGGGGGAGTGAGTGAGCGGTTGCGTGGGGCTTAGTCGCCAGCTGGGGCTAAACCATGACAGCCTGTCTGAACTTGTCCTGACCTGACTGTAGCTTTGGTTTAACTTGGTTGACTACATGGGGTATGGGCAGGCAGTAGAAACCCCAAGGCTCTAAACAGCTCAGCCATGATCAGTTAAAGAAATTAAAATCAGGAACCGGGCAAAACCGGTTTTAGGGATAACAAAGAGAACAAAAAACCAGTATGCAACATCTGTAAAATAGCATTTATGTATTAAATTTGCATGTAACATGGAGCATATAAACCAATGAAGAAAAAGCAATGTGTAAAAGTGTGTTAGCAAACATAAAACCACCCCAAGCAGATCCCAAGCAGGAAGAAGAAGCCATCACCATTAGTATCATACTCTTCCCAGTGAAGAGCTTGGGATTCTGTCAACTTGTGGTACACCCTTTCCACCTCCCCCAACTGGATGGAAGCCATGAACTCCAGGGCTTGGGTGGCAATGGAAAGATGAACATAATACTGGGGAAAAAGGGTAGAAGACAGGAACTAGATGTATAACAACCTTAAGTGTTTGATTACTGTCGAGACCTTTTCTGTATGGTGGTATTCTTTAGTTTTTTTTTTTTTAATATTTAGATTTAGAATAATAATGACAACTCTTTGGTTAGTCTGTTAAAATTTCAATTATAGCAATAATAAGTTCTTGGCTTTACATACAGATTGTGTTTCTTCTTTCCCATAACAGAATTTTGAACTCACCACCGAATTGTACTCTTTTTCTTTCCTGCATAACTTAAAGCAGTTTATAATCCTCTACCCCCACCCTACAACAAACCCAGCTGCACAAGCATTTCTATCACCTCCAGTTGATATTCAAAGGAAGAAGTCTGTAAGGTGCTTCCACCAGAGCTATGGACCTTATGTCCTCTGTCTGCCTTACAGTCAACAAAGAGAAATAGGCATTTTCTGAGTCCAAACCATCTGATCATTTTTATCTGTCACATAAATCTGTCTGTCCAAACTATCTATCTGATCAATTTTATCTGTCTAATAATGAATCCCACACAAGTCTTTCACTGAATTTTCCTTCAGAAACACCCTAAGGCTTTCTGTCTCCTGTCTGGTTGGCCATTGGCTCCAGCTTCTCCCAGCTAGTCTTTCAGGGATGGCTGGACACCTAAGTGCAGCTTCCTTTGATGTTTTTTGAAGAAATTACATCACCAAATGCAGCAAAAAAAGGCTGTGGTCTCAGACAGACTGCACAAAGAGACAACAGGACAAGACAAAACATCGAAGTCTTTCACTGTATATCCTGTACATTCATTCATTCATTCATTCATTCATTCATTCATTCATTCATATGTCATATAGCATTCCTGCAGCAGACAGCTCTGTCACAACAGTTACTAATATTATGTTTTCATCTCTCCTATGCCTTCTATCTCTGCATTTCTTCCTCTTGCCTGCAGGGTTACCTAGATACCTATCTAGATAAACTTATCACACAATTTTGACACGTAGGATGCTGGTTCAAAGTGTGCAGGAAGTTGACCTCTGAGATTGCTTACAACACCAGCCATCCTAAATTAATCAGACTTTTATCCAGCCTTCTTGGTTGTACAGTCCTTATATATATGGCAAGAGAATATTTTCAGGTCAGGTTGAAAGTGTTAATGAAGGTGCAGCATTCTGTGATATTTCTTCTCAGTTCAAGCACATGTTCTAGCATGGGAAATGATTTGGCACAATCTCCATTCCTGGCACTGAATCTCACTCTTCAGTTCTACTTTAAGGGAAAAAGAAGAGGGAAAATATATCTTGAAACACAAACTATATAAGATTATCAATGGGAGAAGTTTTCAGCCAGGAATATTTATTTTTAGATGTACATCTGTGCTGTATGATACTCATACACAGATATTTGTAGAGAATGATAATAAAAATATCTCCATGTGGCTGATTGCTGTTGGCTTTCCCTGGGAACTGAGGGTACTCAGCCTCTTTGTGTAGTCAGAGCAGTCCAAGACACCCCAGGAACGGAGAGCTTTTAAATTTACAGTGTTCTATTGCAAATAAGCTCAGAAATTACGTAGGGAACTGAAAATAGATAGGCATGAAAAGAAAGAATATTATTGCGACTGACTAAATCAAGGCACGATGACAGCAGAACAAGATCCTTGTTTGAGATGTAAAGTCTCAAGTGGGAGCAAAGGGGAGAAATATGCGAGCAACATCAGCCCCAGACTTCCAGACTTTGTATTTTTCAATGGATTTGGATTCCACAGGTCCCAGAAGGCATTAACATCTTGTCACAGGAAAATTCACGAGGGCTAATATCTGGGTGAGACTTCATGTGGAGTTCTTGCCCCAGGAGCCAAAATATCTTTTGTTATCACAGCAGGATTATCACAGTGAAATGCAGCAGCATAATTCTAAGGGAACTTGCAGTGCTGCAAATACAAGTGCAACATTTCTAGGCTCAACAAGGATGCACTTTCAAACGTACATTATCACTCTTTGAGAAGAAAAATGAACAGTCAGATATTCAGTATCTATCCCAGTAGTTGCAGAACTATGCTGGAAACAATAACTCTCATCTTCTGAATATTTGAAAAATATTCTCCAAAGCTTTTCCTTCATAGTTATTGGTGGTGATACCCGTAACAAAATCTTTGCCTTACCAGATGAAGAAGAGAAATTCAGAATCAGATTTTTTTACATCCTGAATGGGATTCTCAAAAATTCCTATCAAAATTAGGTGCCTTTGGAAGCTTCTCCCTCATAAGTCTTTCCCCTTGTCAGAGTCAGAGAAAAATTGCCATTTAAAAGAATTGCAGAAAACAACCACCAGTCCATCCGTCTGTCCCAAGGTGTGATCAGCTATTCCTGTGTCATTCTGTGGGCTGTTTGTGTAATTTATGCTTAAAATGGGCTGATGGTTGAGGTTCTAAAAGCTGCCAGGAAATCTGCTCCAGTGCTCCACTATCCTCACTGACCTATTGTAGTGTTTACCCTTATTTTTTGCTGGTTGCCGTTTAAGCCTTTAATTTCTATCCTATCTGTCATGGATAGGTGACTTCCTGTCCCTATGCAGGACTTAAGAGACTTTGAAGACAGCAACGATGTTATCTGTCAGTCTTCTCTATTCTAGACTAAAAATCGCTATTCCGTCAATATTTCCTTATAGATCATGACTTCCAGACCACTAATAACTCTGTGCTTTACTCTCAGTGGTCTCTAATTTGCCCATACATCTCCTGATGAACAATATACAGAACTGAACATAACGTTTCATCAGAGTGAAATTACCAGCAGTGAGCGCAGAGGAAGGGTTAACTCACATCTGTTATATACCACACATGAGTGTGTAGTCATTTCATTACACCATTCACATGTATTCAGCTGGTAATACCCCAAACCTTTTCCTAGGTTACTTGTTACCTAAACCTATATTTTCTCAAATCTTTTTTTATTTGTTTGGTTATAATTATGCCCTCTGATTGCTCTTATAAAATTACATCGGGGCTTTTTTTTTTTCCTTCTCCAAACAATTTCTCTGCCTTCCAATGTGTTTGCAGCTGAGTATCATTTGTGTATTTAATAAACAGTCTTTATTCCTTCAAGCAAACATGTGAGAGTATTAGGCTAAAGACAAACTCCTTGGGAAATCCCAGCATCATTCACTTTAAGGACAAACCCTTGATAGCTACTCTTTGAATATGATTTTCCAGCTACCTTTATACCCAAGATACAGGCTTTTCCTAAGCTTCCTTCTGAGAACGGTGTGTCAAACAGCATGAAAGCCAGGCTAGAATTGAGATAGAAGTTATCTGTTGCTTTTTCCCTGTCTGTAAAGCCTGTTACCCTGCTAGGGAAGGAAATTCAATTTATTTGAGATGATTAATTCTTGAGAAAGTTGTGTTGGCTGTAATTTGTCTCCCTGTTCTCATTTAAGCATTTACAAATAGTTTATTTATGATGGTACTTTCCTGGGACTTAAAGTCCCCCTACTCCTCCTTTTCTCCCACTTTAAAGATGGTCACTTCATTTTTCTTTTTCCAGTCTTCCAGAATTTTTCTCATTTTTTATTAGATCTTAGAGTGGTTCTCTGAATACTAAAGAGGGGAGATCACTGGGTCCAGCATGTTTAAGAGTACCTGTGTTTCTAAGAAATATTAAATTTATTCTTCCTTCCTGCTTGTGTTAAATGTTTGACCACATTTAACTTTTTAACAGAAGACTGAAGCAAGGAAGGCATCAAATGTTTCTCCTTTGTAGTGACAGATTCATTGTACAAGAGTCATTGATTCAACTGTTTCTTGGTTTAGTCTCTTACGCAAAATGTACTTACAGAGAGTTTTTACATGTTTATTTTGTATATCTTTCTGTATTTTTGCTTTCTGACTTTATTCCTAAAAGCCTACTGCCATTCTATTTTTATTTACCCATTAAGTCCAACTTTGTTGTCACTTCCTATTCATTGTGGGGAAAGAGTCCCTGATGGAGCTAATGGATCTCATGCTGCACTTCATGTTCTCATCCTCTGCGATGTAATCATTTTCATGTCTGAATTTAATGCTTTCTTTTGAAAGAACTGACAATATTAAAAAGCCTCAGCCAGTCGTCTTTGTGATATTTATGGTCATTTCCTGGACTGCAATTCAGGGATTTGTTTTCTTTTCCTGGATCTGCTTATTAACCAAGACACTCTCCCTGGCCAGTCACTTTGCCTCAGATTTCCCATCTGTAAAAAGGGAATATTAATACTTATTCCTCTACAGAGCCCTTTCACACCCACCAGTGAAACACTGTGGGTCATTATTAATTAACAGAAATATTGAAATTCCCTATTGTCTTCCGGAACAAAATACTATAACAAGCAAAGTGGTTTCTATTATTTCAAACATGCCACTTCAACTGTTTTAAATTTTTTGATCATCTGTGTTTAAACAAATAAATGGTTTTAGGGAAAATATAGTTGTGAAATATAGCCTTTAAATTAAAAAATGCTACCTGACTCCTCTAGCTGTTTCAGCTGAGCTTGCAAGAAGATATCTAAAACACACACTTTTATATTAATAATTTTTTCTCATTTATCCTGTTTCTTAAGCTGGCAACAATGCTTGTTAATAATTAACTGGAAATGCTAGAAACTTCAAAACCGTGGCGTATTTGTCACTCTAAAATGAACTGAATTTTCTACTTTTAGCGTGAAAGCGAAACTGTTCAGTCTGACAAATCTATTAGATACTGTCACCTATAATTTAGTGGATTTTGCAAATGTTAACTACTGACAGAGGAATACAGTAGAGTGTGAGTGAACTGTATGGCAGACCAATCCATGCCTGATGCACTGCTTTAGTCAGCTGGTTGTGCCAGCCAGCATGTTAAATTCTTAATACTAGTCAAATTTATTTACTGTATAATCCTTTTCTCCTCTTGCTTTCCTTTTTATCAGTGATTCAGAGCCTTGAGGGTTTACAGAAAGAACTATTGACGACCACAGTGCTCCCTGTACATCTGGGATAATTCATTGTTAACAGTGACATTTTCAAGTCTGGGTTGAGATCTGTTTATGAAGAAAACACTGTGCTGATTCTCCAGGGACTGCAGAAAGGAAAAAAGAAAAAGGACATCAAAAAAAAGTTATAGTGTGCCTTTTATAGAAGAAGGTGAAAGGTTTGTTTTGTTCTTTCTCTTTTTGCCTACCTCAGAAATGCTGTTTGTTGTGCAACAGAAGGTACGATACAGACTTTAGGAACTGTACTGGGTTTTGGTACCAGGGGGGCCACAGGGGCGGCTTCTGTGAGAAGCTGCCAGAAGCTTCTCCCATGTCCGACAGAGCCGGCTACAAGATGGACCCACCGCGGGCCTGCAGCCCCCAGCCCAGAGCAGGAGGGGCAGGAGGGCTCCAGGCGCCGGAGCAGAGGGTCCCCGGCAGCCCCCGGGGAAGCCCCCGGGGAGGCCGGCTGTGCCCCTGCGGCCATGGAGCTCCACGGGGGAGCAGATCTGCACCCGCACCCGGGGAGGGCCCCACGCCGGAGCAGGGGGATGCCCGAAGGAGGCCGTGACCCCGTGGGCAGCCCGCGCTGGGGCCGGCTCCTGGCAGGGCCTGTGGCCCCGTGGGGAGAGAGAGGAGCCCCGGCTGGAGCAGGTTTGCTGGCAGGACCTGGGACCCCGCGGGGGCCAGGCTGGAGCAGCCTGTTCCTGAAGGACGGCACCCGTGGGGGGACCCAGGCTGGAGCAGCCTGTTCCTGAAGGACGGCACCCGTGGGGGGACCCAGGCTGGAGCAGCCTGTTCCTGAAGGACGGCACCCGTGGGGGGCCCAGGCTGGAGCAGCTCGTGAAGAACTGCAGCCCGTGGGAAGGACCCACACTGGAGAAGTCCATGGAGGACTGTCTGCCGTGGGAGGGACCCCAGGCTGGAGCAGGGCAGAGGGTGAGGAGTCCTCCCCCTGAGGAGGAAGGAGCGGCAGAGACCAGGTGTGATGAACTGACCACAACCCCCATTCCCCGTCCCCCTGCGCCGCTCGGGGGGAGGAGGGAGAGAAATGGGGAGTGAAGTTGAGCCCAGGAAGAAGGGAGGGGTGAGGGGAAGGGGTTTTAAGATTTAGTTTTTATTTTCTCATTATCCTACTCTGATTTTGATTGGTAATAAATTAAACTAATTTCCCCAAGTTGAGACTGTTTTGCCCATGGCAGTAATTGCTGAGTGATCTCTCCCTGTCCCTACCTGGACCCAGGAGCCTTTCGTTGTATTTTCTCTCCCCATTGTCCGGCTGAGGAGGGCAGTGACAGAGGGGCTTTGGTGGGCACCTGACGTCCAGCCGGGGTCAGCCCACCACAAGAACTCGTTGCTTTTGCATTTGCTCAGCTTCCAGAATAATGCTGAGAGGTGGAGCAGGCACAAGCAGGGAACATCAGGCACCTGTAACTTTGTGAGATGTGAAACGGGAATGTGGCTCCCATACAGGGCAGAATATATTACACAGGGCTACATCACTCATAAGTTTCAGACTTGTTTTCTTCTTTTGGAACTGACTTTGTTGGGTAACTGAAAAATAAGGACCAACCGTGCAGCTCTTTTTAAATATATAAAGGTTACTCTGTAACTATTTAGGTGTTTTATTTTCCAATTATATTTTTTTTCTTTTTCCAGATATTCTTATTTTAATCATGCTTGCTGCATGGAGTTCTTGGGAGAAAAGAATCTGAAGAGGAAGCTGGAACATGAGCTACAGCTGGGAAAGCTGAAGCAGTGGGTTGTGTTTAGAGGCACTGTAACGTGGAAATACAGTAGTATCTTCCCGTCAGATGTTGTAGAACGGAAGAGTAGCAGTCCAGGTTTTACGATTCTTTGATATTTTTTCAAGGTTTTTTCCCTAGTGAGGACACTTTTTGAGACTCAAAAGCAGAGAAGTTCCTTAAATCAGTTCATCTGTGTAACTTTTCCATCCATTTGCATGAAGGACATTTTGTAAATTATGGTGAATGTCATAAACAAGATATAATGTGTTTCCAGAAAGATAAAGCCATTCATACTACACATCTGTAAAAGCTCTACACCTTACAGGAAAAAAGGCAAATCCCAGGAGCTAGTGCTCCAGTGAGAAACTACTGAACAAGATGTTGTGGGTGAACCTTGGTTGGCTGCCGGACCCCTACCCAGCTGCTCTCTCACACCCCCTCCTCAAGATGACATGGGGAAGAAAAGAAGACAGAAATGCTGGTGAGTCAAGATAAGGACAGAGATATTATTTACAGCTACTGTCATGGTCAAAAGCGCCTTGTCTTCAGGAAGATTAATATTGCCAATTAAAAGTAGAGTAGGATGGTGAGAAACAAATACAAAATTAAAACCACTTTCCCCACACCTGTCCCTTCATCCCAGGCTCAAATTCACACCTTTGTTCCTGACTCTTCTACTTCCGCTCTCTATTCCCTGAGAGGTGCAAAGGGAAAGTGAATGCAGAGGAGGAATGGAGGTTGCACTCCTAAAGCTTCATGTTTCAGCCGTCCGGGTTAAGAGGGTAGGTCCCAGAAGACTGGAGGCTGGCCAGTGTGACGCCCATCTACCAGCAGGGCTGGAAGGAGGATCCTGGGAACTACAGGCCTGTCAGCCTGACCTCTGTACCAGGGAAGATCATGGAGTGGTTTGTCTTGAGAGTGCTCACAGGGCATGTGCAGGACAACCAAGGGATCAGGCCCAGCCAGCATGGGTTCATGAAAGGCAGGTCCTGCTTGACCAACCTGATCTCCTTCTATGACCAGGTAACTCGCCTAGTGAATGAGGGAAAGGCTGTGGATGTTGTCTGCCTGGACTTTAGTAAAGCCTTTGACAGCGTCTCCCACAGCATTCTCCTGGAGAAACTGGCGGCTCGTGGCTTAGACAGGTTTACTCTTCGCTGGGTGAGGAACTGGCTGGATGGCCGAGCCCAGAGAGTTGTGGTGAACGGCGTTAAATCCGGCTGGCGGCCGGTCACAAGCGGTGTTCCCCAGGGCTCGGTTCTGGGGCCGGTCTTGTTCAATATCTTTATTGATGATCTGGATGAGGGGATCGAGTGCTCCCTCAGTAAGTTTGCAGATGACACCAGGTTGGGTGGGAGTGTTGATCTGCTGGAGGGTAGGAGGGCTCTGCAGAGGGATCTGGACAGGCTGGATCGATGGGCCAAGGCCAACTGTATGAGGTTTAATAAGGCCAAGTGCCGGGTTCTGCACTTCGGTCACAACAACCCCATGCAATGCTACAGGCTTGGGGAGGAGTGGCTGGAGAGCTGCCTGGTAGAAAAGGACCTGGGGGTGCTGGTTGACAGCCGGCTGAACATGAGCTGGAAGTGTGCCCAGGTGGCCAAGAAGGCCAACAGCATCCTGGCCTGTATCAGAAATAGTGTGGCCAGCAGGAGTAGGGCAGTGATCGTGCCCCTGTACTCGGCACTGGTGAGGCTGCACCTTGAATCCTATGTTCAGTTTTGGGCCCCTCACTACAAGAAGGACATTGAGTTGCTGGAGCGTGTCCAGAGAAGGGCAACGAAGCTGGTGAGGGGTCTGAAGAATAAGTCTTATAAGGAGCAGCTGAGGGAACTGGGGGTGCTTAGACTGGAGAAGAGGAGGCTGAGAGGAGACCTTATTGCTCTCTACAACTGCCTGAAAGGGAGTTGTGGTGAGGTGGGTGTTGGTCTCTTCTCCCAAGTAACTAGCAATAGGACGAGAGAAAAAGGCTTCAAGTTGCACCAGGGGAGGTTTAGATTGGATATTAGGAAAAATTTTTTCACCAAGAGAGTGGTCAAGCATTGGAACAGCGGTGGAGTCACCATCACTGAAGTATTCAAAAAACGTGTAGATGTAGCACTTCGGGACATGGTTTAGTGGGCATGGTGGTGTTGCATTGATGGCTGGACTTGATGTTCTTAAAGGTCTTTTCCAACCTTAATGATTCTGTGATTCTGTGATGTGGCCACTCTTTCCTCCTCACACCGTTCCCCTGCTCCAGAGTAGGGTCCTTCCCATGGGACACAGTCATTCATGAACTCCTCCAACGTGGGTCCTTCCCATGGGCTGCAGTTCTTCATGAACTGCTCCAGCCTGGGTCCTTTCTACAAGCTGCAGTCCTTCAAGAATAACTGCTCCAGTGTGAGTTTCCCACAGGGTTACAGGTCTTGCCAGAAAACTTGCTCATGTGTGGGCTCCTCTTCATGGGCCGCAGCTTCCTTCATGGCACATCCACCTGCTGTGGTACTCCATGGGCTGCAGTATGCATATCTTCTCTGACATGATACTCCATTGGCTGCAGGGAAACAACGTGCTTCACCGTCTTCACCATGGGCTGCAAGGGAATCTGGCTGGCACCAGGAGTACCTCCTCCCCCTCTTTCATCATTGACCTCAATGCAGGGCTATTTCTCTCACATTCTTTCCTCACTCTTCTCTTTCACAGCTGCTGTGCATAATTTTTACCCTTTTCTTGAATATGTTATCACAGAGACACTACCAGTGTTGCTGATGGCCTCAACTTTGGCAGGTCCATTTTGGAGCCGGCTGGAACCAGCTCTGTCTGACATGGAGGCAACTCCCAATCTTTTCTCACAGAGACCACCCCTTCAGCCCCCCTGCTACCAAAACTTTGCCAAGTAAACCCAGTACACAAGCAGAACAACTTTAGCACATTCTCTCAAAATTTAAGTCTAGAGGGATCAATTGTACCACCATTTGTCACAAGACATTTTCATCCAGCTTCCCTAGTTCAAGGCTATTTTTAAACCAAACATTTTAGTTTCATCAAATATAAATCACATGTACCGAACAAGAGATACCAGTTGATGGTAATGCCAAAAAATCTTAAGGACACAGAATCCATTAGTTTAAAAATGTCCCATTTCAGTAGAGAAATCATATCTCATAAAAAAGACAAAAGCAAAAATGTCTACCAAGATCTTCATATCGAGGCAATGGAGAATTGTTTCTGACTCTATCAGGTGAGCAGTTTGAACAGATGAACAAGAAACACCAGCCAGATAACTGAGATAGCTCCTACTTGAGTGCTCCAGAAAGATGGATTATTGTGCATAGAGCTATGGTGAAACTGGTGCTTCAGAAGTCCCAGAGTGAGGAATTGCGAACTACAAGAGAGCATAACACTGAAGCACCACTATTTATTTGCCTTGTTTTTGCATTCTTCCCTACATAACTAATTTTGGCAAGAGTTGATAACAACCTTGGGCTAGATGGACCTCTCCACCGACACGGTATGGCTGTTTTGTATGTGGCCTATGATAACAAGGCACATACACCTACACCCTCCCCCTCCAAGAATGAAAACATGTACATTTATTCTTATATCTGCAGGAAATGCTTACCCCTGAGGTGATATTGTAACTCTTGTCTTACTATGGACTCACAAGCGTTAAGACAGCAAGGGTAGTACAGACAGCAAATTTGTGGGCTGTAAGCTGTAGATACCAGGCCAGAACAATCACTGTAGACATGTGTGTAGACCTCCATGATAGGCACGGGCCAAAGAATGTCTCCCAGATTATGGCTCAAGGGTTAACTCTTAGGAGGTTTTATAATTTTGTCTCTCAGATCTGAGGGGACTGGAACCAAGAGATTCTGAAGAACGCAGGAGCGGGGTCATTTCCCTTCTGTTTCTTTAGCCCTCCCAACAAATCATTCTTATGTTTCCCTGCCTTCAGTGCTAGCAAATTACATCTTATTTCAATGTTGTATTTGTCTGAGTACAACTTCCAGCTCTTGGCGTGGCAATAAAGTATGGGAATGGTATTATGGTCTTGGTATAGTAATACAATAAAATTTTATGAAGCTATCATCATGCCTTATAAAGTAGCAGGAAAGGACGCAACCTTTTTTTTTTTTTTTTTCTTTTACTTCTTTGCAGATCATCTGCTACAATGACAAGAACAATTATGGAAACAATTATCACAGGGAAGAACAATGATACTGAGGCCTAAATTGCTCTGCATGAGCCTAGTTTTACAGTAGTTTAACTACAATAAAATCAACCACAGTAACAGGAAAGGGAAATTGAGTGAAAAGAATCCTAAAGTCCATCTTTATGACCTGAATGGAATCCCAACTGCTTATCAAGCTTGACTGAGTTCAACAATATTATCTTTATTATTACGTGTTAACTCAGTTGCTGCTGTCAGTGATCAGAATCCCTGTATATGTTGCTGTTACTGACTGCTTTATTTCAGGGGACCGTTGCTCCTCCTGGATATCATAAAATAAATGAAGGTCCAGGGGAGCTGTCCTCTGCAAATATTTTATTTTTATTTTGTTTCTCTGCTTCAGGAATCTGCTGCTTTTCAAGTTTTGGTCTGTTGGGTTTTTTAACTTTTATTTTTATTACAAAATTCTAATTAGAACTAGGTGTCCTACAGGAAACCTACTACAGTAGCATTAACTGCACATAGGAGTTTCTCTCTGTGTCATAGCATAAGTTCATCCATAACATTGTTATGCAATTCTGGTTCATTTAAAGTTATACCTTATTAAGGAGACATGAAAGAAGACAGTGATCTATCAAGCGCTGGTCCTAAGCATCAAATCTTTTAATAAAACTATTTTGAAGCTCACAAAAATAGAGAATGGGATGGGCAACAATTTTTTTTGAGTAAGGAAACAATTAACCTTACCTGATAGGTTTTGCATATTATTGTGCAAATTGCTGATTTGATTAACTCTGATGAAATTTAGCTGCCTCTGAAATTGGAGTTACAGAATAACAAGTATTTCAGCAAGCCAACAAAACCCACAGCTGAGGTAGACTGGCTGAGCACATGTGTCTTGGCGGACTTTAACATAGGTTGTGCATACTCAGCACCTCAGCGAATCTGACTAGAAATCAGGTCTGCTCGGAATCGAAATGGAGGAATTACAAGTCACTGAAGATCTTCTGTGTCTATTTGTATAGGAGAAGGCACTCTGTGAGCTTATCAAGAGGGCAGAACCTGTTGTCCCCAATTCACTTTTTGCTTAATGTTTGCCAGCTGAATGTAAATGACATTCTTTCACAGTTAGTTGCATGTCAATAGAAGATAAGATATAGATTCTCAACAGTATGCTAATACTTTGAGTTACCCTGAAACTGCCAGAGACACAACCTTTAAAATCTGTTCCTTTTCTTTCCTTCAGAAATGATCAACCTTAGCAGGAAGCAGGGTCAGTACTGGCAGGTGACCAAAAATCCAACGTGGCATTTAACTCATAAATTAAATTATAACTTTGCTCCTGTGCATCTCCTTCATTTTAGTTCTCAGTTATGTGAGTCCTGATCTCCCTCTCTTTCAGAAATTTAGACTTAAACTCCTGTTAAGGTCATAGTACGTCAGCCACAAATATCACCCCTTAAGTTGTCACACAGCCAAGTTTTCACTCCTATATCCTACTTATCTGTCCATAGAATTGACCTGACCAGAGTCTGAAGAAGTTTTTTACATATGGATTGGATTTTTTTGTGCGCAGCTGCTCTGGTAGAGTTACAGTTTAGTAGCTCTGATCTGATCTGTGAGACACATAGAAAGCCCAGACAGATCAGCAGCCCATTCTGTGCACATTATGTCCAACATGTCTTGAGTGCATGTGTCAGTGCATGCAGCCACTGTAGCTGAAATTCATTAAACTTGGTCTAGAATCTACAAAGTTGTTGCCTCCATCTGAACTCAGTCCCATGCTTCCCTCTTTAGTCAATGGAGAAAAGTGGATATTACTGGCACACATTTTGTATGACTGTAAAGGAGGGAATTGTGTTGTGTAAACGCAGATGGCTAATGCTGTGTTAGGTGTCCTGCCCAGCCTCCAAATGCCTCTCCAGAGCAGCCCAAGTTCCTTATAGGTCTTTCATTCATTGCCATGTTGGTGTAAAAAAACCCCAAACTTCAGGACACCACAACTTGCCTATAAATGCTTATGTTTAGAAAATGAAATCCTGTCCTGGGAAGATACAGGCAGGGAGCTTGAGTTACGTAGGGAAAGGAGGGCCCAAAACCAGTGACACTCCGATTATACCTCCAGACTCTGGGAAACCGTCTTTCTCCTTATAATTAATAAAGAGATTGAAAGGAGGATTTCTGAAAGCACTGCATGCTGGCTTGATTATGTTCTCATTTTATTTAATGGCAAATGTCTTACAATGTTGAAAATTTTTCTCTTGTAACCTGCCGTAGTACCTATCATCAGTATATGAATAATGTGACACCTGCCCTCAGTCTGCCCATCTTTTTTACTTCCAGCACTGACCTGCTCACGTTATGAAGAAACACCAATGTATTTTGTCCGGTGGAGATTTTCAAATTTATAGAAAGAGCATCTCAGAAACGTATAGCAAAGTACTTCTAAGACAAACTACTACATCATGTCTTTTCTAAAACTGCCCTTTATTGTGCTACATCCAAAGCCGCGTGGCCAGCAGGTCAAGGGAGGTGATTCTGCGCCTCCACTTCACTCTGGGGAGAGCCCACCTTAAATATTACGTCCAGCTCTGGAGCCCTCAGCACAGGAGAGACATGGACCTGTTGGAGCGGGGCCAGAGGAGGCCACAGCAATGATCTGAGGGCTGGAACAGCTCTGCTGTGAGGCCAGGCTGGGAGAGCTGGGGTTGTTCAGCCTGGAGAAGAGAAGGCTCTGGGGACACCTCCTTGCAACTTTTCAGGACTTAAAGGGAGCTTCTAAAGATGGAGTCAGGCATTTTATCAGGGCCTGTTGCAATAGGACAAGGGGTAATGGCTTTAAACTAAGAAAGGGTAGATTCAGACTCTAAGGAAAAAGTTTTTCACAATGGGAGTGGTGAACTACAGGCCCCGGTTGCCCAGAGAGGTGGTCGATGCCCCATCCCTGGAAACATTCCAGGTCAGGTTGGACGGGGCTCTGAGCAACCTGCTCTAGTTGAAGATGTCCCTGCTCATGGCAGGGAGGCTGGACTAGATGACCTTTAAATGTCCCTTCCAACCCAAATTATTCTATGATTCTTTGATTCTATGATTGTCTTCCTCTGTGTTTGAGAGAAACAAGCTATAGGGTCTCATCATGAATAAGGTTGCTTATTGCTATGTTACAAAAAATAATTCTCGTACCTGATCAGCTTTAGAACTGTACAGTCATTCCAATACCCACTTTGAGATTTCTTCCAAATAAAAGCCCTAATTTGCTGATCTTTAGGTGGTGAGCAGATGAATTCTGGACATTTTAACAGGATGTGGATATAACCTCAATTTCCACTCTGTGTGTAGGCTGCAAAGATGTGATCCTGGACATAAGCCATGAAACTTTTACTTCCTTTTAAGGTACTGCCAAATTCTACAATGGAAGGACAACTGATTAGCTCTATTAATTTACATATATAATAGCCTTCCTTTCACATGCTTATTAATAGGAAGCGTACTAGTGTAATTGACCAAATCCACTCAGCACAATTAAAATGGATTTTAAGGGCTTTGATGTACATCGCTGTAAGCAAAGGAAGCAACAGTTAAATCCCCAATTAACACAAAGAAAATATGAGATAGGATTTTGTATCATTTCATTGCAAGCAAACAGAAGAGAAGAAATCCCCCCTCTGTAATGTAGTTTACAACCTACAACGAGCAAAACTAATTTAAAGCTATTGTAAATCTTAAATTATTCATTTCATTCTCAATAGGTCATTAAAAATCCTCTTCTAGCTTCTAACATTTGAGTACAGTACTTGGTTTATGGTGAAGAAGGCACAAGGGAGAGAAAGAAGTGGAAACCTCAAAGGAATCTAAAAGTTGAAAACACAGAACAAGCAAAACAATGCTGAAGGTCTTTTTATCCTTGGGATTTTCAAGCGGTTTGAGAGGATTTACTGAGTGTGTTGGCCTCCCTTGCCTTTAGTTGATTGAAAAACTGTCTAAAGGATCAGCAACGCGCCATATACTTAGACTTGGTGACCCACAGACTGAGAGTATGTAGGTAACGTGTCCCTCTGTGACTACCCTGGTAGGAGAAGGAGGGGAGATTAGGACTTGCAGAGCACAGTGTTAACATGATTAAAGCTTTCTCATACGAATCACTCTGCTTTGCTCTACAAAGACATATGAAAATGCTCTGTGAAATCATGCAGCTTCTGGAGCTGGGGCTGGACCTCAGCACCCAGTTGATGCATCTGACTTGAAAACTTTAGCTTGTTGCCTGCAACTTTCTGTTCTGGCTGTGAAACGTAGGAATTTGTCATCACCCTCCGGCCTGAGTGTCTCACAGAATCTTCCTGGTACATGTCTGGAAGTATCTCTTATTCTGTGGTTCACATGTGAGTACTTCTATCTAATGTTATCACACAGAATGTATTTTGAGTCTTAAGAGAGTTGTGAATGACAACCTTTGAATATCCTAGTTTTTAGCAACCTACGGGATACCAGCAGCCTTCATAGTTCAGCTTAGTGACTCCCTTGATAGTCCTTCTGTGAATAGTGCCATGTGTGAATAATATTGACTGTGAAAAAGCATGTTATTTGTTAAAAATAATTGCATGTAGTGCATAAAATCAGCTTTTCACTTGAAAGAAGTGTATTTACTCAGGTATCAAACATACTGTATGTCTACTGTATTATAAGGTATCTTGCCTACTGTCTCCGAATGCAGAGTAATCTCTGCAGGGATGTGAAGAAAGGGTACCACAACCAATGTGGTTGAGAGAATGGAGCTCATGAGATGGAGCTCATGAGACAACTTACTGTTTAAAAAGGGAACAAAATAAAGCAATTTCTTTGTAATATGGGCCACAAGCAAAAAAAAAAAAAAAATCTGCCATTTCCTTCTCTCAGGCATTGTTTTTCTAACTATGCAGAGACATTATATAGGATGGAGGTAACTGCTAGCCCTTTCCTGATCTTTTACATTGTTTTCACTCTGTGATGTGGCTGTAGGGAACCTGTTACACGGATGTATTAGGCTAGATAGAAGGCTTAGAAGAAATGGAAGAAAAATACTGGGAGTAATAGTACTAGAACTTCAAGTGTGAAGCCGCTGTCTGAAAATCTGTGCGGTGCACCTTTGCACTGTGATAGTGCAGGATTTTAGTGCTTTGTCTTTGACAGGATAAAATCTGATTGTGTTTACATGGACAACTTTGTCCTGGAAAAGTTTTCTGGTGGAGTTTTTTTGTATGTTTGGGTTTTTTGTGTTTGATTTTTTTGGGGGAGGGAGGGAGGTTGCCAGATTTTTTTCGTGGGGTGGGGGGATGTTTCTTTTTAAAGCTAGAATAGGTGTTCCTGCTTACTAACTTAACTGAAAGTGACTAAATCAGTCAGACAGTCTTGCAGGTCTTTTCCTTGGTTTAGCACAGACTCACCTTGTTTCCCTGGCCTTCAACAGTGAGTAAGGGAGACTTCTGACAGCATGCAGTTATCTACATATGAACTAGTGACTTGGATCAAAACTTCACCATATTCCATGGAGCAGAACAGACACTTTTAAGCAACAATTCCTTTCCTCCTAAATCAGATGCCTAATACAGTTCAGATGAATAGCACCCCAGAAATGACTCTGTCTCTCCAGTTGTAATGCAAGGAACATGGCATGAGTACCACCTGTGTGGATATTTTCTCAGTCTGAAATTAGGTGAATTAAATACAGGCTGTGTGCCAACCTTTTAGGGAGTCCTCAGTGGTGAAATCCCATTCTAAAGGTGTTTGAAAATACGTACACTCTCTGTTCTCTTTGTAGCACTTCGATCATGTCTCACTCGCTCTTTGTCTCCAGCTTCCAGGCAGAAGAGCTGGGATAAATATTCATTAATTTTTCTGCTGGTTAGACAGCTCAAGAAAAGTGATGATGAACCTTTTGAAGAGTTTGTCCTTTTGTACAGGAATCAAACTAATTTTAAACCAAAGCCCTGATTACAAAATTATAGAATCATAGAATCATTAAGGTTGGAAAAGTCCTTTAAGATCATCAAGTCCAACCATCAGCCCAGCACCACCATGCCCACTAAGCCATGTCCTGAAGTGCCATGTCTACACATTTCTTGAACACTACCAGCGATGGTGACTCCACCACCTCCCTGGGCAGCCTGTTCCAATGCTTGATCAATCTCTCAGTAAAGATATTTTTCCTAATATCCAATCTAAACATCCCCTGGTGCAACTTGAGGCCATTTCCTCTCGTCCTATCACTAGTTACTCGGGAGAAGAGACCAACACCCTCATCGCCACAACCCCCTTTCAGGTAGTTGTAGAGAACAGTAAGGTCTCCCCTCAGCCTCCTCTTCTCCAGCCTAAACAACCCCAGTTCCCTCAGCCGCTCCTCATAAGACTTGTTCTCCAGACCCCTCACCAGCTTTGTTGCCCTTCTCTGGACACGCTCCAGCACCTCAACGTCCTTCTTGTAGTGAGGGGCCCAAAACTGAACACAGGATTCGAGGTGCGGCCTCACCAGTGCCGAGTCCAGGGGCACAATCACTTCCCTACTCCTGCTGGCCACACTATTTCTGATACAGGCCAGGATGCTGTTGGCCTTCTTGGCCACCTGGGCACACTGCTGGCTGATGTTCACGATATAAAAATATTCTATTTTTAATTCACAGTCTACTTAAAATCACATTAAACTGACGGAAAGATTCGACTCTAGATAAAAGCATCTACATTTACATCTACCTATAGGTATCCTCATGTGTCTTAGGTGACAAACATGTCATTGCTGCCAGTGAATCCTGGAAAGTAATTCAGCTGGACAGACAATACTTGTATGCTGTAGAGTGGGCTAAATTTCTCTCAAGACATGGCATTAGCTAGAGGATAGGCTAGAGTATAAGGAGAGCTCAGAAACTCAGCTCATTGGGGGACACCTACACATAGATAATACTAGTCTCTTTACAACTGAATTTCCTAGTATTTGGAAACCCTCAGGTAAAAGGAGCTAACATATGAGTCAAGGCAAGATTTTTATGCACATTAACAGATCAAAATAAAGATGATAAAGGAGGTTCCCCCCCCCAGTTCAAGAAAATGCACGTAATATGTTGCTGCTTCAGTGTGTGTAACAAACAAAAATATTTTCAAGTAGGTAGTTTATTAAAGGGTAGTGAATCATTTCATTGCTTATAAAAGCAACATTGAAAATAGAAGGGCTGGTGTCTGGGAAGTTTAATTATGATTTAAGTGGATTATGCTGAAATGTTTGTTGTTCAGTCAATTACTTAGTGAAGGTAGATGCAATTTCCTTCAGCTTTCGTACTCCCTGGTAGCATTTCTGATTGAATTGACCACAAAATGAATTCCTCTGAATTGCTGACTAACTCTGCAATATAGTTTGGATATTAGCACTCTGGGATTCTTCAGCAGTGAATTTTTGAGATGAACTGTGCAGAACACAGCTTTAAATACTCTTACTCAGCATGGCTTTCAACTTTTGTCTTTACCATGTTACTGGGCACCTAATCGATGAATAACTTAATGGGTTTTGGCAAAAAGTATTTGCCATGGATCATCTTGGTTTCAAAAAAAAATAAGTAAAAGAAAAGAAATACAGAAATTGTGTTCATAAACATATCCAACTGATACAGGAGGAGGAAAACACAGTTCCTTCCATATTTCAAAGTGCTTGGAGAAGGAACATAATATTTCTTATTTTATATCATAACATTTACTTTTCTAATTTATGAATCACTAGGATTCACAATTATTCTGAGTTATCTTTATTGCAACTACATTAAATCTTCAACATGAATTCTTGTTGCATCTTAAATACTTAGAAGTCTGAAGTGAAACTTTGTAAATAGCTGGGCAATATAATCTTCATTCAAGTTTAAGTTATTTTGATGACATTGTGCTTGCCTTATGAGCTCTGTTGCTCACCCAAACATTAAACAACCCAGATGATCTGTTTGCATCATGAGTTAATCTTAAAACAATAATTTTCCATATCTATGCATAAAGTATGAATATGAAAACCTCACTGTTATGCTTCCATGAATGCCACTCAAATTTACCACAAATGAGTACCTAGCTGTAAAAATTTGCTACTGAAACCAAAATTGCCCTGTATTGTATGCTGGTATAATAAGAAAATTTGTGACAAACATTATGTCTCCATTTCAAATTGCAGTTCTTTGCTATATTTTGTGTAATGTAATTCTTACTGATCTGTCCTATTAGGTTGTTGACATCAAGCAAAAGCTTAACACTGGCATTTTGAAAAGTAGTGTTATTGTCAAAGAGTCAGTGAGAAATTTAGATTTTAAAGGCTTATAAGAAAGGGCTGTATAAAAAAAATTAAAGCCCTATAAGAAAAATTCTTATCCATTTCCACAACATGTATCTTTCAAAAAATTTCTGCTGCGGTTTCATCAGGTTCTATTTTTACATTGCAGCCAAAAAGGACACCATACCAAACCTTATTTTCACCAAAGCAGCAGTTAAGCAGGTAATGGAACAATTTATCATATTTTGCTATTTATAAAAGGTCTCCAAATGATTGTGAACTCTCAGATGGATTTATTATCTAAAATCCTTTTCACATTTCCTCAAAAAAGGCATCAGAGTGCTATAGATCCCCTGTGGCTCCTTATTAGCCACAGAACTGAATTCCAGATGTTGTCTTCAAAGCCTTGCATGAGAAAAGTAGTAATTATTTTTAAAACTAACTCTCAACCTGTTGCAAATTGTGGCAGGTGAAGTAGGCAGGTATATTTTCTTTCTCATGCCCCACTTTGAATGTATGGATACCATTTTCTTTGCTGAGTGCACCGTGTTTCTTGTGTGATACAATCCTCATGTAAAATTCCAGACAAGGATTAAAGAGAAGATCAAAAGAAGAGACAATCATCCTTTAAAAAACAAACTTACCACAAAAGAGGTTGTGCTGTTTAATTTCACATTCGCAAGGGGGCAACTGTAAAATCACTCACTCTTGGGTTATGATTGAGACAGGTGAAGGTCACAGCCTTCGGCTTGTTGGTAGGTCAGTCAAACTGAGTCTTAGTGTGTACTACAGCTATCTAATGTTCAGATGGATAAACTAATATTCCTCTTTATCTACGACTCTAGTAAAGAAAAGAAATCATAGCCTAAATAAGATTTAGAAAGAATAAGTCACTTTTAGGAAAAATGGCAAGGTTAACATAAAAACATAGAAGTCTTAAGGATAAGACAGAGGTTAAAGATAAAAAAAATGTTGGTGATCGTGGGAAGCACAGTCATGAATGAACAAATTCAGTCCACAGGTATCAGACTTGCCATGGGATATGTTAGTTGACAGTGCTGAGAGGGTGGCCAGCACCACCATATGCTGGAGGTCTCTAGCGACAGTTGAACATGGGGAACGTTAAAAAACACCAACACCACCATTGTCTGCTGTAGGCCTGACTGCTGCTTGTGCCTTCACCACATTATTCATGTACAGCTCTGGATCCTTCCTCTACTGTGCTCTTCCTCCCTGATTAGTATCCTCTGCTATTCCCACTCTGCAAGGCAGCTGTCTCATTGCATGGAGTAGTAAAACTTTGGGATGCTCAGACCTGGCTTCTGGAAGAAAACAACCTTGCAGGCAGTGATGGCAACCAGTCTTCTCCATGCAACCACTGAAACACAGTCTTCTCCATAATGTGTCAAGATTATGGTAGTTGCACAAGGACCAGCTTCTCAATCTTTTTAGTTGCAGATAGCTGAGAGCTGGGACTTTTTGAAAGGTCAGTGCTTCTAAGATACAAGATGGAAGTCTCTTTTCAGTATGTTATGCTTCAAGGTGAGACTCTGCAATAGTTGGCCTATGTGACTACAGAACGCAACTATGTGCATGTAATGAGGAGTTATGGCTTTCTCAATCTGAGGAGAATGAGGACCCTCTCTTATTCCACATTAAAAGCAGAAGATGAATACACTGCGCTCATGGCATAGAGTCTGGTCTAAGTGCACAGACCTTGGAGAATCACTGTACAGTCAATCCACGTGCAAACACAAGCTGTGAAGTGTCACGTTCACTGTACATTTACAGAACCAGCTTTAGAGACAGTGTCCGAGCAAGGTCTCTTCCAACACAAGTCTCTGCTCCGTGCACTGAAGCCCTAAATGGTGCTGGTCATAGATTTCTCTTTCCTGTTGGGGCTGTGGGTCTCCTTTTCAAACATGGGCTGTGGAAGCTACTTAATTTAATGCATCCTAGCTGTCTCTTTCTGTGTGAATGGCTTCTCTGACATTCTTCAAATTTGTGTCTTTTTGCCATATGCGTGCCCCGCACAGGAGTAAGAGCTGCAAGGTCAAACCCTCCTTAGAGAAGTCTCTTCTCAGCTATTCTTGGATTAAATTCCCATTCTAAACAACCTGATTTTGCTTCTGTCCCTATCACACCTCGGACGCTTGCTGTATAAAACTTGATTATTGCTTTTTCAGCTTTTTTCCATTTAATGGAGAAGGTTGGTATCCTGCCCATGATGGCATAGATAGTCTCTATCTCTTTTTACCTAAGGACATTTTAAGAACTTAACTGATTTTGAAGCAGACTTAGGTGAAATAGGGGAATAAGGAAAAGAAAAAAAAACCCAACCCCATGAACAAATGCATGACTGATAAGGGAATTTTGAGCAGCACACCTCCAATCACTCACTTGAATGCCTGAGATTTTGTGGTACATATGGCCCTCTGTCAGGGGATTCCACAACAGCAGGCATTTATTAACAAATAGCTTCCCATCCAGTAGTATAAACGATGCAAAACTCAGCAACATTATCACTGCATACCACCATGGTCTAATCATTTTCAGAGATAAAATCAATATTTTTTATTTATTTATTACTTCTGATTTTTAACAACAGTTTAAAGAGAAATCGGAATGATTTGTTACCAGAGTAGACAGGGTAGATTTTCTTTCCAGCTCAATCTCAGATTTAGATAGGACTCATACCTTTTGGGGATTTCATAAATCTGTGTCTTGTTTTCTCTTATGCATTCATACCCTGGCCACTCTACTGGAAATGGAAAAGACATTCCTTATTGATCACTTTGGCCATAGCCTTGTGAGCCAGGACAGTGTTGTTTTGGTCATTAATCTTCTCTTTTGTCCCATCTGGTTTAATTTCAAAGGTACTCAATTGCAGCCTGTATTTCTCTAGGGATTTTCACTTATGGACTATTGGTGCTTGTGGTGGGTTGACCTTGGCTGGACACCAGGTGCCTACCAAGCTGGTCTATCACTCCCCTCCTCATCAGGGCAAGGCAAGGAGAAAATAAGATGGAAAAACTCATGGGTCAAGATAAAGGCAGTTTAATAAAGCAAAAGCAAAGTCTGCATGCAGAAGCAAAGGAAAACAGACTTATTCTTTACTTCCCATCAACAGGTGATGTCCAGCCACTTCTCAGCAAACGGCTTCAGTGCGTGTAGCAATTGCTCTAGAAGACAAACGTTGTAATAACGAATTCCTATCCCTCCTCCTTTCTCTTAGCTTTTATTGCTGAGCTGATGTCACATGGTATGGAATATCCCTTTGACCAGTTTGGGTCAGCTGTCCTGGCTCTGTCCCCTCTCAAGGTCTCGTTCACCCCCAGCCTACTGGTGAGGGGAAAATGTTGGAGCGACATCCTGCTGCTCAGCAGTAGCCAAAACACTGGTGTGTTATCAACACCTCTCTAGCTACCGACACACAGCACAGAGCTACGAGGGCTGCTATGGGGAAAATTAACTCCATCTCAGCCAGACCCAACACAGCGCTTTGCAGATTCTGGGTTATGAAGACCTACTGCAATCCTGTGAGATAAATATTATCACCATTTGGAAAGGACAAGGGATGAGGAAATGAGGTCTAATTCGTGACCTGACAAAGATCACAGTGGAGGTCTATAGAATAATTTAGAATGGAAAAAATGTCTCCCAGGCTATAAATTCTTTGTCTTTACCGGATGATGGATCTTTGACAGATGCAAAGAACTCCCTTATAAGCTAACAATCATTCTAGTTTTTACAACAGAGAAAGTGTCCCAGTGAATCGGGCTAGTCTTCCATCTCATTCAGCAGCTTGTCTCTAAAAATTACATTTGAGGAGCGAATTCAGAAGCAGACACTCTGCAGTAGGACTTTTACTTATCCCCTCACTAGAAAAAAAAAAATCTACTTAATTCCCCAAAGTTTTGTGATGAATAAAGTTCAGAAGCATGAATATTTCTTTCCAAAATTCTTGTTGACTCTTAACACTTACTGTTACAAATCTGGATTTTCATGCTACAAGCTCATATCCAACTAAAGCAGGTCAGTAACTATCATTAGTGGCAACTATGAACAGATGCTCAGATGTCTTAAAGACCTAACTATAAATTCCTAAATTTATTGATGAATCCTTGATGTATGCACTTATTCACAGCTTTCACCACTTAGAAGACTCCAGTAAGGGTGTACTATTATCTCAAATCCTCTGTACTCTTCAAGGCTTCCCACTGGAAGCTGAATCAAATTCAGAGAAAATCTGCACAGCTATGGTCTGTCTACAGCTTAACTAAAATGTCACTACAGGCTCCAGAAAAGCTCCAACCTCAGACACAGCACAACTTTATAACTTCCAGATAAGGTTCCCCTGTGCAAAAAGCATTTTTCTTAGAGCAAGGCTAAAACTGTGCAGAGACATCTTATAGGACACAGAGGTTTTTTTCTGCTTCCAATGCCAGGTGCATTTGTTCACTCCTCAGTCTTTAATGTGAAGCAAGAGAAATGTGCACCTGAAAACAGCAACAAATTCCTGTCAGCGATAACCCCTCCGCTGCATACGTTTCTCAGGCTAGACAGTAGCAGTGAGAATAAACCCTTCTTAGTCATGCTGTTTAATGCAGTGCTGGTAAGTACTCAGCTATTCTAATACTGTATAGAGCAGAAGGTTGTTTCTACCTTCTGTTCATGCTAATGCCTTTCCATACCACCCAGCTCAGGAAGGACCACTCTGACGGTTGAATCTAATCAATAGCTGTGCATACATTTTGTCTCAATTAAGAAAGATCACATTACAACCTCCTGAGGACTCTGCTTATTAATATATTAAAAGATATACGATTTTTGAGCTTGATGGAAACAAATGCATTTTTGCCCCATCAATAATATATCACGTGTAAATTAGTGTCTGAATTAATGTTGTGTGGCTGCAGTGAAAAAAATAGCACTGGTTTTATTACATAATAAAATGCCCTTAATTGTTGGACTAGAACAGCTTTAAAACATGCCGTTGCTTTTGGTAACAGCCTCTGCCTTTCCATCTATAGGAAAATGTTATCTGTCAGAGCCAGGTTGAAAATAAAACTGAAGAGTAACATTACAGAGCTGCTGCAGTTGAGGGAAATAAATTGATGCTGGCCTGGCTTTGAATTCAAAATGAAATATAATTAATAAGAAGATTTACAGACTAACACAGTTCCAAATTTTGAACACAAATTGCATTCAAAATGGTAAAACATTACATACAATTTGACTGCATTTCTCAAACCGTGAATGACGTATTGTCAAACTTCTTTTTATTTGCTTGTTTGTTTGCTTTATTGCGGCTTAATTAAGGAGCATCTCAAGGTACAGTTTGGAGTTACTCTAATGTCACTAAGCACGCAGCAAGTGTGGCAGGCATGGAGACTGTGATAGTAAGAGTCTATTAAAACATTTTCTTGTTCCTGTCTGTTTAAATGCAACTTATGAGTTCGAGATACCACCTTACAACAGTCATGTCTTTTTTTTTTTTTTTTCCTCCAAGGCAGAATTTTAAGAACAAGGAGAACATAGCTGAAGAACACTAGCTGGAGGCTGTGATATAGTTCCAAGTCCAGACCCTCCAGCCTCAGCCATGACTCTGGAAAACAGACATATTTTGGGAAGAACTTAACCAAGTGACTAGAAGTACACATGTCCTTAACCGCTTTCTAAAATCAGCATGTTGAGCTCTAATCCCTCTGGTCTGGAGCTTGCATCTCCGCAAGTCGGTAGCTCTGCCAGAACAGAAACTGTAATAATTAACTTAAGGCATTAATATGGAAAGCCTCCACAATGACTCTTGGGTTATAGTTGTAGGCAACTCCCTTCTAAGGGGAACTGAAGGTCACATATGCTGGACAACCCCTTCTCTTAGGGAAATGTGCTGCCTCCCTGGGGCCTGGGTTAAGGACATCACTAGGAAACTTCCTAGCGTCGTGTGGCCCCTGGACTATTAGCTGCTACTGTTCTTCCATGTGAGTGGCAAGGAAGCTGCAACACGTAGTCCACGGACAATGAAAAGAGACTTCAGGACCTTGGGATGGTTGGTAAGGGTATCTGGAGCACAGGTTATTTTTTCCTCTCTCCTTCCAGTTGCATGCAATGATGTAGGAAGAAACAGACAGGCCCAGTCTATTCATGCATGGCTTCATGACTGGTGCCACCGCCACAATTTTGGGTTTTTTGATAATGAGATGACCCACACAGCACCTGGCTTGCTTGCATCATGGATTAACCTTTCTCAAAGGGGGAAAAAGATCTTTGCTCGCAAGCTAGCAGGTCTTATTGACAGGGCTTTAAACTAGACTTCAAGGGGGACGGGGATAACACCAGGCTTACCCATGGCAAGCTGTGGGATGGCACAACAAGGTTAGAGAGATGGGGTGCTAATGAGGCCCCTCAGTCTGTTGCATCAGAGAAAGACCTCAGAGGAACTAAAGGGTGTTCTCTAAGAGGGTGACATGGCCGACAGCCCAGCTGAAGTTCCTCTACACCAATGCACGCAGTGTGGACGACAAACAGGAGGAGCTAGAAGCCACCGTGCTGCTAGAAAGCTGTGATCTTGTTGCCATTACTGAAATTTGGTGGCATGAATCTCATGACTGGAGTGCGGCTATCGATGGCTACAGGCTGTTCAGAAGGGACAGGTGAGGGAGGAAGGAAGGGCGGAGGCGTTGCCCTCTACATCAAGAAATGGATAGAGTGTGAAGAGCTGTCTCTGACGAATAGGCACGAGCAGGTCAAAAGCTTATGGGTAAGAATCATGGACAAGGTAACAAAGGGAAACTTGTGGTTGGCGTCTACTGCAGGCCGCCTGGTCAAGGGGAGCCTCTTGACGAAGCCTTCTCACTCCAGCTACAGGAGGTGTCACGCTTGCAGGCTCTCGTACTGCTGGGGGACTTCAACCACCCTGACATCTGCTGGAAAAGGAGCATAGCGAGCTGTAGGCAATCCAGGAGACTCCCGGAGTGCCTGGAGGAAAACTTCCTGTGCCAGGTAATAAACAGCCTTACCAGAGGGGTTGTCATACTGGACCTGTTGGTCACCAATGCCAGTGAGCTAACTAGTGATGTCAAGCTTGGAGGCAGCCTGGGCTGCAGTGACCATGCATTGGTGGAGTTTGCAGTCCTGAGGGATATGGGGCAGATGAAGGGTAAAGTCAGGACCCAGAATTTTAGGAGAGCAAACCTCCAGCTCTTCAGGGAGTTAGTCAACTGGGAACTAGGAGTTAGTCAACTCCCCCCATCAGGGACAAGGGAGCAGAACAGAGCTGGCAGATCTTTAAGGACATTTTCCATAGAGTGCGAGAGCTCTTGATCCCCAGGTGTAAGAAATCAGGAAAGGAAGGCAAGAGACCAGCTGAGTGGAGACCTGCTGGGCAAACTAAAGGGCAAGAAGGAAATGCACAGGCAGCGGAAGCAGGGACAGGGATCCTGGGATCAGTACAGGGATGCTGCCAGATTGTGTCGGGATAGGGTCAGGAAGCCAAAGGCACAGCTGGAGCTGAACTTGGCAAGGAATGCAAAGAATAATAAGAAGAGCTTCTACAGGTATGTCATACAGAAAAGGAAGGACAAAGGAAGCGTAACGCCTGATGAGCAAGATTGGCAAACTGGTAACAATGGATGAAGGGAAGGCTGAAGTACTTGATGAGTTCTTTGCCTCAGTCTTCACTGGCAATGTCTCTTCCCACACCTCTCGAGGGATGGACTGCCAGATGGGGACTGAAGGAGGAAAGTCCCTCCCACTGTAAGAGAAGATCAGGTTCAAGACCACCTGTAAAACCTGAACGTGGACAAGTCTGTGGGACCTAACAAGATGCATCCCAGAGTCCTGAGGGAATTGGCTGATGTAGTTGCCAAGCCACTCTCCATAATAATTGGAAAGTCATGGCAGTCAGGTGAAGTCCCTGGTGACTCAAAACAGGGAAACATTGCACCTCTTTTTAAAAAGGATAGCAAGGAAGACCCTGGGAACTACTGACCTGTCAGCCTCACCTCTGGTCTTGGGAAGATCATGGAACAGATCCTCCTAGAAGCTATGCTAAGACACATGGAAGACCTGGAGGTGTTTTGAGACAGCCAGCATGGCTTCACAAAGGGCAAGTACTGCTTGACCAACCTAATGGCCTTCTAGAATGGAGTGACTACATCAGTGGACAAGGGAAGAGCTTCCAATGTTGTCTATCTGGACTTCTGTAAGGCCTTGGGCATGGTCCCCCGCAACATCCTCCTCTCTACATTGGAGATATATGGATGTGATGGTTGAACTGTTATGTGCATGAGAAACTGGCTGGATGGTGTCTTCCAGAGGGTAGTGGTCAACAGCTCAATGTCCAGATGGAGATCAGCGATGAGTGGTGTCCCTCAGGGGTCCATCCTGGTACCAATACTTTTAATATCTTCATCAATGACATGGACAGTAGGATTGAATGCACCCTCAGCAAGTTTGCTGATGACACCAAGCTGAGTGGTGCAGTTATCATGCCTGAGGGACGGGATGCCATCCAGAGGGACCTGGACAACCTTGTGGCATGGATCTGTGTGAACTTCATGAGGTTCAACAAGGCCAAGGGCAGGGTCCTGCACTTGGGTTGGGGCAACCCCGGCATCAGTACAGACTGGAGGATGAAGGGATGGAGAGCAGCCCCATGGAGAAGGACTTGGAGGTCCTGGTGGATGAAAAGCTGGACAGGAGCTGGCAATGTGCATTCATAGCCCAGAAGGCCAACCGTCTCCTGGGCTGCACCCAAAGCTGCATGGCCAGCAGGGCGAGGGAGGGGATTCTGCCCCTCTGCTCCGCTCTGCTGAGACCCCCCTTGCAGTGCTGTGTCCAGCTCTGGAGCCCTCAGCACAGGAAAGACATGGACCTGTTGGAGCGGGGCCAGAGGAGGCCACAAAAATGCTCCGAGGGCTGGAACAGCTTTGCTGTGAGGCCAGGCTGGGAGAGTTGGGGTTGTTCAGCCTGCAGAAGAGGAGGCTCCGGGGAGACCTTATTGCAGCCTGCCAGGACTTAAAAGGGGCTGATAAGAGTGATGGAGACTGGTATTTTAGCAGAGACTGTAGGGATGGGACAAGGGGTAATGGTTTTGAACTAAAAGAGGGTAGATTCAGACTAGAAATAAGGAAGAAATTTTTGACACTGAGGGTGGTGAACGACTGTCACAGGCTGCCCAGGGAGGTGGTAGATGCCCCATCCCTGGAACCATTCCAGGTCAGGTTGGATGGGGCTCTGAGCAACCTGCTCTAGTTGAAGATGTCCCTGCTCATGGCAGGGGGTTGGACTAGATGGCTTTTAAAGGTCCCTTCCAACTCAAACCATTGTATGATTCTATGATTCTATGACATCAAGTTTCATTAGCAATATAGTTAATTTGATAGGCTATCGTGAAATCCACTGTGTAGATTATCCTCTACAGGTCTGTACAGAATAGTATTTATATTCCTGATAATTGAATTTTCTCTGTCTCACTTACTTTGTCTTTCTCCCTTTTTTCTTTTCCCCATGAGCAACACTGTGTAACTTTCCAGTGGTTCAAAGTTATGCAAATATTTAAAATCCAGAGGTAAACCTGTAGTACAAAGTTCCATTATTAATCTCAACTTGATCAACATTTGTGGGTATTTTATTCAAAGGATGTAAAAACAATCATGTGTGTGCCATGGGAATGGGAATTCTAACTTAAGTTGCTGAGTTGAAAGTGAGAACCAGCTGTGGAAAATTGCAGAAGGATTGTAAGAGACTAAAGGACAAGATGATTAAATGGCAAATGAAATTCAGGACAGATAAATGTAATATCACATACATAGGGAAAAATAATCCAAACCACATATGAAATGATGGGCTCTGAGCTAACTGTTATTACTCAGAAATGAGATCTTAGGGTTATAATATATATTTTTATTGAATTCAGTGGCCAGCTGTGGTAAAAAAATGCAAACTGAATATTAAGAGTTGTTAGGACAGAGAATAAAACAGAAAATATCTTCATATCACTATGTAAAGAGCAGGTCTGCCTGCATGTAAACTCTGTGCACGGTTCCGGTGTCTGTTTCAAGGGCATAATACTACTAGAGAAGGCCAAGTGAACAGCAGCAGAGGTAATAAACGGTGGGATGCAGATTTCACGTGAAGACAGAATAAATGGGGTGCAGCTTTCAGTGAAAAACAGTGACAACTGAGAGAGGATTATAATAAGGGTGTGTAAAGTTCTGTGGAATGCATAGAGGGCTTGTAGGAAATAATTTTCCACTGTCTCTAGCCATACAGAAACTCGGGTCTTCAAGTCGAGGTAGCTGGTAGCAGGTTCACAACAAAAAAACAAGAAAATGTTTCATGACACAACAGAGAATTTGCTCTGAAGTTCCCTGCCACAAGAAGCTGCGGGTGTTGAAACTGCGCAGAGAGGATGACCAGATGAATTCCTGGAATTACAATACACTGAGGGCTAATGAACTCAGACAACGCGTCTGGCTTAGGGTGTCCCTAAACTGCAATTTCTTGAGGAGCAGAGGACTATTCCGGCTTAGTATTGCTGTACAGCCTCTGTGTCTGTACCCCCCTCCCCAGGCGCCTGCTGCTGGCCACCTCTGATCTAGCTAACCCAGCACGGCTCTCCTGTCCTTTGTGCTTATTCTGTGTCATAAGCTGTCCATGCTCAGGCACTGCTATCTCATGTTGCACGCTTGTGGCAGTGATGCCTGCAGAACCTAAAACATCCCCATCTCCCTGCTAAGGCTGGTGCTGTTTCCACCTCAGAACACAGCATCCAGCCTGAAACGGAGTTTGAATTGAGCCCACACATTTTTTATCTAAATCTGGGCTTAGTCTGGCCATTAGAGAGACAGAATTTGGACAATAAATTGAGATTAAAACCAGAAAGCTGCCAAGGTTCAGCAGAGCTCAGTGCTTACGTTATCTCTCTCCATAAGCTGTCTAGTCCTGCTTATCCACACAGAAAATGTAAATGCATCTTTCCAAAACAATAAGAGATGAAATTAGCATCAGCAAAGCTCACTGCTTTCTCTCTTGCTGAAGAATATAGATTGGAGAAAAATATCTGGCTTTGGTATGTAAAATGCAGCTGACAGTTGCTCCCTTTTCTGTGTTTTCTCAGTACTTTCCATTCATGCCTGGTAGTCTTCCCCCCTGCCCCCCCCACTTTCTACAAGTGCCTTATCTGTGTATTCTTGAACTTATCACTGCAAAATTGAATTCTCCTTCACAATGGAAGCGGTAGGAACCCAGCCTGCACCAAAGGAAAAAAAACCACTTTTCAATTTGTTCAGAACTGCTGTGCAAATAGAAACAACAAGAAGAAAATGACTGATTAAAATGAAACTCCCAGCAGCAGTGTTTTGCATTGAGTTGAAATTTGTGTTTCTCCTGAAGCATACTGTCTGCAAGTTTCTCTCTGTTTATCAGCTGAAGTTCTTTATTTCCTCCAAATTTATCTGAATTCACACCTGACAGCTTAAAGATGACTGAGGGTTAAATTGTGTGTTGTTTTACTCAGTCTAGCAGTGCAGTAAGAAGTAATGAGATACCTTCCCACTTACTTTGTAGGCTCACCTGGAACTTGGGGCAGCCTCTTTCAAGAGAAAGGCGAGTAAGGAGATGTTTTTGTTGTTGTTCTTGCTATGTTTGTATAAAAATATGGTCTCCAATATACATCCTACAGAGTTATATACTGAAGTTTAAACCCAGCATTCCTGGTTTCAGGGATGACTTCATCTTCAGTGAGTAAATACACTCTTTACAATGAAGTTAAACATCGAGTATATTTATAGGCCTTGCTTTCATCATTAGAAAATGTCCAGCTACTTGTACTGACAGGGGAAATAGCCAGTCAATGAATTTGTCTAGCCTGGTACTCAGTCCAGGGCTCTGCAGGACTTTCCCTTGGTGAAGCCATGCTGGCTGACTTGAATCACCTCCCTGTCCTCCATGTGCCTTAGCAGAGCTTCTAGGAGGATCTGTTCCATGATCTTCCCAGGTGCAGAGGTGAGGCTCTTACTTATGGTACTTACTTGAGATGCACAACTTCTACAAGCTCAAGAAGTGGTCACATATGAACAACATGAGGTTCAATAAGGCCAAGGGCAGGGTCCTTGGTCATTGTAAACCCTGGTATCAGTACAGGTGGGGGATGAAGGGATGGAGAGCAGCCCTGCTGAGCAGCCCTGGGGGTACTGCTGGATGAAAAGCTGGACATGACCTAGCAATGTGTGCTCGTAAACCAACCATCTCCTGGGTTTCATCCAAAGCAGCATGGCCAGCAGTTTGAGGGAGGGGATTCTGCCCCTCTGCTCTGCTCTGGGGAGACCCCACCTCTAATATTGCATCCCGCTCTGGAGCCCTCAGCACAGGAGAGACATGGACCTGTTGGAGCGGGGCCAGAGGAGGACCACAGCAATGATCAGAGGACTGGAACAGCTCTGCTGTGAGGACAGGCTGAGAGAGTTGGGGGTGTTCAGCCTGGAGAAGAGAAGGCTCCGGGCAGACCTTCTTGCAGCCTGCCAGGACTTAAAGGGGGCTTATAAGAAAGATGTGGACAGAATTTTTAGCAGGGCCTGTTGCAATAGGACAAGGGGTAACGGTTTTGAACTAAAAGAGGACAGATTTAGACTAGATCTACGGCATAAATTTTTGACAATGAGGGTGGTGAACCACAGGCATAGGTTTCTCCGAGAGGTGGTAGATACCCCATCCCTGGAACCATTCAAAGTCAGGTTGGACAGGGCTCTGAGCAACTTAATGTAGTTGAAGATGTCCCTGCTCATGGCAGGGAGGCTGGACTAGATGGCCTTTAAAGGTCCCTTCCAACCCAAAGATTCTATAATTCTATGATTTACATATTGCAGGAGATGCTGAGACACACATTCCAAATGAATCTCCACTAATCTAGTTTCCTTATGAATATGTTGGAGAAAACAGCAGTGAACATTTTGAGTACACATAACTACCCATCTTGCAGAATTTGGAAATATTTAGAAAGTTTTCTAGCTGAATGAAAAGCCTGTGGAGTATAACCAGGAGTAGGAAGCTACCCATCATGATTTTATTCCTATTTGTGTATCTGTTTTCAAATGCAGTTATTAATTTATTAAGTAAGTTTTTCACCTTCATAAAATAAGTTTTGCTTTCTCTTGAGTGGATTGTCTAGTTTTTTGACTAATTTTGACAGCTGGAGGAAATTGAAGGTGTCTCATTCTTCTGAGAATAGACACATCAAAGAGAACAGACTGGTCCATCCTCACAGTGCCTAGAATCCCAACACAGCACCAGTGGCTTCACATCAAATTCATAGATGCTCCTGCAGTAAGTTGCAAAAGCTTGTCTGAGGGTTGATGTTGTAGCTATTTAGGAAAAGTGTCTTCCGGTGGCAAGTCTTAACCAGATTATTGTTGACATGCTGTAGAACAAGAGGGATAATTTCTTAAACTTTTGAGACAAGTCAGCATTGCAAGCACAACCTTTCTAACATTTAAGGATCTTGGAAGGGACAACATGAGAAATGGGCTGAGTTTTCACCTTGCCTGTCTGGGTCACAGGTAAATAAATTATCCTGTGACGTGAGCTGCAATAGTCTCCCATACAGAGCTTGATGGGACCACTGGCAGAACTGAAAAGAGTTCAACTGCATTTCCTGGGATGCCTCACTATGCACTGCTCCCTGCTGTTGAGATGAGGGCTTTGTTTAGCATCGTGAGTACAAGCCTTCTATAAAGAAGTACCACATGTAGAGAAAATCCAACCTATAATACCTATTTAGTTTTTGCAATGGAAGCTGGCAAAGATAAATAAAAATTCTTATGCCATCAGAATTTTATCATTATTATTGCTGGTATTACTACCTGAAGATAGAGCAGTTGTAAAAGTAGAGGCCAACATCATTAGGATATTACCTTTAGTTTTTGGCTGTCTGTTCTCCTTGCAGTTTTGTATGCTCCAGGTTTCTACTACCATGCCTCCTCAATGGTTTATTTTGAACTATTTTATCCGTTGCACTCCCAAGTCCTTCCGTACAGTCTATTCCTTATATTTGTGTCTTTTGTACTTATCTCAAAACAAACAAAATCCTTACTGCAACTGGCATGTTATTTGCTGGGCTTCACATGACTCTGATATATCATTATCTTATTCTCTATTCACCATACAACTGTTGAGATCATTTAGGACGGTGACTGTGCGCTGCCTTGTCTTTGCCCAGCACCTGGTATGATTGGATGCTGATCTTGACTGATCAGGCAACAGCTTGATAATAAGAAGAAGGAATGCTATAAATCAATAGGAACCTGTAGATACGTGGAAATACATTAACATGTAACAAAACCAAAGGATGGTCTCTTCCTGTGAGCACGACAAGCCTTTATGTTTAAGCTAAATATGATGTTTATTTTGTGCAGAATGTAGATTATATTACATATATAAAGGCACACATATGGACATCCATTTCTTGAACTTTAATTAAAAGTTTGTTAATTTGATTTCTGATATTATGAACCTGTTTCTGTATCATTATTTAACATGTCCATCAGTGCTAGCAAAGAATGAAATCAGTGAAGATATGCTCTGTTTATATGAAATGTTTTCCTCAGTTACTTTGATTTGCAAAAATTGTCAAAGCCTTCAGAAATTATTCAAATAATCCTCACAGTTTTCTAAAAAATTATCATAAGAAATAAAAACATTCACTCAACCCTGCCCCAAAATACAAGAGTTGCTCCACATGCTTCTAATGACGCTCATCAATTTCTTCACATTTCCTTTGCGCTCTCTTTTTATTTTCCAAATCTGTATTCAAATTGAGAACTGATAATAAACTTAAATCACACGTATATACCCACCTACATATTCAAAATAACAATGCACAAAGAATAAATAATTTAAGATATTCAAAGGTATCTATTTTGGCACACAACTAAGCGATCTGCTAGACAAAAATGCCAAGTTTCTGATAACCTTCAGTGAGGCCAACTGGCTTCTCAAGCATTTTGACAAAGAGAAAAAAGAATTAAGACAGCTTATCTTAGGCATCTGCTTCTTCCAGTTCTGGCCATAGCTTCTGTTGTTTACTGGAGATCTTCATAGACTGTGAGTGAGGACCTGAACCCAGCAGAGGGAAGAAGGTCTGGTGAGGTAGGTGACACCAAGCCACAACACTGAAAATGTCATTGAAGATGTCCACCGAGTTACAAATGGTCCATTGGAAGAAAGGGATAAACCTGTGTTACTGACAACAACAGAGACACTTATATGTAACAGAAGGGTAATATCAAAGCTCAACCACTGTGCAAATCCAATGAGGATCTGTGTTCTGGGCACCCCCGGTGCCACAAGCCACTCAGCATTTGCTGCTTCACCATCTTTCTCTGGCCATGGAGCCCCCAACTGCCAACTCTGCCTTTGCGGGAGGTGAGGGTGGAAGAGACCGTGCATCACTGGTCTGTCTTAGATGTAACGTGTTGGCTTCCTGGCCTGGAAAGTTGGGACTCTGCTGCTTTTGATGGCAAATCTGCATTCTGCTGGGGGGTCAGGGAAATATAGTACCAAGGAGTTGGCTTCAGGAAGACGAGGTAAGAAGCACCCTTTTGCCATCTTGAACCCAGTGAAAAGACCCCCCATCAAGCCCTCCAGGCTAGCAACTCTGCAGCATTCAGAAGATGTGATTTTTATCCCCACGGGTTCAAGCAGCAGCCTATGAAGACAGTTCTGTATATCCCAGCAGGAGAGTTTGCGTCTCCCCCACCATCCATGGCATTTATTTAAATATCAAGAGCTTGGAAATAATTTCTATAAATAATGAGTGTATAAAAAACCATTTGTCCCTATGAAGGAAATCTCTAGTAATGAAGTTTAAATGGTTCCTGTGAACTTAAATCACTTAAGAAGTGGGATTTAGGGCCTAAGTATTTAGTAGCGCCGTGAAATGTAGGTTCTTCTCCTATTGCTGAATGAACTGGCCCCAAAATCAGGATTAGCTAAGCAGCTGGCTTAGCTTCTCTGGTCATCTAAGCTTGGCCACAGTACCATGTTGATGTGCTTTATATAGTGCTTCGGTTTCCACACTGCTGCCTCTGCAAGGCTCTGCGTTTTGGTACACTCAGCTTGATGGATAAATTTATGTTATTATTTACCACCCTCTTTGTGAGTCTTACTAGACAAAGCCCCTTTTTGAAATACATTTTGTCAAACCTCTTTAGACTGAATAACAAGAGAAATGTTTGTACAGCAAACTCTTCCTTCAAGTACTCAGACAGTTTCTTTATATGTGTGCATACACATTTGCAATACTTTCAGTTGGTTTTCTGGCATATCTCAGAACAATTCACTTCTGATGTTTGCTATGGTTTGTCTGAGATCATCTTTGTTTATGCGGTCTGGCAAAACTTAAATAAAAAGGCTTTTCCTGAAAAGCTTTGAAGGCTGGGTGGCTCTGGACCCTGGGGAAAGGCTGTGCTCTCTCCTACAGGGTGTTAATTTGAAATAATTGTTATTTTTGCTCTCTGCTCTTTAGTGGGGTCTATGAAATGATTCAAGTAATATCCTCCACGCCGGCTGAGCAGCCCCGTCTCAGAGCACACTACTACTGACAAGCATTAACGCAGGAGGTGGAATCGGCAGAGGGAGGGAGGGGAGACTGTCCAAGCCAACAGCACTGGGGTCTCTTGGGCTAAGGCAGGGCAGGTGCGTTGATGCTACAGCTGCCTCTGCTGTGTTCGTTCTGGGCATGACAGAAGGATTTCAGTTCGCCAGGCTTTAGGTAAAAAGCACTTCACGAAGCTCTGTATTACATGCTGCAGCGAGAATTAATATCTTTTGTTTTACCAGCAGATGTGGTCTGAAACTGTGCGAGTTCCAAATAAACAGGCAGTGCAGAACACAATGCATCAGTCAGGATTTAAAGTCAAGTTATGTCTAAGCTCCGGCGCGCAGGAGTCTGGTTTTGCTAATGAAAAATGCAGTACTCATTTTCTTGAAAGACTTAACATGGCTGACAACCAGATGGCACTTCTGATTTTTCTTCTCTGGGACAGGCTGAAGATTTTTTTTCCCCCGCCTTGGCTACTGATGTAGGAAAAAATTCTTTGCCATTTCTGCATCTCCAGATGATTGCTTCTTGCTGAGGAAGCAGCAGGGGATCATCAAGGTTTTTGCAAATGTGTATGGAGTCATGATAGAGTGACATAAAAGAACATGCAAAGAATTGTGCAGATGACAGGGTTGGTACAAAAACATCTTTTTTTTTTTTCTTTTTCTCCCTCTGATGGGAACACCACAATTTGTGAATGTTTAGGTCCTTCTTCCACAATAAAACCATGTATGCTTACTTTGGGGAAAGAATTGTATTTTTACATATGAGAATGGCACAGTTGTACAAGGAAGAAATCCATGGATGATGAGGCAAATGTGCTGCAAGGAGGAACAGGGATCTCCTACTCCAAAATTTATGTGGCCAGTATTTACTGTGGACAGTATTTCACTATTTTAAAAGTGAAATATTTTCTTTTCTTGTTCAGGCTGGAAAAGGCTAAGGCACTGAGCTGAAACACAACATAGTAACAAGTATAAGTTGCATACAGGAAAGTCTTTTATTCATAAGGGATGAATATGTGTGTTATTCCAACTTACAACTTTATACCACTTTATATCCAGCCTTCCAGTTTAGTTATGAATTTTCCTTTAGGTCTGCATTGAGAGCCTCCTGAAGTCAATAGAAAGCCTGCAGTTGAATACTGATAGGCTTTGGCTTAAGCTTTAAAGGAATATATACTCTTGCTTGACTGTGTGGTTTATATTTTGATGAATTGCTTGTCATATTCCCTCAGATAATTCATGGCTTCACTGGAGAGATAAACCCAAATCTTGTTCAGTTGCCCCATCTTTTATAGGTATTGTAATTTACAATATATCTATCATCTGGGTGTCTGAAAGAAATTTACAGTAATATTGTAAAATTATATAAGACTAACATTTCAGAGATCAGAACTGGAGAGATTTTGTTAGCACTTAAAGTGTCCTACGTATATCCAATGACACATTTAATTTGCAATGAATTTCACTGAATACTCACGATTTCCAAAATGCTCCCATTACTTATTACAATTGATCCATTGGTATTTGATGGACAAGAGGTAAACAGATAATGGAGCCATGTTCTGGAGCTCATCCCCAGGCACTGCACAGGGCCCTGCAGGATCAAGATTGGCTTCATTAGCAGATGAATTAGCAGCACATTAGAGTCAATGGAAACCTTGTTCTCAAGCTACGTGAAAGGCTGAGAGAGCTCAGGGTGTGTTGGGTGACTACAGGGCCACCCAGTCTGGATGCATGGTCACCCCTTGCAGCAGCAATTGCTGTCCTGAAAATCTCACCCCTCAGCAGCAGCAGTAGCAAACTTGATTCTTGTCAAGAGCTTTGGCCCTGTTTAGCCCCTCATTCTTGAGGAAGAAAGAAATTAAACAGCTGAGATGCTTTGCAATAGCCTTAAGTCAATGTACGCTTAGAAGACTAGTAACAGTAGCATCTAAGGGCCTTGTATCTATAGTATTTTCTTGCACTACAATTCTGCTTTCTACTGGAACAGGATTAGGACTTCATTTCTGTTTCGGTCACATTTTATTATTATGATAGCCTGCTGGCCATCATAATCCTGATCTTTATTTTCTGGCACCATTCAAATGAAGCTAGTCAGGTTTTATGAAAGGTTAATAATATACCTGTGAGAAGACGGCACCTGCTTTCCACTAATTAGAGTGTTTTTTACTACAGGTCATGTTTTTGTTGGAAATACTTGGACAATTTAGAAGAGATACTCATCCAAATTCCAGCAGGGAGAGGAATAAGGGCTTGAGAGAAGGCAGCAAGGACTCTTAAATTAACTCACACAAGTATTCTTATTGGAAATGGTGTATGTTACGTCTTAAGAGGTTTTGTGATGCATCTTCTGCACCAAAGTCTTCCAGCCTTTCACCTCTTGTGTAGTGGTCATCCAGAAAACCAGAAGGGCTCTGGCCATGTGTCTCACAGGCAAGACTAGCAGACACAGGGAACAGTTCATATTTTCAAATTTTAGATATCTGCAGTGTCTCAGAGGAATGAAAGGGGACCTTCTGGGCATGATTCATCCTAAAATGGATATATGAAGCGTATTAGATGATTCACACTCTCTCTATCTTTGTGAAATGGGACCTAGGGTAACTAGCACAGATGTACAGGATAATATGTAAAATCAAGCAAGATGTGTCTCATACATAATTACATCAGCAATGGTTGTGGACATTAAATTAGAGATGAGTGGTGGTTATGAACTTGTCATAGTATTTTTGAGTTAAAATTGCTGATCACAGCAAAAAGAAAGGTCTTTCAAATCTTTTTTTGAACCAGATGACTGGCAAGTGTGCAATTAAATGGGCCATAAATGGCAAAGTGTAAATTCTATCATCTCTGGTGTGTAACTCTCTCAGATTTGAGATTGAAGGAAAGTTTGGTTTAAGGACATCCCAAACCCTTCACCATAAAGAGGGATATGAATACTTTTGATTTCAATAAATATGATCAAATAAACACTGCAGAGAGATCTGTAGTGATCTGTGACTCATTTCAGCCTGAAATTAGGAAACAATTTAATCTGGTTTTATCTTTTTCCTTTGCGCAGAGGGAATGGAGCAACAGTTGTACCCAGGATGCCAGCATTTGTCCCTTTAATTTAAGGCTGGTTCCTCATCTTAAAAAAGAAAAAGTGTATGTGTGTGTGTGAGCTTTAATGAAAATGGGTCTCACCCATAAACACAGCATTATGAATGCCTCAGACACTAACAGCAAAAATAATGTCTGCGAATAATCACCATAATAATGATTTTCATTAATCTTTGTTCAGAGCCATTCTCTTTGATTGAGATGAAGAGGAACAGTAGGTAGTGCAAATTCAGAGCAATGCCAGGTCCATTCAGAAGATACTCTAAGGCTTTGCATTATAAAAGCCCCTTCTGATCTGCCATGTGTACAGAGAAATTGGTATGGTCCCTCTTAATAAAAGAGTAATACAAAGAACTTTTATCAGAATAAAGGCTGTGTTCTCATTAGATACTGCAGCATGGCTTCACTTGCCGTCAAATTTTTCCCTTGTAGTTTTTTTTCTGAGTTTAGTGCTCCTGCAAGGTATAGGAAGAAAATACTCATGAACTGCATGGCAGTTTTACCAGGATTTGAACGTCTGACTGCTTGAATGTAAAGCAGAATACTTTCCACTGCTTCAGAGAGCGAGACTAATGCTGCTGAAGAGGGAAGCCCAAGAGCTTCTATCCTGAAAGGCAGGACCGTAGGGCTGGAGGCTAAAAGGGCTTGATCCTTTTCCTTTATGTCAGCTGGCTTCTCTACCCTGATTTTGAATAAAGGAAACATTACAGGTGCTGTGTGCTCAAGGTGCCTGCCAATCAGCAGAGGAGATCAAAACCTCGTCTTTCAATCCTGTTCATTCACCCATCAGTAAAATTAAAGACTATTTTTGCTAAGGACAGTCCCTGGGATGTGGGGTTAGACACTAAACAATGCTTCTGGTTTCTCAACAGATGGCTGGTGCTTGGTAATATTAGCTGTAGTGTAGTAGACTAGACCCGAAACATACTAGCCCAAATTCATACAAACTAAAGTTCAGTCCCATTCATATATTTAATATTTTTCATTGTCTAATTTTCTCAGATGGTCTAGGGTTATTGTCATGGTTCTAGGGCTAGGGCAGGCAGGGGCTCAGCCATCTCCAGGGAAGCAGGGCTGCATCACGCATCATGGTTTCTTGGGAAGACAGACATCATCACTCCAAACGTACCCCCTCCCCTTCCTTCTTCTTCATCCCAGCTTTATATACCAAGCATGATGTCTTATGGTATGGAATATCCCTTGGGCCAGCCTGGGTCAGCTGTCCTGGCTGTGTCCCCTCCCAGCTCCCCGTGCACCCCCAGCCTGCTCACTGGCAGCCCAGCACGAGAAGCTGGACTGTCCTTGACTGCTCAGCAACAACTCGAAACATCAGCACGTTATCAACATTTTCTCATCCCAAACCCAAACCACAGCCTCACACTAGATTCTGTGAAGAAAATTAACTTTATCCCAGACAAAACCAGTACAGCTAGCCAATAGGAAACACTGGGAGCAGCCTGGGAACACCGATGACATGAGCCTGCATGGTATTCTTGTTCTTCTATTTTATCACCCTTAAGATTTGAAGTCTTGGATTCATTCAGAAACTGTGTATAACCCCTTTCGTCTCTTTTGTAGTCGAGGAGCCAGGATTCATGTAATTCACTTTAATCCTAGGTTGCAAAGGCAAGATCCAAACCACATTTCCCATTGTGCTGCATGCTCTTCAGGGACTGTAATCTTGCCACTGTGAGCCCGAACAGCCACCATGGTGTTGTCTTCAGAGCCCTGGCATCAAGCGTTTATTCTTATGCAGTACTGTAAACCCAGAGTGACTTCAGAATTATTCTGATATGGCACTGCTATCATTAGTTATGTTTGTATCAGTAAATTAAACTCTGTCAGAAAACATTCCTGGGCACTGGAACTTGAGTGTCTCCACTGTTAAAACACTAGGATAGTCCTCAGCACACGTCTGGCTGGCACTTACTCATGGTTAGGGGCAGTGTTTGGAAAAAACCTGCTTGCCAAAGACCATTTCCAAGAGAGAGTCTGCATGCAGACATCCAGTTTTGTAGGGTAAGAAGATGGGCATGGATCATTCTGTGCACATTTGATTTATTAGTTCAGATATAGCTCTTTCTGTTCCTAATTTTTTTTTTTTCCAACTCAGTGTTCTCCAAGTTATTATTATTAATTATTTGTATTCTGTTTTTTTAAAAAAAAGGTGTTTGCATCAGAACAAGATAATTACTTGGTAGATTTATTCACTTCTAACAATAATTTAATTTATTAAGATTCATGCTTACATTTTTAGTACCTCCATCTACCTAGCAATTACTATGAAATTGATTTTTATCTATTCTTAAGCCATGTTTGTTCTTCTTGTACATCAAACTTTCTATTACTATTTTCTGTGCTGTTTAGATGAGTATGTGTGTGTTTGCATTAAGAAATTAAGTAGTCTATAAAAATCTTAGAAAACAGCCTGGAAAAAGCCCGTAAGACCTTGAAGGCAGTGTCAGTAATACATCTGTTTTTCTTGACAGGTATTTGTCTAGTGGTTTTTTGAGACCTTCAGTGATGGGATTTCACAGTCTCCCCAGACAAGTCCTTCCTGGGGTCTATGAAACCTTTACAAAGCTTTTTGCACGTGTGGGCAGGATCTCTCTGGTAGTTTAAAGCTGTTGCTTTCTGTCTTCTCATCACATCCCTAATACTTACCGTCTGTCTTCATAGGCTATTCCAGAGTTCTGGTGGTTGCCATTGCTCTTCTTGATCTTTCTCCATTTGATATGTTTTTCTTTCTTTTGATTGATTGACTTTTGTTGTTGTTCTGTGTTTCTCACTGTAGTGTCAGCCATATCTGCTTAAAAATGTGTTGAACCTTTGTCATCCACCTTCATGAAACTGTCCACAAAAATAAAATGTGACATAGCTCTCCATAACATGGATTATGGAGATGGATGTTTCTATAACACCATGCTTTCTTCCTTTGCTGTATAACTGAGTTGAGATCAGGAAATCAATGGAGAAACTAATGTGGTTTTCAAGAGGCCAAAGACCTCCTCTGTAAACTCTGAGATGCACAACAGTGAGTGGGAAAATGAAGTGATTTGAATGGTCCTCTTGCACCAGCCCTGAAAGGTAGACACAAGTGTTGCCATTGCCAAGAAAATGCATATTTTGTTGCATGTATGGGTCTTCGAATCATAAATAGAAAGTAAAAAAACAGATCTGCACAACTGAGCACAGAGGAAAACAAGCTGCAACCATAATTTTAACAGTAAATTTACACATAGTGAAGATGCTTCTGCGCAGTCTTCTCATTTTAGTCTGCTTCAGTAGGTGTCCTATCTTTACCTATCTGTCCTATCTTGATCTTTGAAAGAGTTAAACAAATGTAGATCTTAAATAACATACCATTTGCAGGCTAGTGTGGGGAAAATCAAGGAAGCAAGGGAAAATCTTGTAACAGTTCCTCTAATATTTTTTCTTCAGTTATGTACATCTATTGTTTTGTATTTGTAATGTATCTATCAGACTCCTACAGAACAAGCTCACTGCTATGTACATTCTTTGCCTTAATTTCCACCCATTTAAACATTAATTAAAATTATATTCTGAATGTGTCAGTCCTGTGAGGACAGGTCTGTGCCTGTATTACAGCAGTTACCTATTTTGGTTTTGTAATATTAAGATAAAATGCCAGTCATTTAATTTTTTGCTACACAATCAAACACATAAATGCTTATCTGAAGCTCCTGCTAATTGGCCCCTGTTAATTAGTATAAAGGCACTTTTGATAACAGCTAACATAAAGGCAAGAGAGTAAAATTTGAAGCTGTGGATTGAACATTTGTGTACTAAATGACTCCTCAGATTAGGTGGTGTGTGCACGGAAGTGGAACCAACTATATAACGAGTGGGACCAAAGATTTTATCCCTTCAGAAAATGGCAGAGTGAATAAACACATGACTCTGTGGACACTCTTCTGCCCCAGAATATTAACAATACTGTGGTCTTCTGATGGGCAGCACCCCCTTATAAGCACGGACTGTGCATTTTGTCTCATGGCAATAAGGAATTTAGGATCAGAACATGAACATAAAGCTTGGCTGCATATTTGAAATGTACGTATACTGAACAACAGTTATACAGATCTTTCTTATATCAAAGCCCATCAAATTCCACAGTTATTTTTTGTGGGCACAATTTCTAAAATCACATTGATCACTTCTGCGTTTGTTTGTTTTTTTCCCTGCCAATTTTAAGCACTTTGCAAGCATCGGCTGAAAATCAGTCCTCTTTTAAGTTATAATCCAGCCCTTTGGCTGGTCCTCTTAAAAAATATTGACCTTAATTGCTTTCCATTAGGATGAGAACATTAAAGGTACAGTCAGCAGCAGCCACACATTAGAGATGAACCAACAGAACGTGTGATCTCCGAGCCGTGAGGAAGAGTAGGTCTAAATACACATTACTGTGTCCTGAAGGTTATGCAAGGTGCTGGCTACTCTGGTTTCTCTGCAATTACAGGAAACATGAAAACATTACCGGGGTTTGAGGTGACTCACCTTGAAAAAAAAATATTGTGTAACTTCTGTGGAAGCATAAGAAAAGTTAATAAGGGAAGCATTGTTTCCACAGCTAAGTAAATAATGAGTATTTGTAAAATGCAGCCTGAACAGAGAATCATATTCACTCTTCAATCATATTCTCCCTTCTCATGGAACCACATGAAGCAGCAATTTATTAATGTTCTAACACTGTGCAACCTGCACACCAGCTTTCAAATAGGTTAAATGTAGCACGGCATGTATAGCATTAAGTATGGCAATTAAAACATCTCCACATCCTATTCCTGATCAAAAATGAATGTCACTATATATACATGCTGTTGTCATTAATGTTTCCGCCCTTGATCTTGTAGTTTGCTGTGTGTGATGCCCTGTCAATTAAGTGCAATTACACTTATCTTCCCTCATTTGGTGAGCTTGCCAATTTATGGTTCAATTACTGGGGATGGGGAGGAAACTGGGACACATCGCTCCTGCTGATGAGACTCTGAGGAGAAAAATATCATGTGAAACACATACATTTCTGGAACTTTATCATCCTTAGGGCAACAAGGGATGAGTAAGAAAATCCCAATATTCTAGGAAAAGGGAAGTGGAGCTTTTGCTCCCATAGTCCCAGAGGTCTTTTAAGATACTTCTAAGATACTTTCTTCTGTGAAAACCCTAGGGCATCTATGGGGCACGAATTATGAAGACACACCAACAGTGCACAGAAAGGATAGGATGTTGCTAGGCTCATGTTTGTCTGTCTCTGATACCCCAGTGTCAGGAGAGCAGGTATCCGTTTCAAATTGAAGGGATGTACTTTTTCAATATTTTTAAATAAACAAAGTCTGTTAAAATGAACTTCTTAAAATTTCCGTCAGTAAGTGCTCTCTTAGCTGCACAGAAAATTCTGAGTATGGTGGATCATGTTGAGGGAAAAGGAAGGGTGGCTGTGAGACACAGGTGGGGAAGTGATAACTCATGTGTGAGGAGGAGGAAGAGGAAGATGGATGCTTCTGTGGAGGAGGTGGAGGGCAAGAAAAACAGATGCTTGCATGAGGATAAAATGCTGTGGCTTGGCTAGAAGGTACTAAATGTGCATGTATAGCTGTCTGTGTGTGTGATCTCCAGCAGCAGGAGTCCCAAGTTCAAATCCAGCTGTTACAGGTGCCCAAACTGCGTCAGCTTGTCTCAATGGCTATGCAAGATTGTGTCAGAGAAGTCTTGACTTCCGAATCCTTTTAGCACACCAAATTATGCGTGTTTCCTCAGCCCAGTGATTTGGGATGGTATGCATCTCACTTCATTTTAGAACATTGAGTTCAGCGTGTCATGGTGTCTCTCAGCTCCCCATACAGGCCTGAGGGAAGGACACCATCCAGCTCTCCACGGTGTGATCCAGCAGCCACCTAAAAGAGACCAGTTGTATTGTGCCTTGTGAGTCCCTGTTTACCTTCACTGAGGTGAAATTGGAATAAAGAAGATGTGTGTACTTGCTTGGATAGGTGAGGTGAATCTCCCTGCTGGGATCAGCCCTGCTCTCCCAGCGGGGTATATCAGGAATAGCTCTATTTGAAATCCAAGGGTGTAATTCTGAATATGATCAGATCCTGTTTTCCTTCAGGAGCCTGTTTCCCCAGATGTGCAATGATAAATACGTTAACCTTCTTTAGAAAGGTGTTTGGAAGGTATAAATACCTAGGGAGTTTTATCAGATCCCTTTTGAAGCAGAATTCAAGGCTTATTTTAGTAACCTCTCATTTTTTTCTGCTTTTGACTGTTTTCAGGATTACAGTCCCGCTTCTGGTGATGTTTCCAGGCTTGCAACCTCAAGCCTGAAAATCACTGACTGCTCATCTCTTGTCCCTTCAACTAATAACTCAGCTTCTGCTGTTCCTAGTAACACAAGCAGGGAAATGCCAAACAGGTTGTGCTATTGAATGAAAAAAAAAAAAAAAGAAAAAATCCAGTTAAACTTAGGTCCTGGTGCTACAAACATTGAAATGTTTGTCTGTTGCAAGTTAAGGTTACAAATAAGTGTTGGCAGGATGGATATCTCAGTCACAATATTTTTTTATGATGAGAATTTCTGTCAGCTGTAGTTTTTGTGTTATCAACATCTGTCACCGTGGGTTGGGCTATGATCCATAAGTGTTTCAAGTAAGAGGAAACAGATTTTCCATCTAAAAATCAGAAATTGCCGAGCTGTTGTTTGGAGCAAACCCCTGCATTTAAATCAGTCTTCTAATGGTTCAAGAGAGGCATTTATTTTCTGTGTGTTTTTCTTAATTCCAAGTGTCACCTGAGGTCTATCTCTTTGTCTGATAGCTGTGATTTCCTCCATGTCAGTCACTAGGACATCAATACTGAGTAGTATGGTCATATTCATTTTCTTTCTTAGAGTATAAGTGTTAGCTTATACTTAACTTGCATGCGGTAGTTTTTTTAATATGCTACAGAGAGTTTCTTTACTGCTTTGAATGACTGATTACTTAAGAAATAGCAGGTCAGATTTGTACCTCCCTTACTCCATGAGGAACACTGTCTTTTGAGAAGCTGCTGTGTTATGCATGGTGCTACGGTGTCTGTTACTTTCAAGAAAGAAAGAGTTAGTAGATCAAATGTCCTAAACAGTGAACATATTGTACCTGTCTCTTGAGTTGCCATTATCCTCTGTTGGAAAAAAGGTGGTGATTATTCAGCAAACCACTCTGTTTCTGAAGAATCCAGTAGAAACCGTCTAGTTAATTGGAGTTAACAGGGGCATCAGGAGGAGGCTGATCCTCTTGGAGATTTCTGTTGGTACCTCTTATTTCTTTTTGTTTCAAATATTCTTTCCATCTTCCACAGGTCATGTCTATTAATCATAATGCTGGCTCGAATCTGACAAAATTGTTCAGATGCTGCCTCCATCTGCCAAGGGCTTACACTCCAGAAACTCCCAGAATGCATTTAAATCCTCATTTAGTGACTGTTACGCTCCCAGGGGTAGGCTTACCTGGGGAACAGGCTAAGTACATGGGCCCAAGTTCCTCAGCTGAGCAGGTTCTGAGAAAAATCAGAGAGTACTTGCTCATGAAACCCACAGCTTCCATTTAAATACCTAACACTTCAAATTTAAGCTGTCTAAAAATATTGTTACAAAAAAGGGATTTAAGGTATCTAAAAATTGGGACTTAAACACAAGTTGTATTTCCTGAAAATCTAGAGCACTGATGCACTGGGATGCCCTATGAACAAATGATTCTTTTATATAAAACATGAAGGAAGTTTTCATAAATTTCTCTTCATTCCCGCTCTATGAATTCTTCAATGTCCCATGGAAATCACTGAATAATAATTTTTGGGGTCACTGACATGAAATGATAAAAACTTGTAGATAACAACAGTATAATGGCAACGAAGCAGGAAGAAATGACGGTCTTAAGGGTTTGTTTCAGCTGAGAAAAGATGCTTCCGCTGTCTGTCTAGCTGGAAGTGAATGGAGAGACGAGAGCACTTGTGCACCATGTTACAAAGTCATGTAACATCAAGCAGCGCTCATTTAGATGTGATATAACAACAAAGTTTATTAATTCAGACTGAGCGCCATGTTAATGTTAATGACAACTTATGTTCAATTTGTGCCTTCTTACTCCTGTATCTGGGTACCAATCTGTTGTACAAGCATTAGATTGTCTGTACTTTGTATACCGAGATTTCTCACATTAGGAGGGAGTATGGTGTTACTACCGATCAATTAGCAGACCAAAGATGTAAATGTTATATGCATAACCTTAATTTGTTTGTTTTCATATCAGTTAGGAAATATAAACCATAGATCTATAGAGACAGAGCAGGAGAGCAGAAATCCTGTAAAAGTCAGTGGTATCTATATATGTAGCTGTTACAAAAGATGAAAGAATATGCTTGCAAGACTATAAAAAGTGCAAGTTTCCTGGCAAATATACCCCTCCTCAGAGAATATAACAGCCAGGTAGGTCTTTATGATAAAAAACAAGAGATGGAGTCCAACCAGCATTAAACCTGGGCGTAAGAGAGACTTCCGCCCTGGAGCTACCTCTGAGAACACAAGAACTTGGGGCCCTAAACCACTCATCTCTCAAGTTTGACAGGGATTACGGTCGTCTGACTTCAGGAGTCTAAAAGTCAGGCATCTGTTCTGAACTAGCTGTCTCATTTCCCTTTATGATCAATGGGGAGAGATCAGCAAGGTGATGATTCATTCCTCTTATCTCGGTCTGGCATGAATCATGCTTTCCACTTTTCCGTGTAAATTATTTTCTCTATCCTGTGTGTTCATTCTGTTCTTTCAATTGCAAAACACTTCCAGCTGTTTTACTCCAAGCCAGCAAAAAGCCAAGGATTGCTACCAATGAAGAAATCACAAATTTTACTGCAGGTACTTCATGTGTTTCACGGAGAAGGCACAGGGCTGTCCCTGCAGGGTGGTGCGCCTGACACCAGATGGTGCCACGTAAAGGTGTAAATGAAGGTGACTCAACATGGATGTTCAGTCAGGAGGAGATGCCAAGGCTTCTCCTAGTTCCAGAAAAAGCTGCCAGATTAGAGTGGTTTGACCTTGTAATTTGTAAACTAAGGGCAATTAGAGCAGGGAAAAGAAGAGGTTAAACCTTAATCTGTGCCCCGCTTTTGGGTCTTACTTCAGACTTCCTGGGTAAGTCAGAAGGAAGTTTCTATACAAACAACATATGATGTTGTCTTAGCCTTTTTTACAGAATTCCCTTCTTTTGGCTGTCTGTCTCCTCTCTGGTGCCTTGCTCTCACAGTGTAGTAATTTTACTCCCCAGCACAGGCAAGACATAAAAATCATACCTACAATAGTCACAACTTGCGAACTAGAGGACAATTTTTCTTTCTTAATTCCAGTGACTTTTTGAAATCCCTTTTTCCCCCCATATCAGCAATTGGAAAGTGTCCTGTCTTCTCTCTAATTAATGATCATTCTTTTCAGGCATTGCAGATGTCTTCACATATGGCTCATTACCCTTAAGACAGAAACTATGTAAGAGTTAAAGGTTTATTTCACAGGGTGCTTTGGGCAACCATGAAGGATGAAGTCATTAAAAATACTTTTAACTAAAGTGGGGGCTGCTGCGCAGCCTCATATTTTCCTGCTTTTACAATATTATGTAGCAGTTATACCTTTTGAATCAAGGCTTATGAGATTTTGTTTCTGGTAAAATTTGCCTGGAACAGAAGAAAATTCAAAAAATAGAAATAAAACAAGCATATACCATCTAGGTTCCAAGGAATTTACTTTTCTGGTACACTTTAAATCAATAAAGTACATTAATTAGAAATGTCTCTACACATGTATTGATGAACTGGCAAATCACAGAATCACAGAATCATTAAGGTTGGAAAAGACCTTTAAGATCATCAAGTCCAACCATCAACCCAACACCACCACGCTCACTAAACCATGTCGCAAAGTGCCACGTCCACATGTTTTTTGAACACTTCCAGGGATGACCCCACCACCTCCCTGGGCAGCCTGTTCCAATGTTCGACCACTCTCTCAGTAAAGAAATTTTTCCTAATACCCGGTCTAAACATCCCCTGGTGCGACTTGAGGCCATTTCTTCTCGTCCTATCACTAGTTACCTGGGAGAAGAGACCAACACCCACCTCACCACAACCTCCTTTCAGGTAGTTGTAGAGAACAGTAAGGTCTCCCCTCAGCCTCCTCTTCTCCAGACTGAATAACCCCAGTTCCCTCAGCTGCTCCTCATAAGACTTGTTCTCCAGACCCCTCACCAGCTTTGTTGCCCTTCTCTGGACACACTCGAGCACCTCAATGTCCTTGTAGTGAGGGACCCAAAACTGAACACAGCATTGGTGGTCACTGTAAAGCTCTTAGCTCCTCTGTGTCTCTGTGGTCTCCATCCTGGAGGGTATTTAAAAAATGAAATTTGAAATCTTAAATTTGATCTAAATTTTATGGAAGAGTAAAGATAGGTTTGATTTATTGATAGATCAGATCATCTATCTGATCCTTTTCTGAGTATGAATTCAGATTACACTGGGTCTGATGATACAGAATTGACTAGCTGTAATGAGTACATCCATGATGCAGATAAGATTATTAAGGAAGAAAGGAAAAGAAGGTATCTAAGTTAAACGATGCACTAACTACTTTGATCAGACATTTACTAATGAGAAGTTGAAATGCTAACTGGAGTTCTAGAAATCCTGAAAGTTTCATGCCCAGTTAGATTGCGAGTATGGTACCACCAAGAAAAAATTAGGGCTTTAACAATTGTCTCATCATGCTACAGGATCACCCAGAATCTCCTGGGTAAACAAATCTGATAAAAATATGTACATGCAGTTTTATAGCACCAATAATATCAGTCAGGTATCCAGGACTGCTCTAAGCCTATCAACAAATTTTATGATTTTCAAGCATGTTTTTTCTGTATCACAGGCTGTATTATGGCTGTAGATGCCCATCTGTATCAAACCTCTCGCCGGGATTTGGCTTCAGCCAAATATGCATTCCCGTTAGCTGATGTCATTTAACTAGGCTTTTGTTCAGGAATGGTTGTACAGCCTGCAGCTATGAAGTACAGGAGTTATCTTTCTATACATATAAACATGTTTATATACATAGTTCCTGTACTTCAAGCTTCATCTATACATGAATGCCACTTGAGCTCAAATTTCCTCAGTAATTAACTTGGTGCTTCCATGTGCACATTAAAAAGTATAGAAGACACAACTGGACCTTGTGTAACTCCACTGATGGAGAACTCAGTTCTTGCAGGAAAAGACCTGATCCGAAGTGACAGGGAGAATATGAATATTTTTAGGAATTTTAGCAGATTTCTGCCTATCACCTTTTTCAGGCAAGTCTGAAGTATTGAAGGTTCCAGAGGTGTCAAGGGAAATGCATTTATATATGGAAATTATAAAACCTTCCATCTGTGGCTTTAGTTCCTGGTCCTAGTCTGAATCCAAATTATATCAAGCTTGGAACTGAATGTAAATTGGCTGTGGTTATGCATAAATATACCAAGGTTGGATGTCTTGAGTTTCTTGGATTCTATTATGTTTTAAGGTGGTTTTATCTTTAAATGCTGCCTTGACTGCTTCAGTTGAGGGTGGCATTAAGTTCATAGCTTTGCTGTTAAGTGTGAAATATTTGGGTTACCAGTCCTTCTGGGTGTTCAAGGTTCCTGGCTGTACCAAAGCCTGGGAATGGAGATGTGTTGTGGGCTAATAGACATAAGCAATGTCCATAAGCAAACTCATGCTGTGTGTAAAGGCTTTCCAAATGTTCACGGTCTTTTTAGTGAAGGATCATAATTCACTGCAGGAGCTCTACTGTATTCTGCAGAGGGTTGTAGGCACTCAGGATTCATGAAGCAGTTTAACACCCTAGATAGCTCCTTGGAGACTCATTTGGCAGCTTCAGCAGAGGCTGATAGGAAAGTTGTCGGCCAGTAACAGAGCCTTACCGTTGCAGCTTTAAAGAATGTATTACATTTCACCTGATTTCATGTAGTGTGGCTAATGTGGCTGTTCCTTAAGCAAAGAACTTCAGAAAAATATTTGATGAGAAGAAAGGGCTTGTTTGAGAATCAATGTTATGCAAAGATAACGATTTATTGTCCTGTAGTGAGAACAGCATTAGCTTTTCATAAGTTGTTGGAATCCATTTCCACCAAATTGGGAAAATTTACCACCTAGAAATTGGAAGGTCTCTAGCTGGTGTTCGAGACAGTGAGTATTTTATGATGTCCTCATGTGTGGCATCTAAACTGAAGATCAGGCTGGCCAGCTGTGAAGGCTGGGCAACAAGCAGTAGATGACAGTTCTATGCAAGCACATGTGTTTAGGTAATTTGAATGTCTGTAGCCTTACTGAACATTGAAACCTCTGAGGCTAACTAGACAGGAGTATGTCATCACCATGGTGAAGAAGAGTGAGCTCTTTTACGTGTCATTAATCAGAAGCAATCTGTAAATAGGGAAAGTATAAGTACTAGTTTTAATATATGGACTATCTGAAATTGGGCAAAATATTCTCTACCTGCTACACTTTTTCACTGTATGTCTGAAGGGTTTTCTTAGTGTGTGACAACCTCACATGTTGCAGGTGGATGGAAGAAAATAATTCAGAACTCTTTGCTTCTGGTGAGGTGTTAGTGGTGATGACTATACTTGCTGCTTCATTGCTGCTGAGATCCTAATTTTTATAGCAGCTCTTCTTACATCTATGACCTGTGGCTTTATTTTGCATGCATCTGGTTTAGATGCAGGCTGCTGTCTTACGCAGAGGCCAGATGTTACATGCCTGTAACCTAGTTTCTTACATCCATTTACTTCAAACTAGACTGTGTTAGGTGAGGAATGAATAGGGCAGCTGAAGATTTTTTGACTAGAGGACCTAATGGCCAAACTAAATGTCATGAGTGGTTCAATGGATGGTTTTGAGCATTTAGTGTGTCTGGGGAGTGGGCAGAGATAGAATAATTTCTGGGTTTCTGGACTACTGGTGAGTATAATGCAGACTTAGTGGTATTAAAGCAATGAAATAAATTATACTGTTTACAACAGGTAGTGCTAAGCTCTGCAATGAGTATCAGTCAGTACAGACATGAGTGTCTCTGAAATATGCTCTCTTGGTTGTCATGGCATCCTCTTGTTTTGCAAGGATGGTGAAAAGACAACATATTTAGCCCTGTTTGAGATCTCAAAAGGGGCTTTTTAGCCAGGAGCTGGTATGAAAAATGGGAGACTATGGCTGGAATTTAGGTCTCTCCCCCCTGAAAATAGCGAAGTAATTTTTTTCTATTGCTCCTGATAGTAGTTCCTGCATGAAGGCAATCCACAGCTGTTGCATGCTTGCATTCAGCTATAGCCATACAAACCCTTTTCTTGGCAACAACGAAGGCAGCAGGAAGGATGTCATTTGTCTTGCAGAACTTTTAGTGTTGAACATGAGGTAGAGAGAAAAGGAATCAAGGTAGTTCTTAGAGGATGCATTAGTTTCTAGGGAAGGTTATTAGAGAAAAAGGAGACTGGGAAAATTACCATTGGGTAGTTGTAAACTTAATACATGTTTTTTCCAGAGATCAACCACAATTTAATTCCTGATGGATTAAGATTTACATTCGATACTCTGCCTCTATAAGGTGTTTGCCAGGGCTTCTAAGATGCCAAAAAACATCTACAAACAAAGAACCCAGTGAAGTCAAGCATACTGCAGTGATACATACCTGAGTATGATACCTGTCAGGGTTTTGTGAGAATATATATCAGACTTGGATCCTCATTAACACTTGCAGCTAGACACTGAAAGGAAATAATTTGGTTATAAGAGAGTCAGTGGGCTTATTCACTACCAAAGTAAGGTGTCCAAGAAACCACTTCTTTTAGTTGGTGTTGACAGCTGGACTATGAAGACATGAAATACAAGGAATAATCAGAAAATATCACACTGTTCAGATAACACTGCAACAGTGTCCAGAGCTAACATTGGTGCATGACCTAGTCAAAATTTTCCTAGAAGATAACCTAAAGTATCATGTAGCTGTTCTGTTGACAGCAAGTCCATCCACTTTTCACAATAGTATAAGTCACATCAGGCGGTCATTCAGCTCAAAAACAATGTATGAGCTGGGTGGTAGTGAGAAAGCAGTGCATCTTCTCTTGAGCTTGGAGTTGATGTTTTCAGAAAAAGCTTTGGAGTCTAAGCAGCTGCAGAAAGATCAGCCTGGCCAGGTACAAAACACTGCAGAGTCAGTTAGGGAGCAATTTTTCATACTAGAAATAAACTTTCAGGAATATGGTGCTATTTGATCTAATGTATTTTAGAACTTCTTTACATCCAGACAACAAGGAGCATTAGGAGGATAGTCAGGGCCTATCTGATCCTGCTTCTGTAAATATGCCCATAATCTAATTCTACCTGGCACAAACTGTGAAGGGAAAGGGGGATAGAAATACCTTGCCTAGCCACCTTCAAAAACAAAGACTCAATGTGACTGTAGGAATAAAGTGAGTGTGCTTTGTTTTGATTGTATTCTTGGACCAGAGGTAAAGGTGGTCATCTTGGAGCGATGAATGAACTCAGAAACATCTGAGCTGAATGCAAAGTAAAGGATGGATGATAAACAGGGATTGAGATGTTGATTTTTTCAGGGGTTTTTGCTTCTGTTTTTTGGGGAGTGGAAGTACAGGATGTTATTATAAAGTGAGTTGCTGTTTGGAAACAGCAATCAGCTCTCGGGAGACTATACACAAAAGTAAAGTCAGAATAGATTTTCTTCTAATTGAGTGTTAATAAGAGATGCACTATTCTAATGAGCAGGTGAAGACAGAGATACAGTCCTCTCTAATAGATACATTGTAGTTGTGATAATGAGAAGCTATTAGTATTTTTCTTGATAACAATTAGTTTGTGATTGGTTTGTATTCCCCTTGCACCATCAGCACTTTTATATATCAATACAGTATTGGTTTAACTTTTAGCATTCCTACACGTCCCTTTCAGTTGCTTAGCTGAAAAATAATTGTATTGACTTTGTAATGCTATGCTTAGCAAGCATACTACATTTATGTATTTTATGCCTCTCCCTACTTTATTCTCCGCAGTAATAGGGCTTGAAGGCTGCAAAACCAACTATTCAAAAATCAAGAAACACCCAGTCTAATTTAACTTTAGAGAGTGAATTCTGCTTGTCTGAACACATCATGATACAGCAAAGCATAACAGAGAGCATACATAAGATCTGTATTTATAGGAAAAAAGAACAGACTTGCACATAGCTTGAAACCAGACATTGTCTCTTTTGTTTGCAACAGGATCTTCCCGAAGAGTGGCACTTGCTAGCTGCAAATATGGCAAAAATAAATGTTTTAGTACAGTTCATATCCTCTGAGCCATAAATTTTCTTTAAATGTGTGATCACAGTCCTGTGCAGTCCTTAATTAATCAACTTTTGAACCCTATGTTACACAGCACCCAAAATGTGCTGGGGAAAACTGCCTTCTACCTTAGTCAACAGGATGCTGGCTTATTTGCAGCCAGGGCTTATTCACTAATTATTTTCCTTCAAGCTTCCTAAAAACACATCCTGTCCTGAAAAGAAACAACATCTTGGGCAATTTGCTACCAAATACGAATATCTGAAAAACCTACAAAGACTAACTACACAAATTGAGCTACTAAACATTATTGTTGTTACTGAAAACAACCCAAAAACAACACTGAAGAAAATTCAGGCGATGGCTTTCCCTTCACACATATCCCTGTGCTTTTATGGACTTTGACAGACCTGTACCATTTCAAATCAATCCTGACTTTAGCCCTCTTGTCTCTTCCATATATGAAATAATGCAAGTCTTACAGTATTCAACTATCTTCACTTATAATACAAACACATAAACATTTGGGAAAAGCACATAAACACCATTTGGGAGCGCAAATCACAACAAATTAATCTGAGGCTTAGAAATATATTTCTCCTCATGCAGGGGATTAATTGCCCAAATTTGAGTTACAAGCAATTTGTGATCTTTAGACTTACAAGTGCTCAGCACCTTCAGTTTTATAGCACGGTATAACGAGATACTTAGAGAGCTTTCATCACTGCAGGGTTTGAATATGTCTTGGAGAAATAAAGAATAATAATAATTCCCCATCTCATTCTGTCCACAGTCGTACTGGGTTTGGGTGACAAGGTTTTGGTAGCGGGGGTGCTACCAGTGTGGCTGCTGTGAGAAGATGCCAGAAGCTTCCCCTGTGTCCGACAGAGCCAGTGCAGCCGGCTACAAGATGGACCTGCCACTGGCCAAGGCCAAGTGACAGTGGTAGTACCTATGAGATAACCTATTTAAGAAGGGAAAAAAAATGTTCTGCAAGAGCAGCCAGAAGAGAGGAGTGAGAACATGCGAGAGGAGCGGCCCTGCAGCCCCCAGCCCAGAGCAGGAGGGGCAGGAGGGCTCCAGGCGCCGGAGCAGAGGGTCCCCGGCAGCCCCCGGGGAAGCCCACGGGGAGGCCGGCTGTGCCCCTGCGGCCATGGAGCTCCACGGGGGAGCAGATCTGCACCCGCACCCGGGGAGGGCCCCACGCCAGAGCAGGGGGATGCCCGAAGGAGGCCGTGACCCCGTGGGCAGCCCGCGCTGGGGCCGGCTCCTGGCAGGGCCTGTGGCCCCGTGGGGAGAGAGAGGAGCCCCGGGTGGAGCAGGTTTGCTGGCAGGACCTGGGACCCCGCGGGGGCCAGGCTGGAGCAGCCTGTTCCTGAAGGACGGCACCCGTGGGGGGACCCGGGCTGGAGCAGCCTGTTCCTGAAGGCCGGCACCCGTGGGGGAACCCAGGCTGGAGCAGCCTGTTCCTGAAGGACGGCACCCGTGGGGGACCCAGGCTGGAGCAGCTCGTGAAGAACTGCAGCCTGTGGGAAGGACTCACGCTGGAGAAGTCCATGGAGGACTGTCTGCCGTGGGAGGGACCCCAGGCTGGAGCAGGGCAGAGGGTGAGGAGCCTCCCCTTGAGGAGGAAGGAGCGGCAGAGACCAGGTGTGATGAACTGACCACAACCCCCATTCCCCGTCCCCCTGCGCCGCTCGGGGGGAGGAGGGAGAGAAATGGGGAGTGAAGTTGAGCCCGGGAAGAAGGGAGGGGTGGGGGGAAGAGGTTTTAAGGTTTGGGTTTATTTCTCATTATCCTGCTGTGATTTGATTTGCAATAAATTAAATTAATTTCCCCGAGTCATGTCTGGTTTTGCCCATGACTCTAATTGCTGAGTGATCTCTCCCTGTCCTTATCAGGACGCACGAGCCTTTCATTATATTTTCTCTCCCCTGTCCAGCTGAGGAGGGCAGTGACAGAGCAGCTTGGTGGGCACCCGGCATCCAGACAGCATCAACCTACCACAACAGTTAAGAAAGTCGTCAAACACTCCTGGTTCAATTCTGCCTCAAATACCGGCACCATTTGCAGGGTAGTCAGCACTCGAGCTGGCTGAGCTGGAGGCATTTTTTGTACTCACCTGCGGCACACTGTTATTTTATTTCTTTCATGTCTCTTGCTAAAGAGAAATTTATTTGTCATTCAGTTGGTGTTGATGAATGGCTTAACCCTTCCTGACTGCTCCATTGTCCACTGTGAACTCAAGCCAGAGAGCCAAAAGAAGCAGCAGTCAGTTCCAGTGCCTACCTCCCCACTTCAGAGAAGTGGCCTCGCAGGAAGGACATTTTTTACAGCGCTGACACCTGCTCTGTACAGGTGCCCAGGCAGTAACAGGCTGTGACATTTACAACCTTTACACAATATTCATATTGCTTCACTGCCATTTCTAGAACCTGGATTATGAAAAGGACACCATCTGCTGTGACAACCGCTTCCCTAGAAAGGCTTCACACAGGTTGGGCACAACCACATTTTTTGTTTTCAAAAGGCACTGCAACTCATTATGTTTGCATTTTGCATGGCTTTAAGGGCATAGAATGACGCAAAGCAGAGAATGACGCGTGGTACTATTTTGGGACACTTAGTTCAAGCGTGGGAATTCCTCTTGGCTTGCGATCAATGGCACTTTCCTTTCCCAGGCACTGGTGTGAAGTCAGCAGTGATGTTATTCTGTGTTTCCTCAACTTGCAACGGGCTTGAAAAATTGGAAGTCCCTGATGTGGCTGCGGGCAGCTGAGTCCTGATCGTCTGCATATGGTTAGCTAAGACAGACAGGATGTTTATCTATCTTTCTATTTATTTGTTTATTAGCACGAGAAAAATGCATACCATGCATGGGGGATTTTGCAATCTGAGGGAAACAGAAGTATAAAGTCAGATGAAATAACTATATTCATAATTTCTATTCCAATTTCTTCTGCTGGTTTTGCTATTTTCTTTGGAATAATTGAGCACGTGCTTAAATTTACATTTATTTTTAAATCAATGCGATATAAGGGCTCTGCACTATGACGATATTAGACAACAGATAAATCTGCTTTGTAGCTTATACCATATACTATTGAGACATAGGCTACATTATGCAGCCAAGAATGTGATATGTGTAATTATTTTCTCTGCTTCATTGCTGCAGGAATGAGGAGTCTTCAAAATGGATGAAATTTGCAGCAAAACATGAGTGTTGGGATTGTTGGATTATAAACTCATTTCAGTAGCAGAAACTTTTGCTTTTTGAAAAATATTTGGAACTCTGGATCTGCTCCAGAGCTCCAGAGAATTAAACAGAGAAGATTCCAGATTCAGCATAGAAAAAGTACAGCTATAGAATATACTGCAAGTAAAAACCCCCATCTATTCAACATAAAGCATACCTAGCCTTTTTAATTTGTGCTAGATATGTCCTCCATAATCTGTATACCTTTTGAAAGTGAATCCCCCAGACAAGTTCTGCTGAGATGTGTACATCCCAGCTATGCAGCTTAGTCCTGTTATATTAATTTTTAAAAAGCTTAAATGTTTGAGCAATAAAAAAATGTGTAAACAGACCTACAGAATTTTTTCTTTTTTTCTTTTTTTACTAAGAAGTCTCTAAGTCCACTGGTATTGTTTCCGCTCTACTCTGCAAATGTGGTTCTGATGCGTAAGTACCTTGTTATACCAAAATATTTAAATTCATTAATCTGTTCATACTCAAGTCTTCTTTTTCACAAAAGAAAAGAAGAACTGGGAAATTTAATTTAAAATTCTAGGATTGATTATCTCTTTCTTAAACCAGTTTTATTGGTTGTGGGGTACTCCTGATCTGCCTCTGTGCAGTCAGATTTTCCCTCAGTAGTCACAGAATCATAAAATCATAGAATCATAGAATCATAGAGTCATAGAGTCATAGAATAGTTTGGGTTGGAAGGGACATTGACAGACCATCTAGTCCAACCCCTCTGCCATGAGCAGGGACATCTTCAACTAGATCAGGTTGCTCAGAGCCCCGTCCAACCTGACCTGGAATGGTTCCAGGGATGGGGCATCTACCACCTCTCTGGGCATCCTGTGCCAGTGTTTCACCACCCTCATTGTGAAAAATTTCTGGTATTTCCCATCCCTGGGAATTTCTGATTCTCTGACCCTATGACATTTTTATTTTATATTTTTTATCACTCTAAAATGTTCTCTCTGAAAGTCCCATGTCATTTTCAAGTTATTTCAGCAATTGCAATTGCATTTGTGTGTATTTATTCCTGAAGATGCTCACTCCCACACAGCAACTTTCATCATCCCTTTTCTTTTCTTAAGAAAGACCTGTGCTAGGTTTGGTGGGATAAAGCTGATTTTCTTCATGGTAGCTAGTATGGGGCTATGTTTTGTATTTGTGCTGAAAACAGTGCTGATAATGCAGAGATATTTTTGTTATTGCTGAGCAGTGCTTACATAGAGTCAAGGCCTTTTCTGCTTTCACCTCACCCCACCACCAAGTAGGCTGGGGGTGCACAAGAAGTTGGGAGGGGACGCAGCCGGGACAGCTGACCCAGGCTGGCCAAAGGGATATTCCATACCATATGATGTCATACTCAGTATATAAAGCTGCAGGGAAGAAGAAGGAAGGGGGGATGTTCGTAGTGATGGCATCTGTCTTCCCAAGAAACCATTATACGTGATGCAGCCCTGCTTCCCTGGAGGTGGCTGAACCCCTGCCTGCCCATGGGGACTGGGGAATGAATGGGCATCCTTTGTGTTGCTTGTGTGCACGGCTTTTGCTTTCCCTATTAAACTGTCTTTATCTCAAGCCATGAGTTTTCTCACTTTCCTCCTTCTGATTCTCTCTGTCATCTCACCGTGGGGCTGCATGGGGTTTAGATGCAGGCTGGGGTTAAACCATGAGGAGACCAAAAACTAGGAAATGGGTGAATCACTTTTTTGTAAAAATCTCATTCAGCATGTTCAGCAATGGTTATGGGTTGCTAGTAAGTAGTAGTTGAAATACATTAGCCTGCCTGATGTTGTTAATCTTTCTCCAAATCTGTTGAAGCTTTGACACTGACTTCCTGTCCCTGCTCCCACTTGTGCCTGGTACCTCTCTGAGCTGATGAGTGGATTTCCCTTCGTTATCCTTAGAGGAATTATCAGAAGATGGACGTATTGCACCTCATTAGACAGACAGGAAAATGTCATTTTGGAGTGCTGAGCCAAACCCTCAGTACAGAGAGAAAGCACTGGGAAGATCAAGTTGCAGGAAGATTAAATCAGCAGATAAGTAGTGTGAAGTTGTGGGTTGGGCTGTCCAGTTATGGGCTGGTCACTAAAACAGATGAAACTGGAAATGTAGCTGCTGGTTTTTGCTGCAGATCACATCAGCTCCAGCATAAAAGTCAAGTATACCTACAAGTCACGTCCCCCAAAAACATCTGGACAATGCACATGGGGACAGGATTTACCAGCTAATTATTCATGGAGGTGCACATGTCTGCAGGCAGCTCTGTTTCAAGGCATGACTGCAGTGGTCCTGAGCCCTGGGTGCCAGCTGATAAGACTTTAACCCACCAGTGAAGAACAGAGATTTCAGAAAGTCTCTGTATGGGCTTTTCTCTAGCAGTTGTCAAATTCCCAGTCTGTTTTGAAGAGCATACTGGGCACAGCTTTTCTCAGAACAACCGGCTGCTTTTCTGGAGGGTGTTCCAGGTGTCTGGAAAAGCAGTTGGTCTGCATGGGAAGATAGTAGGTGCAGTACAAGACAGTCACACATGTCAGTACAGCCTGATGATGCATCATGTGTGCTGAGGGTCCACTCAGACTTCCTACTCTGTGGGACCGGGAGAACTGCTCTTTCATTTGTGATTGTTCCTTCTGAACCTGCAGAAACTCTGAAGGCTGACAATAGCTCAAAACATCTTTGCTTCCCCTTGCCCTCCAAGCAATCTGTCCTGTAAGCAACTGGTAGGAAAGGGCTCCCTCTCTATGCTGGAGTGCTTTGCCCACTCCCACATTCCTTTTACATTAATGCAGGGATGGATGCATTTTGGAGCCCTTTAACATGCCAAGGGCCACGTTCTGACACCAATACTTGGGTTGAATATTTTCTCACCACAGAGCGCTCTCAGTGGAGGTAATGAGGACAGCACCACCAGTGTCAGGTTATCTGAATATGTCCCCTTGCTGCTTACGTCATGAATCACTTTGAAAAATCATTAGTATGTAAGAGTCCTCTTACTCCCTGTGGTGAGCAAGTATTCACACAGATCAATGAGATTATTGATGAAAAATTACTCACTGAAAGCAGCAAGGGGCTGTCAGTTGGGTGCAAAATGTTCACAATTTAGTTTTGAAAGAAAAGTATCAGGAAGACATCTATGTTATAAAAAGAGATCAAAATTTATAATGAACAGTGAAGCCACACACTAGACCTAATCAAGGTAATTAGACAGTAAGGAAGACAAATACTGCTTCTGCATACTTATTTTAGTCTAAATGCAAAGATGTCTCCTTGCTATGTCTTGTTGAGATTTTTATGCTATGTCAGGAAAATGGTAACTCTTGTAAAAATTTATGAGCTTCCAAGATCATTAAAGGGAAGTGGCAGAAAATGAAACCCAGATATGAAGAACAGCTGACTTGATGCAGGTCCATCCACTTGTAAATTAAAATCAAATGTCAGCAAATATGGAGGTTGTAAATATACCCCTGCTCTGTAAAGCTTTAAAAGGTCTGTTGGGTTAAAATGTCTTCACTGAATGCAGCCTTCTTTCCTCTTCCTTCTGTACCCAGCTTGCAGGCTGTAGTCGGTGTATTTTGAAAGGCTGAGGTAGGATGCTGAGGAGGACGAGCATGTGCAGATAGGCCATGCTATCCTTGCTTTTGCATTATTTCTTCATACAGGTCCTGCTGCAACCAGGAGAGCTTTGCCACTGGCTTCACAGTGGGTGTGAATTCAAATCAGCGGTACGTGGCTCAGCACGGAGCAAACAGTCATTAGCAGGTGTGTCTGTGCCGGCACAAAACCTCCCGAATTCTAGTGCTGACGAGAGCCAGCATGTTCTAGCGGATTGAAGAAGGCTCTCAGCCAAAACTGCTTAAATCCCAATTATATCTGTGCTTCTGACTCCTAAGTCCTGCACCCATCCTGCGTTGCTGATACGTTGCAAGGATGAAATAAGATTAGCAACGTCGGAGCACAATATTAATTAGGTAATGCTAACAAAATATAAGCTACTTACTAACTGCTGAGGCTGAAATAGTATTTCTTTTGACAAGGACAGTACTGGAAAAGTAGGTAGCTGGTAAAGCAGGTACCTCAAAATTTGGCTGTAATTCAGCTTGCAGAAGCAAAGTGAAGCTCCAAGAAAGCTGGTGACTCGTGACTGGAGTTTGGGACAAGCAAAGCAGGGGCTCCAGCAGAGATATTCTAGTAAAATTTCAGAAGTGTAAAGAATATGTAGAGGTTACTGCCTTTATCTGGAATGAATGGACCAGGGTGACAGGCCAGGAATGTGATGCAAAGAATGAAATCCTTCATTCAGTGTTTAACCTTACCCAGCTTCAGGGCTTTTTGAGTGTTCTGGCCTCAGGTCATGCTGCGTCCGTAAAGCTCACTTACTTGGTAGCTGTGCCACTGGTCCCTGAGCACTCGGTCATCTGGTACCTGAAGTACTCATTTCCCATAGCCTAAATGGTGATCTTCAGTACTTAACCTTAAATATCCAATTTTGAAAACACTTGAGTATGTTCTTTTTTTCCTGCAGGCTGATCTATTTGCTATTTTGGTTACACTCTCTGACAGTATTTATTTCATTCTGAGGAGGTATTTAGTATATGGACAGATGCAGACAGGTCTCTAACTTCAATATTTCTTCTTTGGCTATGACTCTCAGGTGAATCCTGACTGTAATTGCGGATGTGAATAACAGCTATTTTCTTTTCCTCCTCTGAAAAATATAATTTAATTGAAATGTGCATGATATATGCCTTTTAAATGGAAAGGTGGGAATGCTTGAATAAGTCTTAAGGTGAATCAAAACCTCATGCGAAATTCTAAAAGAACCAAAAGTTTCGATTACTATTATATGCAGAAGGTTATCAGTATAGTTTTTGTCTTCACCTAACTGTTCCTAACTTTTAGATATGTCTCTTTTAATGGACATATGAAACAGTTACTAAAGAAGAATGTGCAGAAGGTAACTACAAAAAGTTTGTTTTGTTTTGAATCTTTTCAGTAATTAAAGAGTTCCATATTTTTAAGCAGGTTTCTTTATAATATTTCTTTACAGTCAAACAACTAGCTTATGCTGTTACTGCAGAAACAGATAATACCTTTTTATTAGTAATTATTTAATATGAAGTTCTGCATTATTTTAAAACAGCAGGAAGCTTCTTTGAGAAACTTATTTGGAAAATGAATCAGAGAAGAGAAACATTGTTCATCAGCTTCTTTTCTCATTGCTTATCAAAGAAAAACATTTTTTTTTGTTAAAAAGAAGCCATTGCTTTCTAGTCACTCAGGCAAGGATGATCTTTTTTCTAATCTTTTTTTTCTTTTTCCAATTAATTTTATAGTAGTAGTCTTGGATAACAATTACCTACTGAGATAGGCAGAAATAAGGTTTTTTAAAGTACCACCTACATAAAAATAATATTTGACCACAATCCAATTTTATGTTTTTTTAAATAGGCTTAGTATCTCCATAATAGAGAAATAAATCAGTTGTAATCTCATCACTTCTATTGCTGAGGGAGCTTCCACATTTATAAAGAAAGAAGAAGAATCTTCCTTCTCCCTTTCCAGTATATTCATAAGCTTTGTGTCATTTAAGTGGAAATAATGTTTGTACTGTGAATGACCCTAGCAACAAGTTCATAGAAAAAGGCTGTGTAATAATAGATGCCAGATTAAAAAAAGGCAAAACCAGTCTGTCTCCCCTAGCAGAACTTTTGTTTTACTGAGAAAACTCTTTCTTTACTGAGAATCTGCCTACTACTCAGTTTACTATTTATTGCTGAAGGTATTATTTTACACAGGATATACACACATCAGAAACCTCCTGATGCCCAATGCAGCCACCATTAAATCCAGCAGAGTTTTATAGACAGTAGCATTGAAGTCTGCCGCATGACTTTCTTTGGGTTTTCTACTAACGTTATATTAATGCTATAAAAATATTATACAGGAAAGAAATACAAATAGAAAAGGACTTAGAGAAGAAACAGAAAAGATTTCCTGATACAACTTGAATGATGACTAACACAGAAGTATATGTTAGTTTTGCATAGTTGGAAAACAAATTTTCATTGCAAAGAGAACACATTGTCTTGGTAACGAATGATGACTCTTGTAGAGTGAAACAGTAAAAGTGAATCTACTAACATGTGGAAATACAGTGATCCATTAAAAAAACACCCACCATTTCAAGTACTTAAAACATATGAACTGCTAAAAGTGAGAGCATCTAAGTGGTTTGTGCTTACTGCTGTTCTGTGAGATGACAAAAGCAACCCTATGTTGGATGTGTGAACTCAAGCTATTAATCCTGTCCTAACAACAATTATAACTGGCCTGTTTTATTGCCCAAAAATGGGCAAAGGGTAAAAGGTGAAAATGAGAAAACATGGCTTATGTGCATTCATTAGCATATTGCTAATTGAGAATTTCTACCCTGCAAGCAGCCATGTAACCTGCCAGACCCAATTCCCCAAATACTAATTAAATCAAACCTGAGCAACATGATGTTCTAAATCTTCTGGTGTGTATAATAAAGAGAAATACAAAAATAAATATACATGGTTAGACAAAGTATCTGCTGGAAGTGTTTTAAAACTATGCTCAGAAAAAGATTTCCCAAGCACAGGGAAGAAAATCCAGCCTGTGCTGCACAGAATGTCTCAGTACTTCTGGCCACCCAGGTCCATGAACATGGCGAAGTGGAAGGTGAATAAGATGGTTGCACTGTTGCGCAGTTCCTTTGGTACCAGAGGCCTCATAGCAGCATTTTGAGGGATTCTGTGAAGGGTGTTAAAGGACCTTCCAATGTGTCTTAGATCCATGTCCTTATGTCACCACCACATGCTCCATCCACCACATATTTTGTTCCAGCCATCACTGCTGTTGATACAGTTGAAGCAACCTTTGTGCATGCGTTTGCTTCCCTGGACTTGCACGTCATGATTAATTTCTAAAGGAGATGGCAAGTGAACCGTATCTGCTGAGGTTAGGGGTGACTAGTGGATGTTAGAATAAGTCTTGGGGTTCTTTCCATAATTTTGAATTGTTCTATGGCTCTTTCGGTCATTTTCTAAAGCAAAGAAACACAGAATAGTAGAAACAACTTGAATATGTAGAATTTGCCCTTTCATATTTGCTTATTCTTAGTAGAGGTGGTTATTAAAGACCTAGCTATGTGCTTGTAACACCTTCAACTATGCAGAGAGAGGAAAAAAAACCCCAAACCACAGAATCGATAAGTGTGGGTTACCTTCCCTATGTCCATGATTTTATTTGACGGCTCCAGATAACTGAGCTGAGTTATCCACTGCAGACAACAGAGGGTAGATTTCCTTAGAACATATCAAGGTGGATTTCACTCAGGATACTTCTGCTTTGCATTGTAATAATGCTTCTGCTCAGTTACAAGTGGAGTTGAATCTGAATGACACCAGTGGTTTTAATGACTGTTCTTTTTTCCTGGTGGTTGTGAAAAAATATTTTAAGAGGGAATGGTCTACATGCTGCCTTAGCGATGATCACTGGAAAGTTATTTCTCTACTGAGATGAGTTAAACTGTTGTTTTTATTGCCTTGAAACAATGAAAAAATTTTGGATAGAGACTGCCTGATTGTTCTTGTAAACATTCCGTTTCTCTGTGATGCAATGTACCTAACACATTATAGATATGAAATATCAAATGTACACTTAAAATGATAAAATGTTAATTTGGTCATAATTACACACAAAAGACTAACATCCATGTGTTGGAAACAATCCCTATTGATTTTCAGATCATGTCTGGCTCTCAGAGATTGAAAGAAAACTCTTAATCATGCCACTTGAAAAGATACTGCTAGGATTATTTTTCACAGAATCACAGAATCATTAAGGTTGGAAAAGACCTTTAAGATCATCATGTCCAACCATCAACCCAACACCACCACGCCCACTAAACCATGTCCTGAAGTGCCACATCCACACATTTTTTGAACACTTCCAGTCATGGTGACTTCACCACCTCCCTGGGCAGCGTGCTTCAATGCTTGTCCACTCCCTCAGTAAAGACATTTTTCCTAATGTCCAATCTAAACGTCCTCTGTTGCAGCTTGATGCCATTTCCTCTCATCCTATCGCTGGTTACTTGGGGAAGAGACCAACACCCATGTTACCACAACCCCTTTCAGGTAGTTGTAGAGAGCGATGAGGTCTCCCCTCAGCCTCCTCTTCTCCAGACTGAACAACCCCAGTTCCCTCAGCCACTCCTCATAACCTCTTCATAACAGTTCTACAGCTTTTAGTACAGTCTTGTGGTCCAGTGAGTGCAGCCACGCTATATATTCAGTTAAAAGAGCTCAGAGACCAGGGAAATACTCTGCCAATTCTTTTTCTTCCCTTTTCTAAATAATACTAAATGGAAACAGGCATTTGGCTAACATGGAATAATGTTTCTGGTTCCTACTTGGTCATTATGGAACTAGTCCATCTTCCAGAAGGTTAGCAGGCAGTTGGCTTAAGTCCTAGAACAGGGTTAAGATGTGATCTGGCATACCAAGGATCAAGAATTTGAGGGAGAAAAAGGCAGACAGATGACTAAAATAGCTTATGTAATAGCCATCAAAGGAGCGATTTAAATGCAAGAAAATTAGCAGAGCATATGGGTGCTAATTGCGCATGGACAGTGGTGGACACACAGCAAAGAGGAAGGAATATGTAAGCAGGAAATAAAGGCAGGTTTATGTTCACTGCGATGTTGGTCTTCTATAATCTTCATGTATTGTTTTGGAAAAAACCCCTCAAACTCAAAAAACTAAAAAAAAACCTAAAAAACTGAAGACAGCATCCAAACCAGGTAGATTTGCTTGAGGCTACAGGTGATTATATCAAGAAAAAGTCTAAAAAATAGAGGGGACTTGAGGAAACATGCTGATGTGAGTTCATTGCTCAAAGCTCGTGGTGAAGACAAGAAACTGAAGCTGTTTTTAAATGCACTGTGGCAATAACAATTTCCCATCTTAAGAAAGCTACATTTTACGTTAAAGCAACCTAGACTGAGAAAATGGAGGTGGAGAGGTATACCGAAAAAATAAGAAATAGCTACGTCTCTACAGGCTTTTATAATAAACCTTCCATGGTATTTTGGTCTCTAAAACTCAAACCTAGGCCACGCTGGGAAAACTGATTCTAGACACTCGATAAGGCTTTTAATTTACATTAATAACAAGAAGGAAAACATACTTACCCTATACAATGAGGCATATACCAGGGCCATTTTATTTTCCAGAAGTTGCATGGTCTTCAAAAAGAGATAGTATTTTGGTAAGTATTTTATGCTACAGCACAGCAAAATATTCATTTGCACAAGGAAGAGGAAGGTAGAACAGCAAATGATTCCATATCCACCTTCTGCAACCTATTACATTGCTGTGGCTCTGGAGAGACGAGCGAGACCCTAGAGGCACTAACCTCATTAACAGATTGTCACTCAATCCTACATCACACTCTGAAATGATACCAAGCTTCAGATTACAAGTAGCCAAGCACAGAGCCCTCCACATTCGATGCATAAAGAGGCAGACCAGTTTTTCTTGATAGTAAGGAGGAATGAAGTATAGAAACCAGAGTCTCCCCAGATTATATCATTTAAAAGTTTGTAAATAAAAGCATGTTGCAGCCGGCACAGCATTAAGAATCAATATACAGAATATGACCAGAAAGAACTAAGAGAGTTTATAATAAAGCATATAAAGGTGATATTAACATGTGGCCAAAGAGCACAGGCAGCCTCCGGAGTCCTGTTGCACTGCATCCAGATGACTGTGGGGTGGACAAGCAGTAGAAGGAAGAAAAACGGTAATTTCTCTTCCTTCCCCCTTCCATTCTTGGAGAAAAATGAATGTAAATTGTATTAAATAATTGAATTGCTTCTAAAATCCTTTCCCAATTGATGAAGAAGTTCAGACAACCTTCATCTCCCAAGTGGCCAAACATCCCTTATGTAAATCGTTGTGAATATAGTGCATATAGTGAATATTGTGCATATGCCTCTGCCCCCATTTTTGGCTTGTCTGTCTGTCTGCATGCATCTATTTTTACAAGGAAGAATGTGGGTAGTTGAATAAGAGCAAATGTTTGTTTGTTACTCTTTAGTGTTTTCCACCTACAGCCTATCCTTCATGTCCTTCAGAAAAGAAGGCTGCATATTTATGTTTAGTGCTTAATGAGCAAATATATCCTTGCATATGATATGCTCTGCTTCCTGTCATGTACTCGTTATTCTCTCTGAGTTTACCAGTGTTCTCTGGTTTATAGATTCATGATTAATTTATTCTCCATCTACAAGAAAGCCCTTTTAATTCCAAGAAGTGGGTTAGATAAATTACCAGACACTACTTTATCTGGCCTGCTTATCTGTTGGAATGATTTGCAATTATCACCCCATGCCTTTCTTGAGCACAACTGTTGATGAATGAAGTTAGTGAGAGACAGGTGCAGTCTCGTAGCTTTTGGGGTCTCGGGCAAGGATGGAGTCCCAGCCAGCAAGAAATGGTGTCAGAAGGGAAGCTGCTCTTCATGGGCCCTGCTGCTGCTTTGAGTGGGGCAAATGAAAGAGGACAGGCTGTGTTATGTGCTCCCACCGCAAGATGCAAGGACACCATGCAAGTCCAAGCTCATGCAGTCTCCAGTTGCCCTGGGCTGCCCATGGCTACAGGCAGCCCCGTTTGTGAACGTGCCAGATATGCACGTGTCTGGCATACAGTCAACGGAAACCTCAGCTGTGTTCATTCAGGGACTGCTTTTGCTTGTCTGTTTGTTAAGCTGAAAGAAGTTTTCATGTTGCTTGAATTTTTACTACCTTGGTGCTTACTCTCAATGTACTCGTCAAGCATTATGTACGCGGGATGGAATTTCAGACACCATGTGGCTGCTGGTTGGGTGAGGAGGCAAGATTGAAACCTGAGCAAAATGGATCTGCCACTGTGTGTTTTGTGCCGTTAGAACGCTGAATCGGTCAGGCAGTTTTTCCAAACATGTTTCAGTGGCTTTAGGTATAAACATTATAACAACTGTGAATCAATCATTTATGAGACAGAACAGCAAAAAGGGCACTGAGTGGAATTTGGGACACCTGTGGTCTACTCCCAGATCTGCCTGCTCTCAGCTCCAAACTTTTGTCTGTTTACCTTGCAATTTCTAGCTGCGTATTTATACAATACTAGGAAAAGGCAGTTCAGGTTTTGGATGGGGCCTTTAGGTGCTGCTGTAAGAAAATCTTGCTAAATGATATCAGTATTCAGTGCAGAGGAGCATGGACTTAAGTACACTTATGAGGGTTAGGAAGGGTAGGACGGGAAGCAAGTGTGAAGACTTTACATATCCAGTATACGACTGCATATGGGTGGGTAGAAAATGTCTGCCTTTGTGCTTCCAAAAACCAATGCTGTCATCTGAAGGGAAAAACTGCACTGTAATTAGTGTAATTGGCCACTAAATGTTTAGCTGAGTCTTATGTAAAGAGGAAGAATTGTGTGACATATGCTTAGGAGCACATGTTTCCTTTGGGAAATTTCAGTTCTAGCAAAAATTTTTGAGGTCACATAATGTTACAGCTGCATTAAGAATTCATAGTTGGATGGAAGAAAATAGCTGTCTTCCCTGGATTTGTAAAACCTTAAAAAACAAGGAATATTTTATTTATTCATTCATCTCTATGACAATAAAAACAAGCCTGTCTCTTTTTTACCATGAACATAAACTGACAGTACCTTTAACTACTACCTGCAAGAACAAGAGAATACTAAGACCAGGCATAAAGCTTTAAATACTGAGAAAAGCATTTAAAAATCACACTCATCTGCTTGAGGCAGGTGTGGCTGGTAAGGAGGAAAGGAAGGAACAGCTGTATCTTGGATAAAGCCGCCTCGGCCACACAAAGATAAATAGCTAACAGCTGGTTTCCCACAAGGGGTATCCTCGCTGTAATGCCCCTGTCTCTGCTCCCTTGCTTAGATGAATCTTCTCTTAGGCCAAAGGGGAAGACATGTTTATACATCACAGAGACAGATACTGTCATCCTTGACGATGATAATTTGTCCTGGTTGTGGAAAATTAGCTGTCATTGGTCACTGTGGGAGTGGACACAGATGTTTTGTATTATGGTGTTCAAAGTCACACTGGTTATTGGGTAATAATGCGGCATGGCTTTTCTAGACATGTGAAAAATGGTAAAACTGCTTCTTCATGCAGCTGAATTCTGTTTTTTATGGTAATTTATAAAGAATTGCAAGATAATTTTTTAAGAAAGTATGAGAAGGAGTGTTTCACTGAATGCTTTACCATCCCTTCTAATTTTGTAGCTGATACCCTGACACAAACACAATATCCTAGGCATGAACACAATATTAACCACAGCAGAACTGCAATTACAACAATATTTCAGCTAAATGAAAAGGCAGTCTTTCATGCCTAAGACAGTCACAGGGATTTCAAAGGGAGCAACCAGCTCTGTGTAAGACTGATTTTCTGGCCTTATTTTCCCTACCTGCAGGATGGTGAGGCACTTGTACCCTATGAAGGCACGTAACCCAGAGCAACTGATTTCGGTTTTGCTGACTGTGCTGCAAGTGGTAGGTTCACAGAATCACAGAATCACTAGGTTGGAAAGGACCTTCAAGATCATCATGTCCAACCATTAATCCAGCGTCACCATGTCCCCTAAACCATGTCCTGAAGCGCCACATCCACACGTTTTTTGAACACTTCCAGAGATGGCGACTCCACCACCTCCCTGGGCAGCCTGTTCCAAGGCCTGACCCTGCTCTCTGTAGAGAAATTTTTCCTAATATCCAATCTCAACCTCCCCTGGCGCAACTTGAGGCCATTTCGTCTCGTCCTATTGTTGGTTACTTGGGGGAAGAGGCCAACACCCTCGTCGCCACAACCCCCTTTCAGGTAGTTGTAGAGAGCGATGAGGGCTCCCCTCAGCCTCCTCTTCTCCAGACTGAACAACCCCAGTTCCCTCAGCCGCTCCTCATAAGACTTGTGCTCCAGACCCCTCACCAGCTTCGTTGCCCTTCTCTGGACATGCTCCAGCACCTCAACATCCTTCTTGTAGTGAGGGGCCCAACACTGAACACAGGATTTGAGGTGCAGCCTCACCAGTGCCGAGTACAGGGGCACGATCACTTCCCTGCTCCTGCTGGCCACACTATTGCTGATACAGAAAGGTTTTATCATCAAAGCCTGCACATGACATCTAGTTTCTTTTTCAAGAAAACTGTCTGAATACAGGCATGTGGGAGAGTTTGCAGGGCACAATATTGAATTGTTATACCTCCCCTCCTTCATGGAAAATGCTGGGAGATCCAACGCAAATTTTGGTTTGTGCTGTTCTTCGTTTTCTATACGATTTGTTTTGTTATCACTACACAAAAGACTTTTTTTTCTGTCTCTGGAACTGACCAACAAAATATTGCTCTTCTTGGTGCAATATTGACATATTGTGCAGATTTCAGAACGGTTTCTGGGATTGGTACTTTTCTCCAAGGAATAAATGCTACTCTGCAAAACCCAGAGATATTCACCTGGTTTTTGAGAGTCTGGTCTCTACTGCTATTTCAGATTAAACTCTTCCTTGTTGCCTTTCTTTCCCAGCATGTACTGTAAAACAGCAGATGTCCTATGATCTCATAGGACTGCTTGACATATACTGAGTCTTGAGACCCTTTTGGATTCTTAATTTTGCATTTATTTCTATAGTTTTTACAATACCTTTTTTAAAAAAAAAAGTAGATCATGGCATACAGTGTCACTTATTGTGTTTGGTTACAGCACCTATCCAAACACATTTTAAGTGAGTAGAATATTTACTTCCAATTTTTAGCTGAAAACCTGGATGCACCTTGTAATTATTAAGTGGTATATACTGGCAAATTTAATACAATGTAAGTTTCATCAACAGACATTTCCATGAGAGAGAGGGAAACTTGTGAAAGAGTCTGAGAGACATTCCGATAAATCCTTCACATGTCATTATTTTTCAGGAGCCCTGCTGCAGAGAAAATATATGCCTCTTCCTAGAGTATCATCTGAGGCTTGCCAAGAAGAATCAGTAAGTTTCATATAAAAAGTGTGGGGTAAAGGAAATTTTCAGTTTACTGCATCCGTCAGTCTGAAATCTTTCAAACTCTTCCAGTTCTATGGGCAATTCATATCTTTTTTTTGCTGTTTCTCAGATTTCACAGACGTTTATTTAAGCTTAGATTGTACACTGCGTTATAACTGTAAATTCTGAGCCCTTAACTTAAAAGGTAATTTATCTTTAATGTTGTCTTTTTAATCTATTAATTAGGTTGTAACTGCACATTGCAAGCTGAATTTTACCAGAAACATAAACTGGAAGCTTTGAGCCCCGGATGTTAGGATCCTATTACCTACTTTGCTTTATCTTATATCCTGATCCTTCATATTCCTGAATATACAGAGGTCAATGGGAGCAGAGAGCATAACCTGATATTAACTTGACTTGACAGAAACTCAGTGCAATGTGCCTGTTGCTGAGTCAGAATATAACCTACATAACAAAACTAATCTAAAGAAAAATCAATTTGAAAATGAACATTTTATATGAAAAGTAAATTTTGAGCTTTTCCAGGATACAAAGGATTATTTTTTTTCTGCGGGGAATTTCATAAATATTGACTCACTTTTCTCGTTAAATACTTCTCTTTTTGAAAGAGCATTTTCTGATGGAAAATTCTTTCAGTTAAGGTTTTTCAGCAAAGTTTGAAGTACGGACTTTGCAGAATTTCAACTGTATTGTGAGATTTTGTTTTACTTTTGGTTTTGGTCTGTTTTGGAGGAATGTATTTGAAGGTCAAACCCTGCAAGGTAATGGGAACATTAAATAGGACTTTTGCAAATCTAGACTAGAACTTTTTTTCCAAGAGAAAAAAGAAGAAAAAAAAAAAAGAGCAACTAAATCTTTTTATTAAAGGTTTGAGTTGTATTTGTTTGAGTTAATTAAATCTTATCACATTTGTATGCACTTTCTAATTAACAATTAGCCGTGTTTTCTTTGTAATAAATGAGAAATCTTTCAGGAACATGAGAATGGATAAAAGCGTGCAGCAGCTTAATGAATCTATATTTAATCTCTGGAGAGCCAAGTTAAATTTAACAACAGTGACAAGCAAAACTGTACACTGATTTAGGGTCTGAGATGTGACAATTTCTTTATGATATCAACTATCTACAAGAAGAAATGTTCCAAAAAATAGCATTGTTCAGTACATAGTCTGGATACTCTGAACAAAAGTGAAGAAAGTAAATTTGATTTAAACAACAGACTAAGAATATTTAGAAGAAATACTGCATTTAGCAAGACAGTTTAATGTACAAGAAACTTTGTCAGTTGATAACGTCCACATTTGTCCCAAGTTTTTAAAATGTCTTCCCTTCAAAAGATTTCATCTTACGTAGGGAAAAAAATGTGTTACCACTTCTGTTCTCCTAGACCTAATGGAAAATTTTACAGTTAAATAAGTTAGCAAGTAAACTCCAGACCTCTGCAAAGCCATCACCCTAACCAGCTCGTTCATGTTAAAACTAGAGCCTGCTTTCTTTACAGTGGATTTAGCAATATGTCAGACAGTGTGTTTCGTCTCGCATCTGTTAAAAACATCCCTTTTCTTCTTGTGCAGTCAGAAGACTTTGATGATTAAAGCAATGCTTCCATGAGATGGACTTTCGTCACAAAGTGCTGCATTGCCTATAGCTGAAGCTAGGTCTCCTACCAAGCAAGTAAGAGACACAAACCCTGCATGTCAGTCAGGATCCCCTTCCAGGCTTGCCTGCAAGGATTATTTCATTTTATGCAAATCACATAGTTGTTGGGATAAAAAGAGACCAGCTCTATAGCTCCGTAGTTAATACCTTCTAGATTGTGGAAACCGATGTGTTAAATTGCTAGGCTATTTTGGGGTTTAAGAATCCGTCTCAGCTTTTTAACGACATTTTAAAAGGTTTATGTTTGGACAATGAAGGGGGATTCTCCTAATCCTGCAAATTTCTTCACAAGGGAGAAAACCTCCTCCTCCATTATTGATCTTAAACTCTTACCATATCATTTTTGTTCATGCATCCTCCCTTGGTATCTATTTAGTAAGACATTTTTCAACTAATGGCATTTTCTCTGGGAAGGACCTATCCTACACCCAAATTTTGAACAGCAGATGGTGTGTGATGAATGTACATTACTGAGCACTTTAAGAAAAGATCATCAGCTCTGTGGTTTAATTCTCAACATACCCAGCCAGTGTCTGATGCCCCTTGAATGACTAGTTGTGTACGCTGATTTCCAGAACCATTTCCTGCAAGAGGACCCCAGCGCCTGGCAAGATGGTGATTGATACAGCCAGAATGAAGCTTTGGAGGTGCACAGGCCAATTGCTGGCTCTGTGTATCAACACTAATGATATCTTTGGAGACAGTGGATTTGAATATGTAGTGCCAGAGGCACAGTTGACTGGCATGGAGTACTCGGTGCCAAACAGTGAGTTGTCCTTGAGTCCCATTGACATCAACAGAAATTAAGAGTCCTCAACATCTGGCAGGATTTAACTCAGAATAAAGCTGGTTGTGGTCTGTTTCTTCTGTGAATTTAAATTAGTTAAATACCTATGGGGGGTACAGTGTTTTCATTTCAAACATTGGGAGCAAGGAAGTACAAAGCTATGGGGCAAAGGCCCATATTTATATAGGCCTATGGTGATATATTTATATCACCAGTGTGAAAAACAAATAAGAAGTGATTTTCCCCCCAAAAAACCTCTTTATCTGTTTTGTGTCAGTTCACTTTTCCCTGTGACCAATACTACATGTTTTATGCTGCAAATGCCTGCTTACTTGCAAATGGAAAACTGTATTACCTTAGTCTTGTGCATTAAATGAGATGGACAAAACTTTCTAATTCCAAAACCAGTAGCTTTTTCATAAGACTTGAATGCTGAGCAATGTCAATCAGATGATATAAAAACTTCTTGTTGATTGATATTTATGTCATGCCCCAAGGCCTCAGCTCTACTGAGTTAGGCAAGTTGCAGACTTGTGATGGAGATTAATGATGTGCTTTGATGGTTAAAATCAGAAGACAGTCACAGAAAAATGTGGCTGTACAAGAGGTGAGGAGGAAACACACCTAATTATAAACAGTTTAAAGTATTCTTAGAATTAAGCTTGTCTAGGGCAGACATTTTATCCAGAAGATTATTCCTCATTACTCACCTCTTCTCATATTTGATAGAAATGCCACCAAGTAAAGGGAAAACAGGTGGACAGTTGTAATCAGTGTTCCTAACTGGCAAAGGAATGTGACCGTAGCAACATTCTGGTCATCTGGATTTTATTATCTATCTTGGCCATCTTTTTATCCATCTGTTATGATTTACAAAGGCAAGATGTACATTTTTGGGACACAAACTTATGTGATTTGGGTCATTATCAAAATAATAATAAAAACGGTATTTCTAGGTAGTTTCTCTTATCCAAGCACCCGGAATTGCTTTAGAATATGAGCTTCCCAAGCTTTACAAGCGTGTAAAATATTATTATGCTCATTAATGATCTACATCCCTATGAAGGGGATGTAGACAGTGAAAGATTTTCTTGGGGCAGCTGTGGAAACTGAAAAGGTAATTTTATGTCAGCTTTTACTTCTCAAACATGAAGGTTGTCTAGGGCTTTGTAGTTACTTAAGGCATTTTTAATGCGAGGTTTTCTTGTTCTGCTTCTCCTTCCCACAAATTTCTTTCAAGAGAGAATGACATGGAGATCACCAAGCCCTAACAAGTCCCTTCAGTCTTCCCTTCTTCCTCTGCTGATGGTAACTTCTTAGTAGCTCCCAACAGAACAAGTTGTGACAGCTTTCCCCGCCAGGTCTGCAACACCAAAGAAAAGTGATTGCTGAGCCAGGATTCTGTCTCTTCCTCTCTTGTTACTAATAATGGTGAAAAACTACATTACTTTCTCGGATATTCCCAGATCCAAGATCCCAATCAACTTGTGTAGAGTCTTAAGAAGAGGTCTGTGTCTGCTTTTCATGTTTTTGTTATAAAGCACATGAAGAAAGGCACACAGTAGGCCTGAGAACAATAAGAACAAAGTAGTAGGTAAGATTTAGAGCCTTGCAACCTTTCCAGTGTTTGCTTTTACCAATTTACTTCTTATATTTTGATGGATTAAAAGTCCAGACAGGCATAGCCCATCTTTGCTAACACTTTACCAGCTTGCACTTTTGCTTTTCTCTTACAAAAAATGCAAGCCTGTTACCTTGTGTGCCATTCTGCTGAGAATCTTCATTTGTAACAATATATAGCCATCATCAACAAGGGAGAAGTTGTCAAGAAAGTGAGACCAATGTTTACTTCAGTCGAACAAGCTGATCATGGTGATCTTGGAAAATATAAATAATCTATATGCATTTCTTTACCCTTAGGCCAAAATGATCATGTTTTCAACATCAACTGATAAAATCTCTCTCTTAAGGGCATTTTTAGTTTTACCTGTAGGAAACATTTTCTTTTACTTACAATGAATAATTTTTTGCAAGGTCAGAACTATCTAGGCTTTCTCCCAAGACTAATTGCTCAAGAATCTTTGCAAAGAAAGAGGAAGAATTTATTCCAGTTGTTTGAAAGTGATGTTATAACAAAACAGCTTTCCATGATCAAAAATGATATTTCAAGTTCAGATTGTAAAAAATGTTTCTTAAAACACTAAGCTTAATGTTGGTCTAAAATCTGCTTCTACATCGTTGATTATTCCATCGACTGGACATGGAGATAAAATCTGCAGTTAGATTTTGAGTTTTTCTCTATCTTCTTGCATAAAAACTTGGACAAATGACGCACATTGAAATAGGGAAAAAAGAAGTTTGGAAGACTACTTTTCTCCTAGAAAATTTCAAAGGAGTGAGTTAGCAACGTTACAGGGTTGTCTTGAGGCCTAATTTCAGTGATTAAACCCATGAGGCATGCCAAAAGCACTATGGTTCGTATTTCAGTAAATGCTATTCCATAATAATATTGCTGTTGGAAATGGTAACTTATCCTTATACCAGAATCCCGTCAGGTCCATGTGTATTGCAGAGGTCAGTCTCCTTTGTAGATTTTCTGTGTCAGATTCACACAGAATATAAATCTCTTCAGGCTCAGCTTGGAGCTATGATCTCCATCCATGGCAGATTGGGTTTGTTTGTCTATTTGTTGTGCTTTTATCTCAAAAGATTCCTGGGTTTACAGACTGGTTGGGACGTGAAGGCTGGTGGCAGACTTGGCTGCAGTGACCATGAATGTTGGATTTCAGGATCCTGAGAGGAGGGAACCAAGGAACTAGCAGGATGACAACCCTGGACTTCAGAAGAACAGACTTTGGACCATTCAGAGAAATGCTTGGAAGAGTACCATGGAATACTGTCCTAGAGAGAAGAGGAAGAGACAGTTGATTTTTGAGGATCACCTCCTCCAAGTTCAAGACTGGCCCAACCCTTTGAGCAGGAGGTTGTGCAAAGCTGGCAGGAGCTCCTGTGATGAATTCCTGAAAAAAACCCAGAATATTAAAAGGAAATATACAAGAGGTGGAAGCAGGAACAAGTGATCCAGGAAGAATTTAGAGATATTTTCAAAGTATGCAGGGATGGGATTAGGAAAACCAACATGCAGCTGAATCTGGAAAGGTGCATAAAGGGCAACAAGAAGGACTTCTACAGGTATAGCAGCAGCATGAAATTGTGGGCAAGCTGTGGAGACATTCAAAACTTGACTGGACATGGGCCTCAGCAACCTGCTTTAGGTGACTCTGATGATCTCCAGAGGTCCTTTCAACCTCAATTCTGTGACTTATTTATAAGATGGGACTTACTGTTACATACGCTTCTCCATGTTCATGGATAAGGATCGCATCATCTTCCTTCTCATGGGTAACAGTTTTTTTGTGGTGACTTGTTACCTGTGATAACCCTGATAATTTGGTATCACTTTGTGCAAGGTGCTGCACAAAATTCTTAACTTCAACTTTTCCTGACATGAAGAATGTACAGCCTAAATATGAGGTGCAACCAGGCGCACACGAGACAGTGGTAACACAGTGTAATGCTGAGAACAGTAAGAACACTCTATCACAACCACCTTCCTTTTTATTTACCACAGGTGTCAGAGCAGAGGAGCAGGTTAAGGAAGCAGTTGACTGAGGCGGCTTTGTAAATGTTTATTTACCCCCTCTGTCCACATATGAAGAAGTGATGCTGTTATAATCTGCATAAATTACTGTTTGTTTTATAAGTAATATTTTTTTAAAAAGCAGTATGTTTACAGTTTTATTGCCCTCTCAACAGGATGTATATTTTCTTAGTTTTCAGAAGTAGAACAAAATACAGTTTTTAAGCATCTGTTTATATCAGCTGGGGGAACTGTGTAAATCTTTACTATTATATACTTGTCCTCGAGGTTTCTGTCATCATCCATAATCTAAAGTAACTAAGTCTTGGATTTAGAAAGGTTCACTCTGCACTCACCATTTAGCTAGATCCAGAAGCAACATACAATGTGCCTGTTTTTTCCTTAGGGTGTTAAGAATGAAGCTTGGAGCTTTGGTGAGGTGATAAGATACAAGGATGTTTACAGAAATGTGGAAGGACCACTAGATGTATCAGGCATAGCACTACAGCCTTAGGCTCTCCTCTGCTGCCAGCAGCTGTGAAATTCAGCAGAGTGTTCAATGGAGAGTAAAATTTAATTAGAAGTGAATTGTGCCAGGGTCTTCTGCCTTCATTCTAAAGATGATAAGACTTGACAGCACCTCTGTCCACTCAGGGTGAAATTTATTGTGTGCTAGACTTCACTATCATATATCAATTTTGCGGAATTAAAAGCAGTCAAGTAAAATGCTAGTAAAGAAAGCATCTAACGATTTGGGTTTAAAAATGTCAGCCTTCATTTCTTGCATCTTTACCAGAAGTACAATTTTGTAGAGCAGTCAAGAGTTATCTAAAGCAATTGCAGCTTTGTACTGGGATAAAATGGGGCTGTTGCCTTAAATCATTTGCCCTTACTTAATAAAACCTTATTTTTTTAATTAGAACAGCAAATGACTGTATTAGGAGACAAATTTATTTAATTAGGGATCTGTATCTTTTATTTGCTTTCCACTGAAATTTTAAATCAAAGGTAAAACAGCAGAACACAGGACAGCAATATGTTACTTAAATCTACTTTGAAGAAAAATCTTCTGTCTCAATAAAAATTAGGAGATTCTTCCAGGATTAAAATACTCAATTTACATTTATTGAGACTGAGGATCTGATTAACATTTAGCATATTTAAGTGTACTGAGAAAATGGTTTTTTTAGAAGGTCCTTGGATGTATCACAAAATGTGCAATCCAAGGGGCTAGGTCTCACTGGAAGAAAAATGATGAAAAGAAAAATTACAAGCTAAAAAGTCTTTTTAAAACGAAGCATAATTTTTTGACCAGCAGGGGACATCTTAGGTCTATATACATCACATAAAGGCTGTAATTCAGAAAGGCTTCCTCAGAAATCATCTTTATCAGTAGGTAATTTCCTTCCACCATGATACTAATTTTTTTTGGTTATGAGTAATGGATGGTGGTCCTGCCTACACTGCGAGTTCTGCCTCTATCAGTGTAGCTTTGGGGTATGTATGCAGATATCCCAACCTTTCTGCATTCTTTACCAGATCACTCCACTTAAGCCTGATCAGCTCATATCTTTTGTATCACTGATAGACACTGCACTCTTTCTTCACAGCTTTGATGCACAGGCCACAGTGTTTCTTAGTAGCTCATGAGCGATACAGAGCTGCAGTCTAATGCCAATTTACTTCTGAATGTGTAGGGTCTTGAAATGGGAGAGTACTCACCAATGCTGCAGCTAAGATCTGGTACTTGGAATCAGAGAGTAGTTTGGGTTCATAGGGACCTTTAAAGGCCATCCAGTACAACCCCCCTGCCATGAGCAGGGACATCTTCAACTGGAGCAGGTTGCTCAGAGCCCCGTCCAACCTGACCTGGAATGGTTCCAGGGATGGGACATCTACCACCTCTCTGGGCAACCTGGGCCACTGGTTCATCACCCTCATTGTCCAAAATTTCTGCCTTAGATCTAGTGTAATTCTGCCCTCTTTTAGTTTAAAACCGTTACCACTTGTCCTGGCGCTACAGGTCCTGCTAAAAAGTCTGTCCCCATCTTTCTTATCAGACCCTTTAAGTCCTGGCAGCTGCAATAAGGTCTCCCTGGAACCTTCTCTTCTCCAGAATGAAAAACCCCAGCTCTCCCAGCCTGGCCTCACAGCAGAGCTGTTCCAGCCCTTGGAGCATTGCTGGGGCCTCCTCTGGCCCCGCTCCAACAGGTCCATGTCTCTGCTGTGCCGAGGGCTCCGGAGCTGGATGCAGCACTGCAGGGGGGTCTCCTCAGAGCGGGGCAGAGGGGCAGAACCCCCTCCCTCGCCCTGCTGGCCACGCGGCTTTGGGGGCAGCCCAGGACACGGTTGGCCTTCTGGGCTGTGAGCGCCCATTGCCGGCTCCTGTCCAGCTTTTCATCCACCAGGACCCCCGGGTCCTTCTTGGCAGGGCTGCTCTCAATCCCTTTATCCCCCAGTCTGTACTGATAGCGGGGGTTGCCTTGACCGAGGCGCAGGACCCTGCCTGTGGCCTTGGTGAACCTCATGAGGTTCACATGGGCCCATTCCTTGAGCTTGTCCAGGTCCCTCTGGATGGCATCCCGTCCCTCAGGCATGTCAACCACACCATTCAGCTTGGTGTCATCAGCAAACTTGCTGAGGGTCTATTCAATCCCACTGTCTATGTCATTGATGAAGATATTAAACAGTACTGGTCCCAGTATGGACCCCTGTGGGACAGCACTTGTCACTTGTCATACTTAGCAGGCCCATGCATTTAAATGAGTGCCAATGCAGCCGTTTGGGTTGCCTGGCACATGCTGTGTCATGCTCCTTAAAGGGATGAAATACATGTCCTCTACGTAATCTTCTCCCTGATGTTATTGCACCTATCTGAAAAATGCCTGCCCTGTTTTATTATAAAACATGGTGTTTTCTTTGGTAATCACTGTACAGTAATTTTAAGAAAAAGTAGAAAAAACATTTTGGAGTATGATTAATTTCTGGTCTGGTGTAAGTTATGTGTGAATAAACTCAATATTGATGCAATTATAAATAGGCGGACTGTTTTATTCTCAACTACACCTTTGTCATTATTTTCGTAGATATTTTTGTTTGATTGCAGTGTTTACAGAAAGCCACGCATGGACCATTCTCCACTAAGCAGTATATTTAGAATGTTTCCAAAATCTAGAGGTAGTGCAAGATGAAACATATACATTCTGATAATTCCTTCTTGATTATTCATGAAATCTGAAAATGGTGTTGAGAAATGGCTGGTGGTATGCAGTACAATGGGAATCAGCCACTGGCATGAAAAAAGTGGTGTGCCTTTCTGACAGGTATAGTTTTCACTTATATGTACCTTGTAATGAAGGAAACATGTTCTGACTCTTTTTAAGAATTCAATAACCTGAGGGAGTGGGGGAGTTTAAACCCTCTGTGTTAAAGTATGTGTGTGGATATACATATGTGTATTTTAATCTGAAAGGGTGGATAATCGGTATGTGAATAGAGTTAATGTGTCACCAAATGCCTCTGGAGCAATAAAGCATTAAAAGGTGACATCTATATTGATATAGTAACATTGCCAAGGCAGAAGGTTTGCATGACATCCATATGGCTTGTAAGCCTGGCGCGGTTTTGGTGAGGGTCAGCTCCCTCAAGCAGTGTCAGGCACAGTTCAGGGGTTAGCACAGGTTGTGGTTCACTTCAACAGCCAGTTTGGATTTTGGGTGTCTGTGCTGGTATTGTAAGGAGGTTTATCCGGTTTTGTGCAAGGTGTGCTGGAAGAGTTGGCCTACACTTCGGAGTACGGTACCTGGTTCTTTTTGTGTATTTGTGCATACATAGCCATTAATAGCAACACGGATCTGGTCAGGTAGGAAGCAGGACTGTGGGGTGTGAGCTGGAGGACTGCCAGTACTGCAGTAGTTAAGCACGGATTCCCATAAATGCTGGTGACAGCAAACTCTACTGCAGAATGAATTTAGTCCTGTCCAAAAAGTGTTAAATACTGTAACGTCAAGGCTGCAAATGAATCTTTCTTGGACTGAGCTGTTGCGCACATTTCAGGTATGCTAAGCACACCAGGCCCCGTAGAAAACAAATGCTGATTATTCTAGTCCCAGGTGGCCGACTTGCAGCTCTTCAACCTTACAGAAGTTTCTTCACCAGAGCTGCCGTTTCTTGACAGTCCCAAGTGTGTCGTTTTTCTGCAAGATGTGTGCGGGGAAGACGGCTCCCAAACCTTGAGTTGTACAAAGGTCTCAGCTGAATCTTCCAGTTACACCGATGCCAGTGCTTGGTGTGATGACATATGACACAGGTATCCAGTCTCAGCTCTGGCTTTCCAACTGTCCTGGTTTCAGCCAGGATAGAGCTGGTTTTCTTCACAGAAGCCAGTGTGAGACTGTGTTTTGGATTTGGGATGAGAAACTGTTGATAATGTGCTGATGTTTTGGGTTGCTGCTGAGCAGTCAAGGACAGTCCAGCTTCTTGTGCTGGCCTGCCAGCGAGCAGGCTGGGGGTGCACGGGGAGCTGGGAGGGGACACAGCCGGGACAGCTGACCCAGACTGGCCAAAGAGATATTCCCTACCATACGACGTCATGCCCAGTACATAAACTGGAGTTGGCCGGGGGGCGGAAATCGCTGCTCGGGGACGGGCTGTCGATTGCCGGGTGGTGAGCAATTTCTGTATTGGGCATCACTTGTTCTTGTACATTCCTTTGTTGGTATTATCATTGTTGTTTCCTTCTTTCTTTCTGTCCTATTAAACTGTGTTTATCTCAACCCACAAGGTTTTTTTTCTAATTCTCTCCCCCACCCTACTGCGGGAGGGGGAGTGAGCGAGCGGCTGCGTGGTGCTTAGTTGCCGGCTGGGGCTAAACCACGACAGTCCTTTTTGGCGCCCAACGTGGGGCACGAGGCTTGAGATAATAACAGTTGCAGGTCACAATATCAGTTTATTTGATTTGCATGATGCTCTCGTCTTTGTTGTACATGTTAAGGATCGGTGTTGGTCTCTGCGGGCTGCTGTACTCGCCTGCGAGTTTTGTTTTTAGAGCACTGACCTTGAGCTTAATGTGGTATCATCTGAACTCTGTACTAAAGCCGTTACTGTATTTTGGCTACAGTCTTGTGGAGACGATTAGCAATTATACTTCTGCCTCTGAAAGGCTTTCTATGGAGGAAATGCAGAATGATACCTTTGCTACCCTCTATCATAACGTTTCCTCCTTCATGACAGTAATTTTTCCGTATTTTGAACACCCTTGGGTAGTTATAATACCTCTATTGCTACTTCTGGGGAACATTGTTTCGGTTTTGTCTAAGGTTGGCAAGCGATTTAAGAATATCACCCGGAGATCTGCCCCAAGGCTGGATAGTTATGAATGGCAGGGTGTGTGGAACAGCATGGGCAGATGCCTGGGGCGGTGGGCACCTCCGGTGTTTTGGAGCTTCACTCCCGAACAAGTGCAGAATCCTGATAAACTAGCAGAATATCTGGAAGAAGTATGCTGTCGGCCTGGCAGCTCCAAGGAGACACAAATCATTGCCATGTGCTGGGGCCTGGCCCATGCCTACCGAACCCTATTTAACACTGTGCAAAGGGGAGAGAGGCTCTCTGGGTCTGATGGCAATGTGGCAGGCACTGTGACTACTCCAACCCCTGTGGCAGGCACTGTAGCTACTCAGACTGTTGCAGCTGAACCAGAGAACCAGCCAGTATCAGTTGCCCCTGTACAAAAGAAGAAATCTTGGAAGCGGAAGTCAGCTCGTTTAGTAAGGGACGAGGAAGATTCTGCTAAGAAGGAGCCAGAGGAAGAGAGTGAGGAGGCAGAGTGCTCTGAAGCAGGGCCATCACAAGCACGGAAGAGGGAAGAGAGCAGGTCATCGCTTGAAGAGGAGGAAGAGGAAGAACTCGTAAAAGAGACGGTAACTACCCGATCTCTATCACTGAGTGAACTGCGAGATATGCGAAAGGATTTCAGCCGTCGTCCAGGTGAGCACATTGTCACCTGGCTGCTCCGATGCTGGGATAATGGGGCCAGTAGCCTGGAATTAGAGTGTAGGGAAGCCAAGCAGCTGGGATCCCTTTCTAGGGAAGGGGGCATTGACAAAGCAATTGGAAAAGGTGCACGAGTCCTCAGCCTCTGGAGACGACTCCTGTCGGGTGTGAAGGAAAGGTACCCCTTCAAGGAAGATGTTCTATGTCACCCAGGCAAGTGGACCACCATGGAGAAAGGGATCCAGTACCTGAGGGAGCTAGCGGTGCTGGAAGTGATTTATGGTGACTTGGACAATGGACAATCATCCAAAGATCCAGATGAAGTCAATTGCACGCGACCTATGTGGCGGAAGTTTGTACGGAGTGCACCATCATCATATGCCAACTCATTAGCAGTAATGGCCTGGAAGGACGGAGAGAGACCAACGGTGGATGAATTGGCTGGCCAACTCCGGCAATACGAAGAAAGTCTCTCTTCCTCCCTACGGGCCTGCGTCTCTGCTATAGAGAAACTGTCCCAGGAGTTCCGGCAATTCAAAGAGGATATGCCCTACCCTCCACCCGTACGGACCAGTGTCTCAGCCATTAGGAGTAAGCGCTCTTCTGTTCAAGAGAGAGGATATAGAGGATACACACCCCGAGCCACCCTGTGGTTTCAATTGCGTGACTACGGAGAGGACATGAGGAGGTGGGATGGAAAACCTACCTCGACCCTAGAGGCACGAGTACGTGAGCTGCAAGGGAAAACAATTACAAAAGGGCGTTCATGTTCCTCCAGAAAAATCGTCGCTCCACTTTCCAGTGCGCAGTTCCCCAGAAAGAATAGAAGAGCTGATCTCACCTCTGATCCTCTTGAGGGGACTTCTGATTCCTATTTACAAGAAGTGAGTAACGAGTACTATGAGCAGGATTAGAGGAGCCCTGCCTCCAGCCAGGCGGAGGAGAGGGATAACCGAGTTTATTGGACTGTGTGGATTAGATGGCCTGGCACATCAGACCCACAGGAATATAAGGCTTTAGTGGACACCGGTGCACAATGTACCCTGATGCCATCAAGCCATATAGGGGCAGAACCCATCTGTATTTCCGGAGTGACAGGGGGATCCCAACAGCTGACTGTGCTGGAGGCCGAAGTGAGCCTAACTGGGAATGAGTGGCAGAAGCACCCCGTTGTGACTGGCCCAGAGGCTCCGTGCATCCTGGGCATAGACTATCTCAGGAGAGGGTATTTCAAGGACCCAAAAGGGTACCGGTGGGCTTTTGGTATAGCTGCCTTGGAGACGGAAGAAATTAAACAGCTGTCCACCTTGCCTGGTCTCTCAGAGGACCCTTCTGTGGTGGGGTTGCTCAGGGTCAAAGAACAACAGGTGCCGATCGCTACCACAACAGTGCACCGGCGGCAATATCGCACCAACAGAGACTCCCTGATCCCCATCCATGAGCTGATTCGTCGGCTGGAGAGCCAAGGAGTGATCAGCAAGACTCACTCGCCCTTTAACAGCCCCATATGGCCAGTGCGAAAGTCTAATGGAGAGTGGAGACTGACAGTAGACTATCGTGGCCTGAATGAAGTCACGCCGCCACTGAGCGCTGCCGTGCCAGACATGCTAGAACTTCAATATGAACTGGAGTCAAAGGCAGCCAAGTGGTACGCCACCATTGATATTGCTAACGCGTTTTTCTCGATCCCTTTGGCGGCAGAGTGCAGGCCACAGTTTGCTTTCACCTGGAGGGGTGTCCAATACACCTGGAATCGACTTCCCCAGGGGTGGAAACACAGCCCTACCATTTGCCATGGGCTGATAAAAACTGCACTGGAACAGGGTGAAGCTCCAGAGCATCTGCAATACATTGACGACATCATCGTATGGGGCAACACAGCAGAAGAAGTTTTTGAGAAAGGGAAGAAAATAATTCAAGTCCTTCTGAAAGCTGGTTTTGCTATAAAACAAAGTAAGGTCAAAGGACCTGCACAAGAGTTCCAGTTTTTAGGAATAAAATGGCAAGATGGACGTCGACAGATCCCAACGGATGTGATCAACAAAATAACAGCTATGTCTCCACCAACTAGCAAAAAAGAAACACAAGCATTTCTGGGCGTTGTGGGTTTCTGGAGAATGCATATTCCAAATTACAGTCTGATTGTAAGCCCTCTTTATCAAGTGACCCGGAAGAAGAACGATTTAAAATGGGGCCCTGAGCAACGACAAGCCTTCGAGCAAATTAAGCAGGAGATAGTTCATGCTGTAGCCCTCGGGCCAGTCCGAGCAGGACAAGATGTTAAAAATGTGCTCTACACGGCAGCCGGGGAGAATGGCCCTACCTGGAGTCTCTGGCAGAAGGCACCAGGAGAGACTCGAGGTCGACCTCTAGGGTTTTGGAGTCGAGGATATAGGGGATCTGAGTCCCGCTATACTCCAACTGAAAAGGAGATACTGGCAGCATATGAAGGAGTTCGAGCTGCCTCAGAAGTGGTTGGTACTGAAGCACAGCTCCTCCTGGCACCCCGACTGCCGGTGCTGGGCTGGATGTTCAAAGGGAGGGTCCCCTCTACACATCATGCGACTGATGCTACGTGGAGTAAGTGGGTTGCGCTTATTACACAGCGGGCTCGAATAGGAAACCTTAATCGCCCGGGAATCTTGGAAGTGATCATGGACTGGCCAGAAGGCAAAGATTTTGGAATATCACCGGAAGAGGAGGTGGCGCGTGCTGAAGAGGCTCCACCATATAATGAACTGCCAGAGAACGAAAGGCAATATGCCCTGTTTACTGATGGGTCCTGTCGTCTTGCAGGCAAACATCGAAGGTGGAAAGCTGCTGTATGGAGCCCTATACGACGAGTCGCAGAAGCTGCTGAAGGACAAGGTGAATCAAGCCAGTTTGCAGAGGTGAAAGCCATCCAGCTGGCTTTAGATATTGCCGAACGAGAAAAATGGCCAGTACTCTATCTTTATACTGACTCATGGATGGTGGCAAATGCTCTATGGGGGTGGCTACAGCAATGGAAGCAGAGCAACTGGCAACGCAGAGGCAAGCCCATCTGGGCTGCTGAATTGTGGCAAGATATTGCTGCCCGACTAGAGAATCTGGTCATAAAAGTACGCCATGTAGATGCTCACGTACCCAAGAGTCGGGCCACCGAAGAACGTCAAAACAACCATCAGGTGGATCAGGCTGCTAAGATTGAAGTGGCTCAGGTGGATCTGGACTGGCAACATAAGGGTGAATTATTTATAGCTCGGTGGGCCCATGACACCTCAGGCCATCAGGGAAGAGATGCAACATATAGATGGGCTCGGGATCGAGGGGTGGACCTGACCATGGACGCTATTGCACAGGTTATCCATGAATGTGAAACGTGTGCTGCGATCAAACAAGCCAAGCGGTTAAAGCCCCTCTGGTATGAAGGACGATGGTTGAAATATAAATATGGCGAGGCCTGGCAGATTGACTATATCACACTTCCACAAACTCGCCAAGGCAAGCGCTATGTGCTTACCATGGTGGAAGCAACCACCGGATGGCTGGAAACATACCCTGTGCCCCATGCCACCGCCCGGAACACTATCCTGGGCCTTGAAAAGCAAGTCTTATGGCGACATGGCACCCCCGAAAGAATTGAGTCAGACAACGGGACTCATTTCCGAAACAACCTCATAGACACCTGGGCCAAAGAGCACGGCATTGAGTGGGTGTATCATGTCCCCTATCATGCACAGGCTTCCGGAAAAATTGAACGATACAACGGACTGTTAAAGACTACACTGAGAGCAATGGGTGATGGGACATTCAAACATTGGGATAAACATTTAGCAAAAGCCACCTGGTTAGTCAACACTAGGGGATCTACTAATAGAGCCGGCCCTGCCCAATCAAAACTTCTACGTACTGTAGAAGGGGATAAAGTCCCTGTGGTGCATGTGAGAAATATGCTGGGGAAGACAGTCTGGGTTACTCCTGCCTCAGGCAAAGGCAAACCCGTTCGTGGGGTTGCCTTTGCCCAGGGACCTGGGTGCACTTGGTGGGTAATGCGGAAGGATGGGGAAGTCCAATGTGTACCTCAAGGAGACTTGATTTTGGGTGAAAATAGTCAATGATTTGAATTGTATTATGTTAATTGTTACACAATACAGTATGTCATTACTACTATGGTTGCTATCTACCATATCGATGGTATTACAGTAAGAATCACCCAGACTGATGAAGAATGAGCTTCACCGAAACTAAGCAACATGCAGCAGTGATGGAACCAGAACTGGCTTCAGCAGCTTGCGCCCAACAATTCCCTCGAGACCGACATCTTCGACCTGCAGATCATGGACATGGACCGTGCCAGATAACGATCCAACACCACATACCATCTCCCCTGCCCTGAGAGACTGCTATGATGGATGAAGCCCAGAGTCATGGACTGAATGAACTACACAGACATTTTAAAGTGATGGCCCATGGACTAAGAAAGTGATATCTGTGTGTATATACTAAAAGACAGGAAGAGTAATACTGAATAATTGGAATGTATTGAAAGTACAGGACCTGGGCATGACGTAAATGGTATGGAATAAGGGGTGGATACTGTCCTGGTTTCAGCCAGGATAGAGCTGGTTTTCTTCACAGAAGCCAGTGTGAGACTGTTTTGGATTTGGCATGAGAAACTGTTGATAATGTGCTGATGTTTTGGGTTGCTGCTGAGCAGTCAAGGACAGTCCAGCTTCTTGTGCTGGCCTGCTAGCGAGCAGGCTGGGGGTGCACGGGGAGCTGGGAGGGGACACAGCCGGGACAGCTGACCCAGACTGGCCAAAGAGATATTCCCTACCATACGACGTCATGCCCAGTACATAAACTGGAGTTGGCCGGGGGGCGGAAATCGCTGCTCGGGGACGGGCTGTCGATTGCCGGGTGGTGAGCAATTTCTGTATTGGGCATCACTTGTTCTTGTACATTCCTTTGTTGGTATTATCATTGTTGTTTCCTTCTTTCTTTCTGTCCTATTAAACTGTGTTTATCTCAACCCACAAGGTTTTTTTTCTAATTCTCTCCCCCACCCTACTGCGGGAGGGGGAGTGAGCGAGCGGCTGCGTGGTGCTTAGTTGCTGGCTGGGGCTAAACCACGACACCAACACACATTTGAGAGCAGCCAGGGATAAGCAAATGCAAAGCCTTAATTCCTCAAGCAATCTTTGTCAATAAGTTGAATGTAGTAATACACATTTCTACATTTCTTGTTCTTTGTAGGAGAAAAAAAGCAGTGGGTGAAGTATGGTAATCTTAGTTGATGAAATGGTTGTGAATTGCCCACCAGACAAGAGATATGCTCATTCATTATCTTCTTTCATGCATTCTTACTAGCTAGGTTTTATATGAATAAAGCGTATTTACTCAGGGCCAAGGACTTGCCTCTGGAACTGAGCCCAGCTGACATAGCGTGGTTTATTTATACCATTAAACATTCTTTCCCTCCAAAAGTCTTTCCAATTAAACTGTTGGGAATGGGTCTTGGCCCAGGCTAACTCCCCAGACGTGGGCAGGAATTGCTTGGCGGACTGCTAGCTGGCCAGACCAAACGCATACTGGGGCTATTCACCCTCTTGGTACAGCTGCTTTCATGAGTGCAAGGCAAGAGCAAGTCGGATTCAGCTCGCTCCCTGCGCTGTTTAAAATATGCAGTTACAGATTTGACTCAGAGTACTAAATTATATTTGCAAGCCAAAACAAACCCTTCCCAGGTCACGTCACTATGTTTCTGCTGTCACTACCCTCTCTTGTTTAGAAGCACATAGGCTGCTTTTTCTTTTTTTTCAATATACTTTACAGTTTTTGGTAGTAGGGGAACTGCAGAAGTGGCCTCTATGAGAAGACATCAGGAGCTACCCACATGTTGGACACAGCTAGTTTCAGACAGCTCCAAGATAGACCCACCACTGCCCAAAGCTGAGCCCATCAGCCAAGCTGGTGGCACATGTCTGATAACATATTGAAGAAATGGTAGAAAACACTGTGCAGCAGCTATGAGAGAAAAGAGTAAGAAAAAAACGTGAGAGAAACAGCCCTGCAGAAACCAAGATCAGTGAAGTGGAAAAGGAGGAGACACTCCAGGCACTGGAGCAGAAACTCCCCTTCAGCCTGTGCAGGTTGTCCCCCTGCACCCCATGGAGGACCACAGTGAAGCAGATACCCACACTGCAGCCTGTGCAGGACCCCATGCTGGAGCGGGTGGATGTAACCTGAAGGAAGCTGTGAGCCATGGAGAGGAACCTACACAGGAACAGGTTTTCTGCCACAAACTGTGACTCATGGGGGACCCATGCTGGAGCAGTCCATTCCTGAAGAAGACTGCACCCCTTGGAAAGGACCCATGCTGGGGCAGTTCGTGACAAACTGCAGTCCGTGGAAGGACCCATGCTGGAGAAGTTTGTGAAGGACTGTGTCCTGTGGGAGGGACCTCGTGCTGGAGCAAGGGAACAGTGTGCAGAGGAAGGAGTGGCAGAGGTGAAGCATGATGAAATGACCACAACCCCCATTCCTCATACTCCCTGTGCCATCTGGGAAGGGAGAGGGAGAAAATTCATGAATTGAGCCTAGAAAGAAGTGGGGATGGCAGGAAGGAGTTTTTAGTTTTGTATTTTTTTGTCACCATCCTACTCTATTTTTAACAGGCAATAAATTCATTTAATCTTCCCCAATTTGACCCTGTTTTGCCTGTAACAGTAACTGGTAAGTAATCTTCCTGTCTTTATCTTGACACATGAACTTTTCCATCCTATTATCTCCTGCTGTCCTGCTGAGGAGAGGAATGAAAGAGTGGGTGGGTTAGGGTCTGGCAGCTAGGGAAGGTCAACCCACCACACTAGAATTAAAAATCAACACCTGATTTCCTCCAACTCCAGCTCATCCCCTTTCTGCAGTGGAGATACATGCCTGTTGTAGTCTGTCCCCTGTTATTCCAAACTAAAAGTAATGAAGGAAATAAGTGAGGGAGTGAAAGAAATAATTAATCTTCTCAGAGCAGTTCTTAGCCTTTGGATTCCTTGTTTGCATTCTTTCCTCAGGGCTCTGCCTAAAGGCATAACCTCACTCTCCTTTGGTGAACCCTGTGTACTTGATCAGATTTACCCCAGAAGAATGAAGGTGGCAGAATTTGGTCCTGTGGGGTTTGTATGCAGAAAATAGTGCTTTTGCTTGAATTTAACCCCCCTTCTTCCCCCTCTGTCCCTGAAAACAAGAGGTGTGAACAGTGAAACTTGTGTTAAAGCTTGGATTGCAGTATGCAATGTACTTGTTCCTTTATCTGCATTCTGGGTTTTAGCACTCTCTGTATAGCAGTGCATCGCTTCAGCGACCAAAATAACTAGCTCAGGGCAAAAACAACAATAACAACAAAAAGCACAAGTCCCAAGTATAAGTAAGCACCTGGAGGCATACAAGTGAAACAAACCTCGCTGACACAAATTGATTTGGCAGTAACAGCGAAACAGGTAGAAAAACAATACAGTGGATTAACCTGTTGTCCACATAACACGAATGAAATAAAACAGGTGAGTAGTAAGAAGCTCCTTGAAAGTGAGGACTGCAGCTCTCAATATACTCAAGATGATGCTCTGACTTGCTGCTTATTTTTCTTAACTTCACGGCCTGTTTTTAGCACTTCCTTGAAATGTAGTTTCCCATGTTAGAGAAAATCGCAGCACATCATTTCCCCACTGGTTTTGCTCTAGTGCAGCTGTACCCTGTTGTCTCCGCTGTATTTTACATTCTAAGCAGTATGTGTACCAGCATCCAGCTACCCCAGGAAGCATTGCACAGGAGAAGTGAAGACGATGACTTGTTGCAAGTGTCTATCCATTGTTTAGTCGTGTCAAGGAATGGATTCCATCCAAAGTGAAATCCTGCTGCAATGAAGACTAAACATTTTTGCTCTTGACTCTGCTACACTCTATATTTCAGACACCAGCTTCAATATATGTTGGGTTTGTCTCTGACTCTTCTGTGATGTTATGAAATCTTGATGTGTTGAATTAAACCTTTAGAACAGTCTGAAGCATCCTTGTGCTCTCCACTTATTTTGTGTCTTGCAAAGAAGACATGACATACTGAGTTACAACAGACAGGGATCTATTCAGAATCATCCAAGTGCTCAGTGCTTCCCCTTGGTGGCTTTGGGCTCCTACTCATTTAGTATGTGGAACTTTCAACATACATATGTCTATGTTGATCCCTATGCAGTCTGTGGTGGAAGATGAGCTTAGCTACTTTCTTGCGAGGCATGCAGTTCTTTATTAAAGCCTTGTGGGATGCATGGTAGTAAAGGGATTAGGCTGAATTAATGGAAATGCATTTAGATATCAAAGCATCTTTTTAATGAATCCTGGTCTAGGCTTTGTTAATCATTCTGCCTGCGTTAGACACCCCTTTGTCAGGTGTTGCAATAGCAGTTAGCCACCTCAAGTAGGAAGCAGCAGGAGCTGTCTCCCTTGTGAAGAGTGGCAACCTGCATGCTCTAATCCATTAGGAATTTCAACATGTCTATTTAAATCACATCTTTCTTAAAAATATGGTCTTTCTTATCCCAGAAGTATGATTGTACTGAAGTTAATCTGATCTTTTTAAAAATACTGGGTAATACTTTCAGTGAAGGACTCTCCTCATCCATTCTCCCTAGGTAAAGCTTTTTGCTGGGAAAGCAGTATATGATTACTTATGTTAATGATCCACTAACAACCTAAATATGAGAGAGAGTAGGTGTTTTGATGATCTGATGTACAGACACTGGTACAATGTTCAAGAAAATATTGGTTATTGTCTATCCAAACCCTCTGCTTCACAATCCTTCACCCTGGGCTGGAGGGAGTGATCCTTGCTGGCTCTCTGCTCATGGTACTTTCCTGTTCCCTGCTTCCATGAGCTGAGCAGGGCCTTCATAGTGCATCGGCATTTAGATTTTGCCTTCTGAAGAACAGCAAAGATAAAGACAGACTTTTACTGACCAGCTTTAAAGGCAGCTTTCAGGGATCCATGTGGATAGAGAATTACTGTTAGCTTGGGGAAAGGACAGACACTAAAGACTCATCTCATGTCTTGAGAAGAGTTTTCCTGCATAAGGGTCAATATTGAATAGATGTTTAGTGCCAAATGAGCATGCACTTCTCACTATACAACTCTGTTCATTTTTTTTTCTTGCAAAGTCTATTTTTACAACACTGTGTTCTCAAACAGATTGTGTGAATTTTCCTGACCTTGGTGTTAAGTCCTATCCATAGCTGCATATGTCACTGTAAAAATTATCTCTGGGGCTGCTCATCCTGTTTGTTGAGTGTTATCACAGCTGAAAAAAGAGATTAATAAAATATTCCTAAATTGACAGGCTTCTCAGAGTATGTCAAACCCCACATTAGTGAACCTTCTGTATGGATTTTAGATTTCAACAACAAAACAAAACAAAAAAACAGAGATAAGTATGCAAAATGAGGGGTATGAGAAGATTAACATGATGTGAAAGGACAATATAAAGGGCAAATACCAAATATGTCTCAATTTTAGATTTCATGACAGAATTACGAAGTGTTTTCAAAAGAATCAGATTACTTCACTTTTTATGAACTGTGAAAATCCCTGAGGTGAAAAGAAATGCTGGTCAGGCATTGGAACAGGCTGCCCAGGGAGGTGGTGGAGTCACCATCTCTGGAAGTGTTCAAAAAACGTGTGGATGTGGCACTTCAGGACATGGTTTAGGGGACATGGTGGCGCTGGATTAATGGTTGACCTTGGTGATCTTGAAGGTCCTTTCCAACCTTGGTGATTCTGTGATTCTGTGAAATAGGTCAAACTTCAGAATATCATTTCTGTGTAAGTGAACAAATCTGACCAGGAGATGAGCCAAAGGTGGTGTCTACAGTGCTGTCCAGAGTGTCACCAAGGCCATTTTTAGGCCAACATAAACAGTTATCTTCTTTGTCTGTTCATAAAAGAACCTTTGTTACTATACCTCCTAGGAAGATCACTTGATCATGCTCAGTACAGAGTGCCTCAATTTGCTGTAAGCCTCCAGCAACCCCATAAATTGCTGAATTGACAAGCTCAGGCAGGAAGGTAATCAGAAATCTTGTTTTGACATAACCTGCAATGAAGACAGACGGAATTTGAAGGTAGCCTGAACTCTTAAACTACTGAGGGTTGTTTTCATGAGAAAATACAGATCCCAGATAGTAGGACTGCCCTTTAATTCAAAACATAACCAATCATCCTGTTGGATAGTTGAATTCAAAGCATAACCAACTGGATTTCTGTAAGACCTTTGACATGGTCCCCCACAACATCCTCCTCTCTGAATTGGAGAGAGATGGATGTGATGGGTGGACTGTTATGTGCATGAGGAATTGGTTGAATGGTCACATCCAGAGTGTAGTGGTCAATGGCTCACTGTCCAGATGGAGATTGGTGATGAGTGGTATCCCTCAGGGGTCTGTACTGGGACCAGTACTGTTTAATATCTTCATCAATGACGTAGTATGATTGAGTGCACCCTCAGCAAGTTTGCAGATGACACCAAGCTGAGTGGTGCAGTTGACACACTTGAGGGACGGGATGCCATCCAGAGGGACCTGGACAAGCTCAAGGAATGGGCCCATGTGGACCTCATGAGGTTCACCAAGGCCACGGGCAGGGTTCTGCACCTGGGTCAGGGCAACCCCCCCATATCAATCCAGGTTAGGAGATGAAGGGATGGAGAGCAGCCCTGCCGAGAAGGACTTGGGGGTCCTGGGGGATGAAAAGCTGGACAGGAGCTGGCAATACGTGCTTGCAGCCCAGAAGGCCAACCGTGTCCTGGGCTGCACCCAAAGCTGCGTGGCCAGCAGGGCGAGGGAGGGGATTCTGCCCCTCTGCTCCACTCTGGGGACACCCCCCTGCAGTGCTGCGTCCAGCTCTGGAGCCCTCGGCACAGGAAAGACATGGACCTCTTGGAGAGGGTCCAGAGGAGGCCACCAAAATGCTCACCAAATTCAATGTTACTGGAATGCAAAAATTAACCAAACCCCAGAAACTGAAAAGCAGTCATTTCTAAGTGCATCTTTGAAGTTAAACATGCAAAAGTAATGAATACATAGACTCTTTGAGGATCAAGATGTGTTTAACATTCAGGTTCTCTCTGTTCATCCAAAGGATGGATGGACGTTTGGCAGAAGTTTACTTATATGAGTGGCTAAAGTGCAGGAGCAATTCCCACACGTGTAGAAGCAAACAAAAATGCAATATATGAGAAATAAATGCTTGAACATCCTTAGATTAGAATCTGAACAGTAGGCAAATTCTTATGCTACAGTGAAAACCTTTTAAATAATTTGGAGCTACTTTGCAATTTATGATTGTTGTAACCATTTGTCTGAAAAAAATAATAATGGTGAGACAGAGAAGAATAGCTTAAAGTAAGACAGTCCTCAGCAAGTGTTGAATTATTTAAAGACTTTATTAGGACGACTAGTTTTAAGCCTTGACTCCTTCATCTAATCTAAAATAATAACAACAAAAAAAAAGATTTCGGGGCTTGGCAGGCAGAGATTTCCTTATCACTGTGTTCCTCCTCAGCCATCAAGTGGCCCCAAATCACTCCATCCTGATATACGACCATTAATATACAGTTACTGTGATTTATATTCTAATATAACAGTCAAAGGTCTGTGTAATTTAACTGGAAAAGGTAGAAGCCCAAGGCCAGGCATTTTAGAAAGTGTACCTGATAACTTTAAAGGACACAGAAATCTCACAGCTGTAAGGTCACATTCTCCCTGTCCTTCCATACAGACTTCAGAAATGTTGGTGTTGTGGTATGTGGTCCTGTATCTCCACATACAATGATAAGCTTCTGGAATATCACCTTCATCCAGGAAAGAGTATTGTATTCCAGATGACACCACAAGCAAAATGTTGTCTTAACTATTCTTTTCTCCATTTTGTGAAGAATCTGTTTTGTGTTTATAGACATAAAAGCAAGCATCACATTCTTAATGACCTACTGCTTGAGAGCGATCTTTCAATATGCAGTCCAACGTTGTTCTGGAAATTTTTTTTTAAAGTGTTGCCAGCTCTTCTCTAGCGGAAATTTATTCAAAGAAAATAAACATTTATCATTAGTGGGCTTCTGCTCCCATTTCATCCTGCTAATGAATCCTTTCTACAAGGATTAGATGTTGATTAGATATAATGGCTGTTAATGATCTTATCTGCTAAATTAAGGCAGATGTTAAGGGATTTATACTTAAAAATACCTCATGTGGTAAATCTCAGGAGTATGTAGAAGGAAGGCAATGCTGTCTGCATTCATCATGATAATAAATTAACTGTGACCTGGAGAGGTCAGGTAGTATGCATATTATTTGATTAGAAAAGGTACAAGCAAAATTCCTACTCCCATATGAGCATTTCTGAACATAATGGAATAAAAAAAATATATTTTCAAAAAAGATTTTGAACCTGACAATTATTTTTAAAATGTTATTTATCTATAAGCTATGAAAATGCTTCCCGGTAGACAAACTATAAGTCTTGTCTGGGTTACACTGTGATGAGATCTCAGCTCATCTTGAATGTTAGACATGATCTATTTGGAACAAAACTTTGGGAAGAGATCTAGAAAAGTCTTCTGTCTGGAAAAAACACCTAGATACTACAAAGACATGACTTGCTGATTTTTTTGTTGTTAGTCTTCCCTAAATGCTTCACCAGGGAGAACTGTATGTCATGTTTTGATGAAAAGGAGTAGTTTCTATCATTATCTTCAGTCTATTTTTGTAACGGTATCGGAGGATTTACTCTGACTACAAATAAACTTGGATTTCACAGAAGTGAGGTCCCCTCAAAAATAAAGAAAAAGGGGGACCCATTTTGTTGGAGTGTCTCATCTTGTTTGTTGAGTGTTATCACAGCTGAAAAAAGAGATTAATAAAATATCCCTCAAACTGACAAGGCTTCTCAGAGTGTGTCAAACCCCACATTACAGAAGTGAAACTTTAGGTTTTAACAACAACAAAAAAAGTCATCTAGTACTGTATTTGGGTAGTCTGCAAGGTGTTGTTTCCCTCACTGCTAGAAGCTGGTAAGAAGTAATTTTTCATGTAGCTGATCTCACTGGGCTGGGTAGTAGCAAATTCCAGGAAGATTATGCAAACCACTCCTTTGTGAATGAAAGCAGGGCTGTAAAAGGAAAATCAGAGAATGAAGCTCATCATTGACTGAATATGTGAGTGGGAAAGGGACATGTGTGAGACCCTCCTGCAGTGCTGCGTCCAGCTCTGGAGCCCTCAGCACAGGAGAGACTGGGCCTGTTGGAGCGGGGCCAGAGGAGGCCACCAAAACGATCAGAGGGCTGGTGTCCCAAACGAGTGGTAGGGCCGCTTAAAGAGTCACCACCAAAGATATCAGAAAGCGAATGATTTTAATATAGATTTGTAAAAAGGTACAGCTTAACAGAATTCAATGGCAAGGTTCACCCTATTACTCACTTAACATGAAAAGGTGTGCAAAGAGAAACCAAGTTGAATTAGATTGGAATGTTTTGCTTGTGGCTCATATGTATGTTGAGGAGAGAAAACTGGGAACACCCTTCTGTGGAGTCACGAGGTTCAGAGTGGACCCCCTTGATTTCTAAACTCCTCAGAGAGGAGTCTCCGTGCGGCTAAATCTGCTCCTAGTCCTAGACTTGGTCAATGGTTTATGTCTAAGCGATAGGGTATCAGGGATTCTGGTGTAGTGCTTGGTGTAATTTTAAAATAACAGCAATCAAATTCACTAGCACTATTAGGATAAATCACAATATCAAATCATATATATAACTTAGTAACATAATTAACCTAAAACTTACTAAGACTAATGATATTGAGACAAATCACAGTATTCAATCATAGCAACATACCAAGATCAGACACTTAGAGAGATATAAAGCAAAGAAATAAATATGTACAAATTTAAATGCCCTCCTCAGATTTGATCTATTACTCACATGGAATGCTCTGCATCACTCAGTGGGTGATCAGCCGAGCCTCTGAGTTGACCACAAACTTGAGGGTTTTATAGGCTCTGAGAGGCATCCCACTCAGAGGGAGATGCTGGTCACAGCCCGCTGCGGTCCAGGACAGCTCAAAGGGTCTCTCTTGGGACCACTATTTATAGGACTGGGAGATGATTGACTTTAGGCATCAGTAAATTTCCATCCTTGCAACAAAAACTTTGTTGGTATTTGTTAGAATTCTTGACATCCCGGTGATGCTGGTACTGATCCAGCTGAATCACGGCTAGATAAGCTATGCTCCAAGGCTGTCTGGGGCTGGTGAGTTACTCCCATATACACAAGAGCGCTTGGTACAGTCAAGGGGCCCTTAACTGCCAAACTCTTCTCCAAGGCCAAGGCTTATCAAGCAAGGAGGAGGGGGGGTGGGGGATGCAGCACCACAGATGGAACATCTCTCATGTGAGGACAGCTGAGAGAGTTGGGGTTATTCAGCCTGAAGAAGAGAAGGCTCTCGGGAGGCCTTATTACAACCTTCTAGTACATAAAGGGGGCTTATAAGAAAGATAGAGACAGAGTTTTTAGCAGGGCCTGTTGCGATAGGACAAGGATTAACGGTATTAAATGAAAAGAGAATAGGTTTAGACTAGATATTTGGAAGACATTTTTGACAATGACGGTGGTGAACCACTGGCCCAGGTTGCCCAGAGAGGTGGTAGATGCCCCATCCCTGGAACCATTCCAGGTCAGGTTGGACAGGGCTCTGAGCAACCTGATCTACTTGAAGATGTCTCTGCTCACTGCAGGGGGGTTGTACTAGATGGCCTTGAAAGGTTCCTCCCAACCCAAACTGTTCTATGATTCTGTGTGTGATATGGATACACCTGCAGTCCCCTAGGAAGAGGTACTAAGCATGTACCACTGCCAAATCTACTGGAGAGTCTCCATGGAGGGCTACTTATGCAAATTTCTGTTTTTCATTTTTCTTGTCGTAATGCCCATGTCTGTAGTTTTAGGGATATCTCTAGGGAGGGATATAGCTTTCTAACATCTTCAACTTGGTGGAATGCTCAAGCTTGGTTATTTAGTGAGAGAATTCTTGGATTAAGGTCCTCTTAGCTGAATTTAATCATCTTTCAGGAATCCTCTAATACTTTGAGTATCAAAATAAGCTCTTTGGGGCACCTTTCCGTTATTGCTTTTTAGTGACCAAGATCCTCTGAGTCCTCCATGAAGACAACACAAAGTTGTATCATGCTCAGTACTGCAGGCAAGCTGGCGTTCATGCTCTTATTTTTTCGCTCATATGTTTAATTCTGTAAAGACCTGATGTGATTATTAAGAGTAGGAGTCATTGATAAAATTGCATTGATGGGAGAAATTTATCTTGTGCAGAATGGCAGCATGAGGCTGAAGTAAGATGTATGTGGGATATTAGCCTCTGATGGTTCTCTGCTAAGGAAGAATTTAATTAACAGCAAATTTAATTATTTTATTTTTATATGAAGGGTTTTGCAGTCTTTTCTGAGTTTGTCAGCATAGCTAAGAATCTAGGGGATAAAATGACGGTCAGATTTTTGAAAGCAGCTCATCATTTTGGATAGTATATTTTTCAAGGATTCTTGGAAGGAGAGATTCTGATATAAGATTTGAGGCACCTTCAAGGGAACTCTTTTTCAGAAAATACTGAGAATGTATGTATTGAAACTGAGCCCCCTGGGAAAAGAGTCTCCAGGTGAGTTCCCAAGGTCATTAACATTTCTTGAACACCTAGGTGTGGGCACTTGAACCTTGTGTTCAAAGTTCAGGGGCTCCCTCTACTGGTTGTTAACTATTGCATGATGTCAAGGCCTCTATTTCTCACTCTGCTTCCCCAGTAAGAAGACTGGGGATATTCAAGAAGCTCAGAGAGCATGCCGCCAGTGCAGTTTATCCAAACTTACCAAAGAGATATTCCATGCCATTTAATGTCATAGTCAGGAATAAAAACAGTGTGCAAGGGTTTTTGAGCAGGTAGTCATTGCACAGTGACTGGGCATCAGTTTACTTGTGGGAGATGGTGAACAACTGCCTTTGTATCACTTGCTTTGTTTTTTATTTTTTTCTTCTTCCTCTCCGCTTATTAAACTGCCTTTGTCTCAACCCATGAGTTTTTCTCGCCTTTCGCCTTCCCATTCTCTCTCCCATTCCCTCGGGGAAGAGTGAGCATGTGACTGTGTGGGGTCAACTCTCTGCCAGCCAGGGTCAACTCACATGCCAAATAACGTATTACTATTGAACATATAAACCCTTTTCAAAGCAATCACTTTTTCTTCCAGTGGAAGTAGAAAACTACTTATGCAGACAGTCAAATAGTTCCTTATATACTCAACATTGACTCTAGAGCTGCCTCTGTTGCTGTTGAGAGGAACAGGTTGGACCAGAGACATGACTGCACATAGGCTTGTGTCTGGTCCAGCACAGAGCCAGAAGCTGTTATCTTACTTGACATCATTAGGATCACTAAGATGGTTAAGAGATTGGAGTAGCTGCCATACAAAAAGGAGCTGAATAAGCTGGGATTATTTAGTGTGGAGGAATCTCAGGGGAGATTTTATCAGTGTATATAAGCACCTGAGGAGAGAGACTAAATAAGATGGACCCAGGCTCTTCTCACTGGTAGTCAGTGGTGGTCAGTAGAATGAAAGAGGCAGTAAGTACAAATGGAAAAACAGGAAATTCAATTTAATTGATCTCTTCTGAAGTAACTTTCTGACTAACATCTGGCTCTTGCTCTACAGAATCTGACTCTCCCTTAAACTTTCTCCCTCAAACATCTACTTTTATACAGAGTATGTAAAAAAATATGACAAGATTGGTTCCAGTCTTTCCTACTGCTTCAGAGAGGTAAATCTTTCAGTTGCAAGTCCTTCTTTATTCTACAGGGAACTGACACCCTGAAAAGCCAGGATTTAATATTGGCAGAAGGAATTCCTGTTGTAAAACCAGCAACATCATGTAATAGAAAGTGAATATTACTTTTATATGGGACATCGTGGTGTCTTAACCTTGGCTGGCTGCCAAATGCCTATCAATCCACCCTCTCACTTCTTGTCTTCAACATAATAGCAGGATAAAATAAGATGGAAAAGCTTGTGGGTTGGGATAAGGACAGGGAGATTGCTTAGCAATTAGTCATGGGCAAAGCTGATTTGACTTGGGGAAGATTAATTTAATTTATTGCCAATTAAAAATAAAGTAGGATGTTGAGAAAGAAAAAGACAAAATTAAAAACATCTTCCCCCAACCCTTTCTTCCTAGGTTCAACTTCACTCGTTCATTCTTGACCCACCTCCTTCCTCCCCCTCAAGCAGCACAGGCAGGATGCAGAATGGGGGTTGTGGTCATTTCATGATGCTTCACCTCTGCCGCTCCTTCCTCCTCACCCTGTTCTCCTTCTCCAGTGCAGGTTTCCTCCCATGGGAGACAGCCCTCCATTAACTTCTCCTATGTGGCTGAAGTTCTTCATGAACTGTTACAACACATGTCCTTCCCATGAGACACATTGCTTCAGGAACAGACTGCTCCAGTGTAGGTCCCCAACATGGTCAGTTCCGGACAGAAAACCTGCTCCTGTGTAGATTCCTCTCCATGGGCCAAAGTTCCTTCTAGAAGCCTGCTCCTGCATGGGCTCTCCACAGGCTGCAGTTTCCTTCAGGGTATATCCACCTGCTCCAGCATGACACCCTTCATGGACTGCAGTGTGGATATCTGCTCCTGCCTATTCCTCCATGGGCTGCAGGTGAACAACCTGCTTCCCAGTGCCTTCTCCATGGTCTGCAGGGGAATCTCTTCTCTGGGGCCTGGAGCATCTCCTCTGCCTCCTTCTTCACTGACTTGGTGTCTGAAAAGCTGTTTTATCTCTTTTTTTTTTCCACTCCATGTCTCTCCCAGCTCTCTTCCCAGGGAAGTGGTCATGGCCCCAAGCCCGTCAGTGTTCAAGAAGCATTTGGATAATGCTTTTAGATATATGATTTAACTTTTAGGTTGTGCTGCGTAGAGTCAGGAGTTGGATTTGATGATCCTCTTGGATCCCTTACAACTCAGGATATTCTATGATTCTATTTCTATTTATGAGAGTTTAGAGGTGACTTGAGCAGTCTCTCAATTCCAATGACTGTAAGCTAGAGCTACAAACGTTCACACTGGAAAGAAAAGGAATTAATTTCACTGGAAATGAAAATAAATAATTGTGGGAAGGTGTTATCACAGGAAGTTGTCCATTCATCATCACTTTGAATGCTTAAATAGAGATTAGGTTTCTTTAAATGGAATTTACTGTATTTCAGTTTGTTCCCATTGCCTCTTGTCCTTCCACGGGATACCACAGAGAGGAGTATGGCTCCATTTTCTTTACTTTCTACTATCTGGTATTTATACACATTGATAAGCTCCTCCCTGGGCTTTAATTTCTCCAGGCTGAACAGTCCCAGCTGGCTCAATTTCTCTTGTACAAAAAATGCTCCAATCCCTTAATTATCTTCATGGCCCTTCACTGGACTCATCCAATCTCTCTTTTCTTTTGAAAGAAAAAAATCATCAAATATTCATATGCCATTAGGCAGAAATTTGTTTGCTCTTGGACTTAAACTGTCTAATATTTCTAGGAGGATTTGCAAGGGCATTCCATTAGTGATGTTGCATGTTACATTTTTAATAAATATGTTCTTTCAGAAGAATCATGTCAGTGTTTTATCACTTATCATTTTCATGACTGAAAATACAGATTTTTAATAGTAAACTTGTAAACAATAAATCGGTGTTTGATATGTAGTCAAAAGAAGAAAAATGCAAACTTCAAAGAAGCAACACTTCAACTAAAGCAGTACAATCTCAGGTGCCTCTAATCTATAGTTTCTTAAACCAATTTTTCACCTCTGTTCAAACAGAGGTGTTAAAGACCTATGAGATCATAATGCTCATCTAGCAAACCTTTAAGAGATCTATTGATTACTAAACCAGTTGTGAGACGATATTTAAAAGTGCCAGAAGTCGTGAGTTGCAGAGCACTTCAGTGTGGAAGTGAAGTTCACTTCAGGAACTTACAGAACTTCAGTGGAAGTGTGGGATCACAAAATTTATCCTCAGTTAGATGCAGGTTACCTTTTTATGTCAAGGAGTCATGTTCTTTAAGAACTAAAGGTGAAGAGCAGCTAGCATTTATGCCAAAATGTAGTCACAATCATATTTTCACATGGGAGAGTCAAACCCATACACCAGGAGAGGATGGAGACTGACGAGCTGCAAAGCAGCTTTGTAGAGAAGGGCCTCGGGGTCCTGGTGGACACCAAGCTTACCATGAGACAGCAATGTGCACTTGCATCAAAGAAAGCTAAGAACCTCCTGTCCTGCATTAGGAAGAATATTGCCAGCAGGTGGAGAGACATGATCTTTCCCCTATGCTCAATCTGTGGGTGCTGTGTTCTTTTGGGGGCACTGAAGTGCAAGAGAGACTGGATGAGTCCAGTGAAGGGCCATGAAGACAATTAAGGGATTGGAGCATTTTTTGTACAAGAGAAATTGAGCCAGCTGGGACTGTTCAACCTGGAGAAATTAAAGCCCAGGGAGGACCTTATCAACGTGTATAAATACCAGATAGTAGAAAGCAAAGAAGATGGAGCCATACTCCTCTCTGTGGTACCCAGTGGCAATGGGAACAAATTGAAATACAGTAAATTCCATTTAAAGAAACCAGTTCTGTAATTCCTTGAACTGCCTTCCTGAGGATGTTATATCTACCCAGTGACAACAGTAGATTTAAATAAACAAATTAGATGCTTAATTTTTGGACACAGTATAAATTGCACCCTGTAAAAATGGCCATTTTTTCCCAAAACTGATTTAATGATAATACAACTGTCTGTCTGTCTGTCTGTCTGTCTGTCTATCTATCTGCCTCATGATCTTGCCTGATAGCACATGTACAACACATGCAGAAACAGTGAAACCTCCCTGAGGCATTAACCACCAAGGTACTGCCTCTTTGCATCATGGACAACATTTTTTTGTTGGCGGAGTGTTAGTTCAAGAAAAAGGAGTTCTTGACTTCTCATCTCTAACTGTACTGTGAGCAAGGGTGCTCCCTAGTTTTGAGGGTCTAGTCATTTTTTCATGCACGTCACAGGGAGTTGCAGTGTTTTGAAATATAATTCTGAACAACTATGAGGTGGAGTTATTTACTTTTTTTTCCTAGTCATCCTTAAAGTCTACTAAGTCCTTAAATGGAATTTCTTTTCTGTAAATCTAGTTAATTTACAGTTAATGGAGCACAAGTCTTATGAGGAGCGGCTGAGGGAACTGGGGTTGTTTAGTCTGGAGAAGAGGAGGCTGAGAGGAGACCTTATCGCTCTCTACAACTACCTGAAAGGGGGTTGTGGTGAGGTGGGTGTTGGTCTCTTCTCCCAAGTAACTAGTGATAGGACAAGAGGAAATGGCCTCAAGTTGCGCCAGGGGAGGTTTAGATTGGATATTAGGAAAAATGTCTTCACTGAGAGGGTGGTCAGGCATTGGAACAGGCTGCCCAGGGAGGTGGTGGAGTCACCATCTCTGGAAGTGTTCAAAAAACGTGCGGATGTGGCGCTTCAGGACATGGTTTAGGGGACATGGTGGTGCTGGATTAATGGTTGGAGTTGATGATCTTGAAGGTCCTTTCCAACCTTGTGATTCTGTGATTCTGTGAATTTTCTGAATTCTGTGCATGTCAATGTCAAACTATACAGAATTGTAGTCAACTGGGAATTGCAAATAAGAAACAAGAACATTCCATCATAAGCCAATAAAAACAATTCAGTATCTAACAGTCTGTTCTTAGCAGCAGTTTTAGTACTTCAAACACAGTGTAATAATGTGTAAAGACATTTCCTTAGGCCTCCAAAATATGATCTATTATTAGTTATCAAAATCATTAACAACTGTGCTAGTGTTGGTCAATAAAAATAATGTCAAAAATCCCAAGGTGCTACTGACAGCCTTATCCAATGTAATATTCTTCTGCTCTTGATGTGGAAGTGATTTCAAGGTATTTGTTTCCCCAGCTGACAAGATACATAAATGTGAAACTGAAACTGGAAAATAGGAATCATGGTGGTTAAAGCAGCTGCTGATAGGAGGTAATACATGGCATGTGAATTCTGGTGTGCACTTCAGTACAATTGTTTAAAATAAAACTGGCAGATTGAGAAGAAAATATGATTTACAGTGCGTGAGAGTTGAGAAATATTGCCTACACTGAAAGGAGCAATTTATTGTCTGCGGAATAATGCAGTGAGGATGTTAGAAAGAGAGCTTAACCATAAATGATTAGTTTGCATAAAAGAGCCTGATTTTGCTCATTAGGTTTCATTGAATTCCAAAGCATGTACAACAATTTACTGTATTTAAACATATTCTGCTATTAATTAGCTACTAAGCCCTGAAAAGGACCACATTTTTGCTTTGGAAAGAGGATTATATTCTTTCTTTGGTACGTGTTCACAGCTCCATTAAAGTTCTGTCCAGGAGTCATGACCTTCGGAATCATATTACTGCCAAAGGGAAAAGTGGGCGTATGCAGGGATATCTATAACCTTGTCATGGAGAGAAGTTGCTTTCACAGTGGAGGGGACTTTCTCCTTAACATATTCTGCAGTTTGTTACAAATAAAGCAAAAGGATTTTTTTATGGCTCCAGAGCTGGAGAATAACACTTTGACTAGACTGAGATTTTCTCAGAAATAGAAACACAAATGTCAATGCCCCACTACAGATAAACAGATGACATTTTGGACGTCCTGAGCATGTGTGGTCTCAGTGGCTAAAGGCATGCTAAAGAGTCTTAGGGGACTGGAATTGTGACTAGGAGCAGTTTATATGCTATGGGGCATGTGATGGGTAAGCAATCATGCTATTGCCCAATTTACCTCCCTACTGAGCTCATAACTTCATAGATGCATCTGAATTTGAAGAACTGATTTCTACCTTCCCTGTGGTCTGCATGGATCTTTATGTGACCAATGAAGTTAGACGTGCTCCTCCTATGAGAAGACCTAAAGAACAGCTCATGCCAACCTTCATACTGACAGAGCACAGGAACTCATCGTGGCTGAGAACAAAAGGAGTGCCAATTTCAGTCACAGAATAGGAAGTAAAACAAATATGACTCTGAACAAAATGCTACAACTCGTTATCCACTTCTTGCTTGCTTTGGGATGCAAAGAATATAAAACAGCACTCAGCTTTTCTATAGATATATAGATTACGTGCTAGTGAATTATCTGGGGTGAGTTTCCTGTTATTATTAGATTGAGCAACAACTTCAGGGATGGCTGATGTCTTTGGCAAGCAGATGTGACTTCACTCTGGCTCACATGAAGTAAACTGGATACAAACTTCTCTGAAGTAGAAGCTATAAAACTCTAGTAAATATGATAGTGATACTAAATAGGGCTTTTAGTTCAGGCTTAGCATTGTGCTGGTGTGGCTCTCTGGCTTACTGACAGCTCAGAATACAAGCTGAGCAAGTCAAACTTAAATTGAAGAATACCAGACATATGCTTAGACATTACTGATCACAGGGATTTGTTGATTCACTTCGGTGATCTCACTGGCAGAAAGTAAGGCATGAATGGAAGAAGAAAGTGTCCATGCATAGATTTTGGTACCTTGTAGAACTGCATTGTGCAGACCTCATAGACTATAATTGCTGCCTGAACGAGATGCTATGACTCTCCCTTTGGAAACATGCAGCTGTGACCATTGACTAGAGAGAGTCTAGACTTCTCACTTTTACCCAGACATGTCCTACTTGTCACGAGAGACAAGGAAATTTCACAGTAATTGAAAATGAGCAAACCCAGCCTCCAGATCTATGCAGTCCAAGGATCTATTCCAAGTATTTTTCAGTCTACCATGAAATCCAGGAAGCAGAGCTGTAGGCTAGTGGTGAGACTCCAAAGAGGAAGGACACAGCAATGAGGAGAGGAAATCCTGTCTCCAAGTTTGTCACAGGATTTTTCTGGGTTTGCTTTATCCAACGTTAGGATACATTGAAAGTTCATTTATTGCTAATAGGAGCTTCTGCTATTTGGGTTACACTAAAATTAGATTATGTTAACATCATTTCTACCTTCATAGCTAAAGAGCATATTGGAAGGGTCACGAGGATGTGGCTCTTGGGATACACATGGTTTATCAGCCACGCAAATATATTTCCCATGACAAGCCACATTATGCTGCCAGCTGCAGAACTGTGGAACCTATCTGGGTATAGGAAACTGTATAAGGTTTTGAGTGAGGATGTTGAGAGATATGGAATTACCTATGTACAAAGAACAATAAAATTATCCAGGACTCAGATGGAAACAGAAATAACTGAAGGGGAGGGTGTGGTAGAGAGCTGCAGAACCATGAATGACAAAAAAAGCAACAAAAATAGTATGGCTATAGATTGATTGTTCATTCTCTTTTAACAAAAGGGACAGCTCAATGAACTTAATGAATCAAGTTCAACACAAACAGAAGGAAGTGGTTCTTTGTAGAAGCAGTACACAAGCTTTTATCTTTGTGGTGGGTTGACCCTGGCTCAATGTCAGGTGCCTCCAAGCTGGTCTATCACTCCTTTCCTCAGCAGAACAAGGCAGGAAGAAAACAAGATGGAAAAACCATGTTGGTCAAGATAAAGACAGTTTAATAAAGCAAAAGCAAAGACCGTGTGCAGAAGCAAAGAAAAACAAAAGATTTATTTTCTACTTCCCATCAACAGGTGATGTCCAGCCAATTCCCAGGAAACAGGGCTTCAGTGCATGTAGTGGTTGCTGTGGAAGGCAAACATAATAATGAATGTCACTCCGGCTCCGTCCTCCTTTCTCTTAGCTTTTATTGTTGAGCTGACGTCACATGGTATGGAATATCCCTTTGACCAGTTTGGATCAACTGTCCTGGCTGTGTCCGCTCCCAAGATCTTGTTCACTCCCAGCCTACTGGTGAGGGAGGAATGTTGGAGAGACATCCTGGGTGCTGTGCCGGCACTGCTCAGCAGTAGCCAAAACACTGGTATGTTATCAGCACCTTTCTAGCTACCAACACACAGCACAGCGCTACGAGGGCTGCTATGGGGAAAATTAACTCCATCTCAGCCAGACCAAATACAATATTTCAATATGGATCATGACTTCTAGGTCACAAAACTTTCCATACTCCCTTTTCCAGAATCCTTCCTGGCTGCTTGACAGGAATATTGTGAGTGCTAAAATTTTATGATGGTTATAGGGAAACTGCACAAGTTCATGAAGGAGAAATCCTTTGAGTGTTACTAAATATGTGGAAATGAAATTTGGTTGAAGAAGTTCCTAAGGAGGTGGGGAGAATTTTGAAAAGTACAATACCCACTGACACTATTCTTACTCTTCCTTAAGTATCTGCTATTGGCCAGATTTAAGGACATGACCCATTGAAGCTCTTATATTATATTCTTACTAGTGGGCCAATAAAGTAAGTTGACATTATCAAAGCTCTCTGTACCCCAGAAATATACCCATTTGAATCTTATTCTGCAATGTAATGGTGAGTCCTTTGGGAAGGTTTCTGTATTTGTAAATGTTGTCCAGAATATTTTTTCTCACCTTCTCCAAAGCATGCAGTATGTGTCTTATGGCTCTTGGTTAAACAATGAGTTTGGTACTTGGGTTGGAGGATCAGTAAGACTGGCTGCTCTTGAAGTATTCAGAACAGTAGGAGATGTATTGTCAGTTCTACTTTTTTTGAATGTTTCCAAGTTCTCCCTGATATCCATACAGAACCAATGAATGTTGTAGTCTGACGGGTCAGTTATCGCTGAAACTTAGCAATATTGTATTTCTTATTAGAATATATTCACCAGAGAGGAAGAAGAGTTAAAGAGCCTAAGAAGATCAATAGGATGTTTGACAGGAAAGTTATGTTCTTTGGAAGATACATAATTTACAGACCTTAATCCTCTCTAAATATTTATTTCATTGATTTATCTCCCACACCCATTATAGTTTCTTTATGTATGCCTACCAGAAAATGCATTTAACAGCCATTTTTACTGTGAAAATGAAGTAATGACTGAAAAGCTTGATGACTGCAGGAATATTGCTAATTAAAGGTAATGTGACTATGTACCATTTCATAATTAACAGCAAACATAAATAAACTGAACTTTTTCACAGCTACAGGTAATGTAAAAATCTTTCTCAACTCATATTATTTTGCTTTAGGTGTTACAAAGACAAATATGCTCAGTACACATATAGATGATGTGAAAACATAATCTCATCTTGTATTCAACCTCCATTATTGGAAAATAGTGTGGTTTAATTCAGATGAAATATAAGCAGTTGATTGACCTCCACCTCACTTTAGTTTGTAGCCTGAGGTACTATTGAATCAGAATCAGACATATATAAAATAGGTTGCACACAAAGTCTGCAAAAATAGTACTAAGATTGACAAATCAAGCTCTCAGGAGATCCAGGAATAAGGATGCCTTGCTGATAAATTCTGCCTTCTTTTCTTTATTCATACTTATACAACAAAGATATTTTTCTCCTAAAGATTTCTCCCTTATCCAGTGCACAGGAATGGACAATGCTCACTTAAAATATTGCAGTTCATTGAGAGAGCATCATACAGCTAGACTGTGCAATGGCAAGGGAGAGGACTAATGGGAAGCCATTATAGGGGAAGTCTTTCTGAGTTCAGCCGTGCTGTGGAAAACTAACGACATATTATTCAGTCAGTGGTAGGTAGTGTCAGATGCTTGAGTAAGTCCCAAGAGATTCTGATGTGGCTGTATTTTCCTGAGTCCAGAAATTGGCACATTCTCGATATCAAACAGCCCCTGGCAAATTTCAAGTTCCTTTTTCAAAGGATGAAACTGAAAGGACGTTTTGGAGGAAATGTCTCTAAAGACTTGTTAGGGTGGACAAAGCAGTATTTGCCAATAGTATTCTTCTCTGAAAGATTTTCTTAACCATTCTGGCTTCTTCAAAACAAAGAAAAAAAACCTCAATGAAATACCCTTGCATGCAGAAGAAAGCAAGGCAAAATAAATCAAACAAATTTGACTTTGCCAAACGCTTAAAATGTAAGGTAGTTATAACCCATTAAAAACAGATTCTTACAAAAAGAAGTGCTGGGCTGTCTTAACAAGAGTATTGTCAATCCTGCCTCACATACCTTTATATTTATATTTTATTTCTACAGGTGTAGATAAGAATTATGGGATCAGATACTAAGGCTCCACCATTGTAGATACAGTAAGAGTACATTACTCACCCTGAAAAAAATTAAATCTGGGTACACAAACCAAAAATTTATATAGTATGACTCAAGTTGATGAAGGAAGGTGCTGATGGCCACCATCAGGTGAACTCTGCTCAGAATTCTTGTACTTAATGTTAGTTATTGCCGTTTTTGACAGAAAGAAAAAATAAGACCAATTTGTGGAAAAGAGTGCTGCAAATAATAAAGTGCTGTCTAAGTCAGATCTACTGCTCTTTGGCCAAGCAGCTTCCCTGAGTGCAAATACAATACCTAAAATCTTTGAACATAGCATGTGTGGAGCGACCACAAGAGCCTGAAGAAGCAGTTCCATGTTCCTGAGAGCCATCAGAGATTCAGAGCTTCTTGGCATGTGACTAACAGGAATTGCATAGTTGAGTATCTCTGAGGAAGAAAAAAAGGGCTTTGTCTGCATTTTTTTTTATTTTTTATTTTCACAGAAACATGCTTACATCCTTGAAAGCTCACTTAAGACAAAGGAGTAGCAACACAATCTATTTGCCTTAGTGTATGCAAATGTACACATAACGATAACTGTATGAATACAGAATGCACAGACAGGTTTTGAAAATTGAGCCAAGAAGTCCTGATTTGTGGTGCCACTTTTGGAGCACCCTGAAAGAGAGCTTTCAGACAATGCTGACTGTTTCTTTTCCTCTAGTGGTTCCCTTCAAGGCATCTCTAGATAAGCGCACAGGGAAGAATATGTCTCAAATCATTAGTCACTCAAGAAAATGTTCGTCATCATTCTTTTCTTGATTAAAGCCTCAAACCAGCATTTTAGACCTTAAAGATTTATCTGTGTCCTGTTGGTTGCTATATTTATGTCAAAATAATATCATCAAACATTTCCCTGACAAAACAGGGTTTTGATCAATACAATGAATGTCAGATCTGCAATGCTAGGTTTAGGCAGATTGCTTTTACACGTAGTCCTTTTTTTTTTTCGTAATATAAATGTATTTTTAATGAGTTTGTGTGGGTTTTTTTCAGTAAACTTTTCTGTTATTTATGTTCAGTTTTCCCTCCTGAGTCAGTTTTTTTTTAGCACTGCCTATAAAGATTATTTCATTGTTGATTTATTCATGGCCACAGCAAAACCATCTCACTTATGGGAAATACACTTCTGAGGAAATAATTTACATTATGGAAATTAGTGAATTCTACTATAGGCTTTAACTTCATAAATTGCGAAATCAGCATATGGCCAAAAATGCCAGGCAGTTCAATTCTGTGCTACCTGACTGGAGATTCATTTTGCACTGCTTTTTACACATTCCCATATAAACTTATATTCAGTTCTCCCAGATAGTCTGCATTTGAGTGGTTGTTCTGCAACTTCTCCTGTGATTTCTGGGAACAAACAGTTAGATGCAGGTGTGACAATTCCTGTTACCCTTAGCTCAGAAAAATTGGAATTGTGTCTCCTGAGATGTCTGACTTGTACACACAACGTGTGGAGAGGATTAATTACTTCAGGGAGGTATTCACAAAAGCCTGCATATTGTTCAGAGACCTGAACTTACCAGTTTAAAAGGAGATGTATCTCATAGCCTCCCTCCTTTAGATGAAAGACAGCTCTCTGCCTTCTTATTTTAATGTGTTTAATACTAGTGAGTCACTGGACAAAATATAATCTTAGAAACAGCTATCAAAACAGGATTATTCCTCTGGTCTGGGAAGTATCTCAATCCCACATAGATCCATGCACATGAGATGCACATGGAAAATTAAGCCTAAGTCTACATACGTAATTATTAGTTCTAAGTTAATATTACTTTTTTTTTAATTATTATTTGAATTGTGTATAGTGGTAAGAGCTAAGAAAATGCACTGACTCTGACATTAACTCTATCATTAATCCCATGTCTTGTTTTTGTTGTCCTATCTCCAAAATGACAAAGCAATCCCTAAAAAAGCACATAGTCAAGAAGAAAATAAATAAAGTGAGGTAAGGAACAGCTTCTGCTGGAGAAGAAAAGTAAACTTGAAATATTCAGTCTTGGGATTTATGAAATTAGGAATAATGTGGAGGAGGGATGTCTCATACTGCACAATACTAGAAGCCATGCTGCTAAAGTATCAGGAAGCAGGGGTTTTTGTATTGGTGATTTTATTTATTTTTCACAGAGGTGAAAAATAACTGAGTCGTGCCACTAATCATCTAAAGAAGTTCTGAAGGCCCCCAAAACTGAGTAAAGTCTTGGATAAGGGATAACAGACAGTACTGGTGATGAACAAGCAGGAAAACAGCATCTAGAGTCACCTTGCATGTGATTGATTTCTAATATTCTGTCTCTAAGTGTATGCGACAGACCTTGGGGCTAGCTTGTCCTTCAATCTGATCCGGTATAGTTGTTCTTATGTTCCGTTGTGCTCTTCATGCTCTTTCTTCTGCCCACAGTTCTTGTACTGTTTGTTTCTTGAAGTTACACTTCAACAGCAGACGTGGACACTGCTCTGCTCCGGCAATGCGGCGAGGATGGACTTTACAGTACACTTAAGCGGTAAGGGGGGAGAGAAACAGGTACGTCTGGACCTCCTCAGACTGAGAACATGATGGAAGCAAAGCTTTTTTTCTCCAGACTGAGGACTTCAATCAATAAGTCATTTCATCTGAGTGGGTGGCATCACTTGTATATTGATTTTGAAAGAAATTCCTACGTAGTGTTGTGCTGAAAGCAGTCCTCTGAGTGCGTTAGACAGGCTTTAGGATGTTAGCTTCCACATATAAATGTATTGGGTTTACATGGCAAGGTTGGGGGGGATGGGCTGCAGCGGTGGCTTCTGTGAGAAGATGCCAGAAGCTGCCCCCATGCAGGACAAAGCCAGTTCCAGCCAGATCCAAGATGGACCCACGGCTGGCCTAGGCTGAGCCAGTCAGTGGCTGGTACCAGCAGTGCTGGTAGTGCCTCTGCGCTAACATGTTTAAAAAGGGGAAAAGCTGCTGTACAACAGCTGGGCGAGACATGGAGTGAGAAAAAAACAGCCCTGCAGCCCCCAGCCCAGAGCAGGAGGGGCAGGAGGGCTCCAGACGCCAGAGCAGAGGGTCCCCGGCAGCCCCCGGGGAAGCCCACAGGGAGGCCGGCTGTGCCCCTGCGGCCATGGAGCTCCACGGGGGAGCAGATCTGCACCCGCACCCGGGGAGGGCCCCACGCCAGAGCAGGGGGATGCCCGAAGGAGGCCATGACCCCGTGGGCAGCCCGCGCTGGGGCCGGCTCCTGGCAGGGCCTGTGGCCCCGTGGGGAGAGAGAGGAGCCCCGGCTGGAGCAGGTTTGCTGGCAGGACCTGGGACCCCGCGGGGCCAGGCTGGAGCAGCCTGTTCCTGAAGGACGGCACCCGTGGGGGGACCCAGGCTGGAGCAGCCTGTTCCTGAAGGACGGCACCCGTGGGGGGACCCAGGCTGGAGCAGCTCGTGAAGAACTGCAGCCCGTTGGAAGGACTCACGTTGGAGAAGTCCATGGAGGACTGTCTGCCGTGGGAGAGACCCCAGGCTGGAGCAGGGCAGAGGGTGAGGAGTCCTCCCCCTGAGGAGGAAGGAGCGGCAGAAACAAGTGTAATGAACAGTGCCAATGAACAGTAATGAACAGTGCCAATCCCCATCTCCCTGCGCCACTCAGAGGCAGGAGGTAGAGAAAATCAGGAGTGAAGCTGAGCCCAGGAAAAAGGGAGGGGTGGGTGGAAGGGTATTTTAAGATTTGGTTTTATTTTTAATTACCTTACTCTGATTTGATTGGTAATAAATTAATTTCTCCGAGTCAAGTCTGTTTTGCCCTTATCGTGATCCACCAACTTTTCGTTGTATTTTCTCTCCCTGTCCTGTTGAGAAGGGGGAGTGATAGAGTGGCTTGCTGGGCACCTGGCAGCCAGCCCAGGTCAACCCACCACAGTAACAAAGGGACTATTTCAAGGAAATCCTAGGTGATTACCACCATGGTCCCTACCAATGGTTTTCGTTTCAAGCCCATTTTGCTGAACAAACTTTGTTCCAGAGTATGGATGTTCTTTGTCTTATAACTGCAGTGATATGTGAGTGCATGTATAAGCTAATCAATTCTTGGAAGAATAGCAAAACTGTTAAGAAATAGGTGACTGAGATCTGTGGTATGGTCACAGAAAGATGCTGTGAGATAATGTAATTGAGCTCTAAAAAGCCTAAGAATATTGCTATTGCATATTCTATTAATTTAATAATTTTGTTCATTTTTCTTGATCAAATTGGTGCAATGTTGCCGATTTGGCATATATTGACAATAGTTGTGTGTGTACTAAATGTATTATACTTGAATAGCTTAGAAAATCAATGGTGATGTTGTATTAGCATACTACTACCTACTGACTCATGTCATGACTTAGTGCAATGCAGCATATTTTTGTGTACATTAGGGTAGGTGTTTGGAACAGACTGCTACTAAGATGACAAGACTGAAAGATATTTATTGATACAAGAAATTAAATACAATAACATCAAATAGAGAAGTTTCTAAATGGATACTTTTTTCTAAGTAGGAACTTCACCATACCAGTGGCCCTGTATGCTGGGAAGTCCTTCAGGATGAAAGAAAAGACAACATCAGTGAAAAGAGATCCCAAGACAAGATATGGCTGCAGGCTCCACGTCCCACTTTCACAGGGGTGTTTAACAGCAGTTTTCAGGTCTTTAAGTCCATGTTCCTGACAGTGAGGTCCTTCCTTTTTGCTTTCATTCTTGGTAAGTCTAAGTCTCCCCTCCAACCATCTGAACACTGGTTCTTGCAAAATGTGATAGGAAGCCTAATAAGATATATTAAACATAGCTCTCAACCTTACAATTCTTACTGCCAGAACAGTGTTCCTGACGTCTCAGGCACTGCAGTACTGAGCACCAGACCCTGAGGTACTGGCACTTCGTAAAAAGCTCACGTAGCACCTGACACAATTGAGGGAACTAAAAACCAAACAATACCAAAGCAGTGTATTTTGCCTTCAAGCCTGGCTGTCTCGCAAGGGACAGTGAGGCATGCTGCTGCTCGGGTTTTGGTTTTGGAAAGGACCGCAGCGCAGCTGCCCTGCCCAGCCCTGCTGCCTAGCAAAGCAGTGCTGCACATCTCTGTGAACTTGCAGAGCTCTGAGGGTGTCACACGTGTGGAGAAGGGGACAAAGCCGTGCCGTAGCCACTGCCAGGGAGGGTTCCCTCTCCTGTGCCAAGAACTGCCCCTTGGACAGCACACTGCCCAAAGAACGGGGCACAAAGTCACGCCTGTTCGCACCTTCATGGTTTCATCAGCACTTTTGACTCTCTTCTTGTAGGTGTCGATTTATTTCCGCTGCCTGGATTGCCCGCATGAGCTCTGCTGCCTGGGCTTTGAGGGGCGCGATGCAGCCCCAGCACCACCTCGGCGGAGGCGAGGAGAGAGGCACCGCGCCCTTCTGCTCCGGCTGGCACATTTCACTCGGGCACCGCGACGCCGGAGCGACCCCGCACCGCCCTCAGACCCAGCTCAGCCCGGGCGGGAGGCCTTGCTGGCTCACTCCTCGGCTCCGTCAGCAAAAGCCCACCAGCCGGCACAGCTGCCCCCGTGGGGAGCTGGCATGTCACCTGCAGATTCCATGGGGCGTGCTGGGCGTGGAGGTGTATATCATCTGAGAGGGACACGAGGGACATGTTGGACAGCATGTTCCAGACTATAAAACCCTCCAGGTTTTCTTTGCCGCTACTCATTCTTGGCAGAGAGACGCTGCACCACCTTGCTGCATACAAGAAGGGAGCACCCATTGCTGCCCTTTGGGCGGTGCAAGTCCTTGTATGCAGCACACAGCACAATACCCTTTCTTAGTCTTCTTGATCAAACATGACTGGCTTGCAGTTTCCATTAGCTGAATTAGCTCCAGGTTACCTACATCAAAAACTCTGCTCTTACTTCTCCGACCCATCAGCGCTCTCTGGACCCATGTGAACACCCCTGTCAGTCCCACAGAAAAGTGGGACTTTGCCTCTTTCTGCAGGGAGCGGGTCAAAGAGCTCACAAAATTGTTGTGAGTCTTGTGACTCTGCTGGGATGTTGCTCAGCCTTGCACAAACAGAGCTGCCACAAGTGCGGAATGAGAACTGCCAATGCTGGAGTGATATGTTCCTCCTGACAGACACGCTCTCCCACGGGCAGCTGCGGGCTTCCTGCCCGGTGCCATCTCTGCGCACCTCAGAAATATTGCCCATACTCGGAGCAGTGTTCGGAGCTTTGAAAGATGGGCAGCAGAGTCTGCTACACACCTGGGCTCCTTGTTCTTCTTGCCTGCCTGGATGTCCTCAGTTGCCCATCCTGGAGAGCTCTGCTCCCAACTTTCTCCTCTTCCTCTCGCGCACAAACCGCAATCGCCATCCTGCACCACCATCTGCACCTTTGCAGAGCTGCCGGCTAATGGGTGACCTTGCTTGTCCCTGCGGCAGCAGTCTCAACTTCTGACAGTGCTGTCACCCTCTTTGTGGCCCTGACATACCGCTGCTGCTTTTTCTTCCGCCTCTGGTACTGGCAACTCCTTGGCCGACGTGCCGGCAAGCGCAACCACATCCTCCTCTTCCTCAAAGAGCTCCTCGCAGTGCTCTATGAGGAACTCCACCAGCTGCGTCACCTGCACACAGCAAGCCGTTGGCTTCCAGCCTGCTGGCTGAACATGGCTCAGACAGCCTCTGCCACCCCTGAGCCTCACTTCTGCGCAGAAAGCTGCAGCTGTGGGGCTGCTCTTCCTGGCAGCTCCCCCGCCAGCGGTTGCTGAAGAGGGGAGGCAGCCAGGGACCTCTGAGCAGCAAAGCTCGGCCGGGCCCACAAGGCTGTAGCGGCTGGTAAACACAGCGTACCTTCCCCGTCACCTGCTGCAGGACCTGCCGGGAAAGTGTGTGCTCCTCGCCTGGGCTCAGCAGGTTTGGCCCCACGCATGTGGCCAGGTTGCCGGCAGTCATCCCGCTGGTGGCCACGTTTCTGCTGATGTTTTGCAGCAGGGACAGCAAGCTCTTGAGGAGCAGCAGGTTGGCCTTGGGCAGCTTGCTGGCCACCCTGAGGGAACAGAAGACAACCTTAATAATGTAGACCTTGCCCACACAGGTCTCCCAGGCTCATCTCACCCCCAGGGAAGGCTCCCTGGCCATGCCTGCTCTGCAGCAGAGGGACTGCCTCCGCTGAGACAGGGCCACCTCCCTCCCTGCCTGCCCTTCTGGCAAGAGTTCCCTTGGGAGTAGACGCCCAATGCCTGCGGGAAGTGCTCTGAGGACAGAAATGCTTTTCAGTGCCGCTGTCCCCCAAAAGCGGCCCCCACCTTGGCAAGAGGTGGCTGGCAGAAAAGACAGCTTTCGCAAGGAGGCTGTCCCTTTGCAGGCAAGTGCCGGGCCCTGCCAGTCCCTGCGGACCAGACGGGCTGCTCACCACACTTACTCCTTCAGCCCCGCCAGCCTCTCCTGCCTGCTAGTCTTCTGCAGGGTACTCATCCACTCCTCGTAGAGCTCTTCCAGGAGGAGCTTGGAGGGGATCTGATGGAGGAAGTCCTGCAATGCCAAGGGCTCCAGGTGAGGCTCCGAGCGATCCCGCCGGGAGCGCAGGCAGCATCCCCGGCACTCTGTCTGATGAGCAGGCGGCTGGCTTTCAGCCCCTGCTCTCGCCGGCGCCCGTCGGCACTGACAGAGCCGGGCGCTGCCGGGCTCCAGGTCACCAGGGTTCACCTTGAAGATGACGGCCAGCATGTGCACAGGCTGGCTGTCACGGCGGAACTCTGCTCCGCTGTCGAGGGCCTCCCTCAGCTCCCAGCAGGCAAGCTGGCCGGCCGCCAACCAGAAGACCCCCTTTGTGGATGGCCCGTGCTGGTGCAGGTGCCGTGCTCTTTGGCCCAGGTGTCTATGAGGTTGTTTCGGAAATGAGTGCCATTGTCTGACTCAATTCTTTCGGGGGTGCCATGTCACCATAAGACTTGCTTTTCAAGGCCCAGGATAGTGTTCCGGGCGGTGGCATGGGGCACAGGGTATGTTTCCAGCCATCCGGTGGTTGCTTCCACCATGGTAAGCACATAGCGCTTGCCTTGGCGAGTTTGTGGAAGTGTGATATAGTCAATCTGCCAGGCCTCCCCATATTTCTATTTCAACCATCGTCCTTCATACCAGAGGGGCTTTAACCACTTGGCTTGTTTGATCGCAGCACACTTTTCACATTCATGGATAACCTGTGCAATAGCATCCATGGTCAGGTCCACCCCTCGATCCCTAGCCCAACTGTATGTTGCATCTCTTCCCTGATGGCCTGAGGTGTCATGGGCCCACCGAGCTACAAATAATTCACCCTTACGTTGCCAGTCCAGATCCACCTGAGCCACTGCAATCTTAGCAGCCTGATCCACCTGATGGTTGTTTTGATGTTCTTCGGTGGCCCGACTCTTGGGTACGTGAGCATCTACGTGGCGTACTTTTATGACGAGATTCTCTACTCGGGCAGCAATATCTTGCCACAGTTCAGCAGCCCAGATGGGCTTGCCTCTGCGTTGCCAGTTGCTCTGCTTCCATTGCTGTAGCCACCCCCATAGAGCATTTGCCACCATCCATGAGTCAGTATAAAGATAGAGTATTGGCCACTTTTCTCGTTCAGCAATATCTAAAGCCAGCTGGATGGCTTTCACCTCCGCAAACTGACTTGATTCACCTTGTCCTTCAGCCACTTCTGCAACTCGTCGTATAGGGCTCCATACAGCAGCTTTCCACCTTTGATGTTTGCCTGCAAGACGACAGGACCCATCAGTAAACAGGGCATATTGCCTTTCATTCTCTGGCAGTTCATTATATGGTGGAGCCTCTTCAGCACGCGCCACCTCCTCTTCCGGTGATATTCCAAAATCTTTGCCTTCTGGCCAGTCCATGATCACTTCCAAGATTCCCGGGCGATTAAGGTTTCCTATTCGAGCCCGCTGTGTAATAAGCGCGACACACTTACTCCACGTAGCATCAGTCACATGATGTGTAGAGGGGACCCTCCCTTTGAACATCCAGCCCAGCACCGGCAGTCGGGGTGCCAGGAGGAGCTGTGCTTCAGTACCAACCACTTCTGAGGCAGCTCGAACTCCTTCGTATGCTGCCAATATCTCCTTTTTGTTTGGAGTATAGCGGGACTCAGATCCCCTATATCCTTGACTCCAAAACCCTAGAGGTCGACCTCGAGTCTCTCCTGGTACCTTCTGCCAGACACTCCAGGTAGGGCCATTCTCCCCGACTGCCGTGTAGAGCACATTTTTAACATCTTGTCCTGCCCGGACTGGCCCGAGGGCTACGGCATGAACTATCTGCTGTTTGATTTGTTCAAAGGCTTGTCGTTGCTCAGGGCCCCATTTTAAATCGTTCTTCTTCCGGGTCACTTGATAAAGAGGGCTTACAATCAGACTGTAATTTGGAATATGCATTCTCCAGAAACCCACAACGCCCAAAAATGCTTGTGTTTCTTTTTTGCTAGTTGGTGGAGACATAGCTGTTATTTTGTTGATCACATCCACTGGGATCTGTTGACGTCCATCTTGCCATTTTATTCCTAAAAACTGGAACTCTTGTGCAGGTCCTTTGACCTTACTTTGTTTTATAGCAAAACCAGCTTTCAGAAGGACTTGAATTATTTTCTTCCCTTTCTCGAAAACTTCTTCTGCTGTGTTGCCCCATATGATGATGTCATCAATGTATTGCAGATGCTCTGGAGCTTCACCCTGTTCCAGTGCAGTTTGTATCAGCCCATGGCAAATGGTAGGGCTGTGTTTCCACCCCTGGGGAAGTCGATTCCAGGTGTATTGGACACCCCTCCAAGTGAAAGCAAACTGTGGCCTGCACTCTGCCACCAAAGGGATTGAGAAAAACGCGTTAGCAATATCAATGGTGGCGTACCACTTGGCTGCCTTTGACTCCAGTTCATATTGAAGTTCTAGCATGTCCGGCACAGCAGCGCTCAGTGGCGGCGTGACTTCATTCAGGCCACGATAGTCTACTGTCAGTCTCCACTCTCCATTAGACTTTCGCACTGGCCATATGGGGCTGTTAAAGGGTGAGCGAGTCTTGCTGATCGCTCCTTGGCAGTCCAGCAAACACATTCGGGTACAAAAGCGTTAAGTGATCATTTTCTTAAACAATTTGGTGGTATTGGAATTTTTGAAATCATTTAACACAGTGGGTAGAAGCGTACCCTGTAGCACGAGCTACGGCACAGATGGTGGTAAAATTATCTCCCCTCTGGGAAGGACCTTCCATGAGTGAAAGGTCCAGTGAAGGAGTGGAAGGTCACATCTGACTAAATTGCTGTGGGAATTTTATTGCGGCCACTCCTGTTTCGGAGTGAAACATGAAATTCCCACAGTTGCTAAAAATCTATTTGTAAAGTCATTGAATATAACTAATTGTTACGTTTGTGGTGGAACAAATCAAGGTGAACGATGGCCATGGGAAGCTATGGAGAGAAATGTAAGTAATCCCCAAGTTTGGAAAACAATGGGAAAGGGTAATAGGAAACAACAATGGGTACTCCAAAAGAGTATAATCGGAAGGAGTTGTTGGCAAAAGAAAAACAGGAAAAAGGAGCTGGAACTAGAATTTGTCCTTTGTGTAGAAGGTGGTGTGTATTTGTAAGATTAGTGTTGCAGGCTAACTGGCAGTTTTCTGTAGCCATAAAGCCTTGCAAATAAAGAGGATCGCCAGGCTCGGGCAACTGCTCAGGTCTGGACGAACCACTGATCTAGCAAAGCTCTGGCCTTCACAAGCAGTGCTCAATTAATTTGGGTACTAAGAAAGCACCCCCTTAAAGGAAAGAAGAGGGCAAGACTGGAGGGGAACTGGTGTTGCGGCTTAAAAAGGGTCTGCCAAGGGCTGCAGCCCCTTCGGGCTGTGACCACCGATCACTATGGCCCTGACCGGACCTCTTCTAGTTCTACTTGGGAGTGAGTTCCTTGACTCTGACTATGGCAAATAACTGTAGTCAATATTGGAACAAGTCCAGCTGGAGTTTACCCCAGAAAAATGGAAAAAGTGAGGACCTTTTCTAATTGTACAGCGCATACCTGTAATGAACAATAAAACCTAGTTTTTTCCTGTTACCCATAAATTAGGGAGAACGAATGGCCTCCTGAGAGACAAACTTGGAATGGAATCAATCTAGGAGGATTTTGGGGAGATTTTATGGGTGGTGATCGGCTTACTAAAATGGGTATAGTTGTATTGAGGATATGTGGGGGATTGTTACTAGATTAATCTACTCGGTTATACTCAATTGGAAATGAAAACACGAATCAATACTATAAAGAAAAAGATAGGGGATTGTGAAATATGTTTATCTGATTCGTGTGATGAAGTGTAATCTTCTGTACTTTCATGGATTTCTCCTGCACCATAAAAAGGGGTATTTTACAGGAGAAAGTTAAACTACTTTGCTGGTATATCAGCTCAAACCAGTTTGACCACTGACCGCATAGTATTGTGTAAAGAAAGTGCATGCATAAGGTTAGGGGTCATCCTGGGGGCACGCCAAGGAAGATTCGAGAAGACTCTAGCAGGAGAAGAGGGCATGCGCTGAAGAAGACACGCCTGTTCATTAATATGTATTAGAAGACACGCCTATTCATGAATATGTATTGGCGAACAGGATCACGCTGAGGAAGAGTCGAGAAGATTCTAGAAGGAGAAGAGGGCATGCGCCAAAGAAGACACGCCTATTCATGAATATGTATTAACGGACAGGATATAAACCAGGAACAGGAACTGAACCGCGTGCATCTTGGTGGAGCAGAGACTCCCGGAGCACCCAGCGCTGTTTGCTTGCCTCTATTCGCTTAATAAATTGTAAATTTGAATTGGAATCCTGTTTGGGACTAAATCATTTATAACAAACGTATCCCGCGATACGCTCGGAGGGGTTTGCGCAGCCCCCGCTCTCTGTGCACCTCACAGACCTCTGCGCTTTCTGCTTCTGCCCCTGGTGCTGGCAGCTCTGTGGCCGATGCACCGGCAAGCCCAGCCGCATCCTCCTCCTCCTCAGAGAGTTCCTGGCCATGCTCAAGGAGCGATTGCTATGAACGTATTTAAAAAGCCCTTTTTATAGCCCGACACAACACTGGCCAGTTTCAACTCTAGCTGAGCTTTGCCCTTTTCTCTTCTCTCCTTCCACGTATGAACTACAGCTCTGCGATCTTCCTGCGAAGCCTGACCTTGGTCCCAGGGATCAGAACATTTTTTTTTCCACCTGAGTTGATGAAGGAGGTCCCTGTTCAGCCAAGCTGGTCTTCTGCCCCTCTTGTTTGACTTCAGATTCCACGAGATTGCCTGCTCCCGTGCTTGCAGAAGGTGGTTCTGAAAAACTAACCTGCTCTACTGTAGATAGCTAGGGTCTGGCGGCCGGAAGATATCGCGCTGTACGGAAAGTTAGGGTCCCTCTCCTGAAAGCCAATAGCGTTTAATTTATGATGCAAGCAGACGGAAGTGAGGTTATAAACCTAAGCTATATAACGCCGTGTCACAAACTAATAAACACCATTTGCCATCTACCACATTGGTGTCAGCGAGCTGATGGCCCGAGCGGCCTGGGGTTGGTCGCCGTGCCGTTCCTGAACCAGGTCGCCACGCCAGTGAAGGCAACAAGTGGTGCCGAGACCCGGGAATCGTCGCCTGGATGGGTGAAAGGCGGCCGGAGCGGCAGGACCAGCCCGGCGGGGAGGATGCTCCCGGACCAGCAAGGAGGATGGAAGCCCTTGTGAAGGTCGTATCACAATTACATAAGCAGTGGGGTATTGATTGTAAACCCAAAGATTTTACTCTCGCAGTTGCGAGACTTTTGCAAATTGGGGTCATTGCCCAGCCGGTGGATATTCTCCACCCTGAAGTGTGGGATAAATGCACTAAAGCGTTAGCCGAAGAGACGATGTCCTCAGGTCGTGGGAAAAACCTTAAGTCGTGGGGGAAAGTCGTACAAGCCCTGCAGAAGGCCATACAAGAACAGGACACTTGGAGGGCGGCAAAGAACTGTTTGTTGGTCACCCCGAAATTGGGAGTCGGGGCAGCCACGCAGACTTTGCACCCCCCAGACGATGACTATTCTAGTGAGCCTAAAGATCTGCAAAAGGGCGACACGTCCCCTCAATTCCCGAACCCCGATCAGCTTACGGACGGACAGAAACGAGCTAAATTCTTCTGGGGTAAGCTAGCCAAGGAGGCCAGGGGCGCCGCCGAGAAATCAGAGTCTGAGGAAGTCTGGGCTACACCACCGCCCTATGCGCCCCAAGATGGCGCCGAGCAAGAAGGCAAAGGGCGGGGCGAGGATGCCCTTAGCGGGAACAGGGAGGAAGCGTTAGCGTTAACAAGCGCACACAAACGTGAAGGGGACGAGAACGTGAAAAAGAAAGGTGATGAGAGTGACCGGGAAGGCGAGGAGAGCGCGAGCGAAGGGCGGAAAGCCAATCAGAGCGGCCATGAGAAAAAATGCGCTGATAAGACAAACACCCCGCCGAGCAGAGGGCGGGACGAGCCAAGAGGGCGGGAACGGCCCGCCCGCAAGGGAAGCGGGCGGGGCCGGAGCCCAACAAAAAGGTCCTGCAAACCGGAAGTAACCAGTCAGCCGAGTTCCGACTCTGGATCGGACACTAGCTGGGATGTGTGGCTCACAACCGATTCAAACTCAGAGAAGGAGGAAACAGAGATAAATAAAGTCAAGAGCCAAAATATTCCCATCCAAATTAAAGAGGAACCGTGAAGGGGAGAAATCCCTCTCACAGACTGGAGGAAAATAAAGATTGCGTGTGCCGACTGGGCCCCATCGGCTGCGCTAGCGTTCCCAGTCCGGGTGACAGATGGGGGACAGAGGGTCCACTCACCAATAAACCCTAAAGATATACAAGCGATTGTTAAGGCAATTGCGGATAAAGGGCTTAATTCTGCCATGGTCTCTACCCTCATAGATGGTGTCTTTGGGGGAGACGATATGCTCCCGTTCGATATAAAACAAACTTGTAGAATGATCTTCGACGGGGCAGGGATGATTGTTTTTAAACAAGAATGGGAGGACAACTGTGCGAAACAACTAGCCCGAATAACCGGGGCGGATCACCCGCTACATGGCTCCAGCCTGCAGCGGCTGATGGGCACAGATCCAACAATGATTACCCCCCAGGCGCAGGCCCAGGGCCTGCGGGCCCATGAAGTAATGACAACTACTCGTGCAGCCAGAGAAGCTATTCGCACAGCCTCTAGAGTTATTGTCAAGCCATCGCCATGGTCCACAATAAAACAAAATGAAAATGAGAGCTTTACGCAATTCGTGGATCACCTCCAGGCAGCGGTCGACTCCTCGACCCTGCCCGCGGATGCGAAGGGCCCGGTTGTTGCAGATTGCTTACGTCAGCAGTGCAATTCGACAACCAAGGAAATCCTACGGTCACTGCCAGTGGGGTCAAGCATCGCGGACATGATTAAGCATGTCACGAAGGAAGAGCATCTAGCCCCAATCCAGGTGGCTGTTCGTACCGCAATAGCTAATGTGATGACATGTTTTAAATGTGGCCAGGCGGGCCACGTTGTAGCAAACTGCCCTCGGTTGGGGGTTGCACCAACAGCGCTTCCCCCGTGCCAGAACCGACCCAGAGGACCGTGTTGGGCCTGTGGAAAGAAAGGACATTTTGCTAAAGAATGTAGATCTAAAACTCAGGGAAACGGAAAGGGGAGAGGACGCCTGGGCCGCACACAGCCCACTCCCACTTGGGACACCAGGCGGCCCAACTGCGCCAACCCCAAGTGGGGCGAAGCGCTCCCGAACCCGCTACCCCCTCGAGAAGCGACCAACTTTACGGTTCAACCGACGATCCAGCCAAACCTGTCCCTACCTCAGGGACAGCAAGGACCACCCTCTGGGGGCGAGACCCCAGGGTGGCCCTGGCAGTAAAGTGTGATAACCCGCCAGTGGTGTGGGGGACCTGTTCCCTCTATAATACCTTAAATGACACCACCATTAGTGTCCCCTTTTTAATCGATACTGGAGCAGATGTTACAGTTATCCCTGAGACGAACTGGCCCCCACATTGGAAATTGGAAGACGCCCCCATGGTGGGCGGAGTCAGGGGATTAACCCGAGCTCGAAAGAGTGTTCAATTAGTAGCAATTATGCTTCACACTGAAAAAGGGCCGGAGAAAACCATTGCCCTCTTCCCATATGTTATGTCAGGAGTCCCACCCCTTTTGGGAAGGGACGCCCTAACCCTATTAAAAGCCAGGGTGACAAATTTACCGTAAGGGCCACTGCCGCATACCCACTCCCACCAATTAGACTGACGAGGAAATCGTCCAACCCAGTGTGGGTCAAGCAGTGGCCCCTGTCAAAGCCTCGAATGGACGCTCTTTTTGAGCTAGTCGACCGCGAACTACAACGAGGTCATATAGAGCCTTCTAATAGCCCATGGAACACCCCAGTTTTTGTAATACCCAAACGAATGGGCAAGGGGTTTCACCTCCTCCATGACCTGCGTGAAGTAAATAAAAGAATCCAACCAATGGGCCCCGTCCAAATGCTGTTACCCATGAACTCTATGATACCGAAAGGACAACCTTGTGCCATCCTTGATATTAAAGACTGTTTCTTTTCGATACCCCTACATGAAGAAGACAAAGAGCGGTTTGCTTTTTCTGTCGTGCTCCCAAACAGCCAACGCCCCAACCTACGCTTCCAGTGGAAAGTGCTGCCTCAGGGAATGATCAACTCACCTACCATCTGCCAAATTACAGTGGATTGGGCGTTGGCACCGATTCGGCGTAGAGACCCGACCGCGACTATCATCCAATATATGGATGAAATCTTGATCGCCGCACCGTCAGGAAGTCAGGTGGACCAGCTAGTATCAACAGTTTTGGAAACCTTAAAAATAAATGGGTTCGAGATCGCGAGCGCGAAAGTTAAAAGAGGACCATGTGTGAGCTTTTTGGGAGTGGAGATCACAAGTTCCTACGTAACCCTACTCCAAGTAAAGATCCGTCGGAACATCAAAACGCTCCATGATATGCAGCAGTTAGTGGGGTCCTTACAATGGCTCCGCAACATTGTCCTGATCCCTCCCGAGATCATGGCCCCCCGTATGACCTTCTGAAGGGAAAGAACCCATGGGAACAAAAAACTCTGACGATGGAAGCAATAGACTCTCTTGACTTTATCGAGCAACAGGTATTGTCAAGCACGCTCACCAGGTGAGACCCAGATATACCACTCGATATGTATGTACATTTCACAGAGGGAGGGGGAGTAGGGGCACTAGCCCAGGGACCTCCTGAAACACCTCAACCAATACAATGGATAGTCCTGGGAAAACCGTCACGTGCATTCTCTCCGGGAGTCGAGTGCCTCGGTAGCCTCATTATGAAAGGCAGAAAACTCGCCCTAAGACACCTAGGCATCGAACCCGCCAGGATATACCTACCCTTCCGCAAACAGCTCCCAACGCTATCAGTGGCAATGTCAGAGTATCTAGCTATAGCTCTCGTCGGATTTGGCGGAGAAGTCCGGTATGCTACAAAACCCCCCTGGGCTCAAATGCTGGCAATTGTCAACATCGACCTCCCAAGGAAGATCATGGATCGGCCCCAACAGGGACCAACGGTCTTCACAGACGCATCCTCAGCGACCTCAACCGCAGCGGCAGTATGGCAATCGGGAGGAGAATGGCACTGCATTAAAACGACCGATCGTGCGCTTTCAGTCCAGCAGCTAGAAGCGATGGTTGTAGTACTAGCGTGTGGACTATTCCCAATGGAACACCTCAACATAGTGACCGATTCGATGTTCGTGGCTAAGCTTTGCTTAGCCATGTCGGGACCCGGCGTGTCAACATCCACAACAGCTATCATGCTGGAAGAAGCACTTTTTTCCAGAAAGGGCACCATATCGGTCATCCACGTCAACAGCCATGACCCAATCAAAGGGTTTTTCCAAACCGGCAACGACAAAGCAGACACTGCTGCAAAAGGGGTGTGGACGCTAAGAGATGCCCGCCAGCTACACGAGTCTCTCCACATCGGAGCTAAAGCGCTAGCAAAGAAATGCGGGATCTCAATCACTGATGCGAAACACATAGTAGCTACGTGTCCCCATTGCCAGAAAGCACCACTGTGGTCCAGTGGAGTCAACCCCAGAGGCCTTAAGGCCTCCGAAGTGTGGCAGACGGATTTTACGCTCTGTCAGTTGCTGAAACCTCGAGCGTGGCTAGCAGTAACCGTAGATACATATAGCGGAATGATCGTAGCCACACAACACCTCAAAACCGACTCCAAAGCGACCATCCAACATTGGTTGACAGTCATGGCGTGGCTTGGCATCCCTAATCAGATCAAAACAGACAACGGCCCGAACTTCGCCTCCAACTCAGTCCAGGCATTTGCTTTGAAATGGGGTATCACCTTAACACACGGTATCCCATATAACAGCACAGGTCAAGCTATAGCTGAACGAGCAAATCAAACTCTGAAATCTAAATTAGAGGTGTTGGCAAAAACAGAAGGTTTTGCCAACGCCGTTCCCCCGGGAGACCAAGCACGCCTGCTAGCGACCGCTCTTTTAGCACTAAATCAGTTCCCCAGGGGAGGAGAGGTGAATAGCCCCACCCAAAAACATTGGGCCGCTCAAGCGCTAGAAGAAGGCCCGTTAGTTATAATCAAAAATGAGCTGGGAGAATGGGAACAAGGGTGGAGGCTAGTCTTTACAGGGCGAGGGTATGCCGCAGTTAAAAAAGATGGAAAAGATAAGTGGTGTCCGCTCAAGTCTATTAAACCGGACCTTCAGAATAAAGCTAATGAAAACTGTGAGTTTTTGTCCACAGGATCGGATTACTGGACGTCCTTGTAACCCGTACACCCCGGTGGCGAGAGAGGACGACAAGCCGACAAGCATCCTGTCCGCACCTGGGAGCTCCACGCTGGTGGAATCCAAACAGCAGCGACCTAACCTCCAAAGGGGGAGGCTACGATGTCTTTGTGTGATCTTGATTTTAGGGCTCGTCACTATAGGGCAAGCAGTATCAGAACACCATCCCCATCGGCCATTTAAATGGTCCCTCCTTCGATTCGATGATCAGCAAGTTATCGCAACCCAAATTACATCAGATGCGCCAAGTTTTAATGCCTCTCTGTGTCAGCTTGTCCCGAGAGACCGATGCTGGAGATACCTAGGATTTTATATGTGTCCCAGATCGAACCCGGGGAAGAGTTATTGCAACCACCCTAACCAATATTACTGTAGCTACTGGGGATGTGAGACCATAGCCCCTGCTTGGATACCGGGTAGTGGTAGAGACAAATACCTAAAAGTCCAATGGGGTCCATATAAGTGCATTCCACCACAAGCATGGCGAGGACGCGGAAATTGTCAGTATCTCTTCTTAAACGTTACTGAGCCCCAAGAAGACAGTTGGTTACTTGGGAAAATGTGGGGGATAAGGTACACAGAACCAGGGACAGACAAAGGTGGTTTAATCCTCATAAAAAAGGAGATTATCCCGAATGATCCACTGCCAGTAGGCCCCAACCAAGCAATCGGGCCTAACCCGGTTCTTATCCCGAAAATACCTGACCCAACAATACCGACACCATTACCACATAATATTGTAGCTAATACCAAAGTTACCGCACCCAGAGCAACACACACCACCGAAACTCCCAATCAAAATTCTCTCTGGAAAATGATGCAAGCTAGCGATCAACTACTGAACAAAACTAACCCAAATCTTACGGAGCATTGTTGGCTGTGCTACGGAATAAGACCACCCTTTTATGAGGCTGTAGGAGTAAGTGACATACCCAGACGAGTAAATGGCTCAAATCCGGCCCAGTGTATATGGGACACAGAAAAGCAAGGGATTACATTAGCGCGGGTGGTGGGAAGTGGCGTGTGCGTAGGTAAAGTCCCAAAGCACAAAAAACAACTATGTGCTAGCAAGACACAAGATAAAACCCCTGCAAAATGGTTAATACCGACCAGCAATACCAAGTGGGTTTGTTCCACTATGGGAGTTACACCTTGTCTGTCGTTGGAAAAATTTGATAAATCCTCAGAATATTGTGTCCAGGTAACTATAGTCCCCAAAATCTTTTACCATACCGAAGACTTTGTCTACGACTCACAGATTACCCCGGAACATCACCTGTCAAAACGAGAACCCCTTACAGCACTAACAATAGCTACTCTAATGACCGTAGGAGGTGCGGGAATAGGTACAGGAGTAGCATCCTTGGTGCAACAGAACAAAGAACTTAGTGCCCTGAGGGTGGCAGTAGATGAGGACCTAGCTAGAATCGAACAAACAATAAGTGCATTGGAACAATCAATTAGATCACTATCTGAGGTAGTGTTGCAAAATCGAAGAGGGTTAGACTTGATGTTCTTGCAACAAGGGGGAGTGTGCGCTGCACTAAGGGAAGAATGTTGTGTGTATGCGGACCACACCGGAATAGTGAGGGACACTATGACCAAACTACGAGAGGGATTAGAGAAACGAAAAACGGAACGAGAGGCACAACAAGATTGGCTTACATCGTGGTTTAACCATTCACCATGGCTGACCACTCTGATATCTACCTTGACATAGCCGATCGTAATTATCATGATAGCATTGATCTTTGGACCCTGTATATTGAACAGACTCGCATCGTTTGTTAAGAGCCGACTAGAGAAGGTCAACATCATGTTGATAGAACGCCGACAGCTGCTTTAAGAATGTTCCTGTTCAAAATTTCCTTTAACTATCCCCAGTTATACCCCGTTGCTCCCAGATGCCCCCCAGTCACCTCTTGACGTGCCTTGTGTTTTCTATTCAAGTTCGTAATATGCATATATTTTTTAACATTATTATAACGCACTGACTAAGAGTAGGATGCATTTAGTATGTTTCCTATCCAAGGTTACGGGATATATATTCTTTAAGATTGCTATATTTTAGCCAATTTAATTTATTAATTAAATAGTAATTTAATTACTGTTAATATGAAATAATATAATTAATAATAATTTATTTATTATTATAAATTAATACATTAATTTAATTAATTTAATTACGCACAGGGAGGGGGGAAATGTAGATAGCTAGGGTCTGGCGGCCGGAAGATATCGCGCTGTACGGAAAGTTAGGGCCCCTCTCCTGAAAGCCAATAGCGTTTAATTTATGATGCAAGCAGACGGAAGTGAGGTTATAAACCTAAGCTATATAACGCCGTGTCACAAACTAATAAACGCCATTTGCCGTCTACCACATTGGTGTCAGCGAGCTGATGGCCCGAGCGGCCTGGGGTTGGTCGCCGTGCCGTTCCTGAACCAGGTCGCCACGCCAGCGAAGGGAACACTCTACAAGCCCTAAGCCCTCCAAAGCAGCTTCGTAGGGGACACTGCAGACTCGCTCTCTGAGAAGCTTCAAGTTTGCTCTCCTGAAAAGCAAGGTAGCAACTCCTCTGAGCTGTATCTCAGTACACTCAAAAGTTTAAACTCCCCCATTTTGTGATCACTCTGGCCAAGCCTCTTCCTATCCCACCTCCTACGAGTACTTCTCCATACACAAACAGGAGGGAGTAAGAGATCTGTTGGGTAGATAAGCAGCCACGGGGAAACACGGTGAGCAGTGGAGTGAGCTGCTGCATGGGCTACGTGCTTTCCGAGTGCGAAGCCAGCCCCTGGCTCAGTGAGCGCCTGGGAAAGGGAGTCTGCAGCCGTGAATGACAGAGCCGGCCAGCAGGACAGCTGGCAGCCTTCGCTCGGGCATTGCCTACCTTGTGACTGGCTGTACCTGTGATGATGTTAATGCTCTTTGTACACAGGTCTGTTGCGTCGTGCTGTGTTGCGAAGCAGACTTGCAGAGGCGTGCCCTGTAAGCCCATCGGAACTCAAGGCACATTTCCTCCAAGCGCAACAGCCAGGCTTTGGGCAGCCTCGCCTCATGCTGCTTTTGACAATGCCAACCAGGATCAAGTTTCTATCCTTGGGTTTTCATGTAGGAACCAATTAGTGAACAAGTCCTGTTTTCATGGAGTGGCATCTCAACCAGTATTACGCTGGTAGAAAGCCTTCAGGAGAAGACTGGTGTCCTGTGGACCTCGCAGTCAGGCAGCCAGCAGCTCTGTTTCTGCTATAGCTACAAACATCCATGACTGAAACAACCGCAGCTTTTTAAGACAGTTACAGAGGTTTACACTTTTCTTTGCAGACACAAAGCATGCTTTTGTCTTGAACTTTTCATTAGTCTGAAAAAAAGGTCATTGGTAGTATAGGATACCATGCTGTTTATTAAATGTAAATAAATTAACATCTATACAGAAAGGATGTTTTCCTCATCAGAAACAATGCTGAAACGATGAGCAACTCTGAAAAGAAAGGTACGTAAGGCTCTCGTGCACAAACCCCAAAGCTTCAAAGGAGAAAGGTGAAAGAGCGGTACATCCTTATGTCACAGGACAACCTGTGATTAACCCGAGTTATGGACACTGTCACATGATAGGTAGCTGGGGCCAGTTCGGATCCACTGCCTTCTAGATGAGCCGCCTTGATGAGCTGGGTGTTTCAACTGTTATAAAGCTGCAGAATCAACCAGAAGAGACACTGAAATGACTGTACTGGCTACAGAATGGCTAGAATAAATACGGAGGTGTGTCCTGTTTTTTTGCGGTCCTGGAGGGTGGGTGGGATTCGGGGCACCATGTAAGCTGGCTTTTTGAACTTCCCCTTCCCATCAGTGCCTAGGCACGTGTTGTGGCTGAAAGCAAAGCATCACCACTCCAGTTCTGATTGACAGAAAGGGGGGTGTTCGCGTGGGTCCAGGGAGCGCTGATGGGCCGGAGAAGTAAGAGCGGAGTTTTTGATGTAGCTAACCTGGAGTTAATTCAGCTAATGGAAACTGCAAGCCAGTCATGTTTGATCAAGAAGACTAAGAAAGGGTATTGTGCTGTGTGCTGCATACAAGGACTTGCACCGCCCAAAGGGCAGCAATGGGTGCTCCCTTCTTGTATTCTGCCGAGAATGAGTAGCGGCAAAGAAAACCTGGAGGGTTTTGTAGTCTGGAACATGCTGCCCAGCATGTCCCTCGTGTCCCTCTCAGATGATATACACCTCCACGCCCAGCACGCCCCATGGAATCTGCAGGTGACATGCCAGCTCCCCACGGGGGCAGCTGTGCCGGCTGGTGGGCTTTTGCTGACGGAGCTGAGGAGTGAGCCAGCAAGGCCTCCCGCCAGGGCTGGGCTGGGTCTGAGGGCGGTGCGGGGCCGCTCCGGCGTCGCGGTGCCCGAGTGAAATGTGCAGAAAGGAGCAGAAGGGCGCGGTGCCTCTCTCCTCGCCTCCGCCGAGGTGGTGCTGGGGCTGCATCGCGCCCCTGAAAGCCCAGGCAGCAGAGCTCATGCGGGCAATCCAGGCAGCGGAAATAAATCGACACCTGCAAGAAGAGAGTCCAAAGTGCTGATGAAACCATGAAGGTGCGAACAGGCACGACTTTGTGCCCCGTTCTTTGGGCAGTGTGCTGTCCAAGGGGCAGTTCTTGGCACAGGAGAGGGCCCCCTCCCTGGCAGTGACTACGGCACGGCTTTGTCCCCTTCTCCACACGTGTGACGCCCTCAGAGCTCTGCAAGTTGACAGAGATGTGCAGCACTGCTTTGCTAGGCAGCAGGGCTGGGCAGGGCAGCCGTGCTGCGGTCCTTTCCAAAACCCGAGCAGCAGCATGCCTCACCGTCCCTTGCGAGAAAGCCAGGCTTGAAGGCAAAACACGCTGCTTTGGTATTGTTTGGTTGTTTTTTTCTTCCCTCAATTGTCTCAGGTGCAACGTGAGCTTTTACGAAGTGCCAGTAACTCAGGGTCTACAGCTACGTGACACAGCTCCTTGCTGCGTCTTTGGGATTGAGACACCAGCAGCCAGTGCTGGGCTTGCCAGCTGACATGAACAGAAAAGTGAGACTTTGCCTCTTTCTGTAGGGAGCGGGTCAAAGAGCTCAAAAAATTGCTATGAGCCTTGTGACTCTGCTGGGGTGTTGCTCAGCCTTGCACAAACAGAGCTGCCACAAGTGCAGAAGGAGAGCTGCCAACGCTGGAGTGATATGCTCCTCCTGACAGACACGCTCTCCCACGGGCAGCTGCGGGCTTCCTGCCCGGTGCCATCTCTGCGCACCTCAGAAATATTGCCCGTACTCGGAGCAGTGTTCGGAGCTTTGAAAGATGGGCAGCAGAGTCTGCTACACACCTGGGCTTCTCGTTCGTCTTGCCTGCCTGGATGTCCTCAGTTGCCCATCCCGCAGAGCTCTGCTCCCAGTTTGCTCCTCTCGCTGTCCGGTAGCCCGTTGCTGCCCTCTTCACAGGTTGCTCTTCTCGAGCCTGGCAAACTTTCCATTCAATGTATTGTTAGACAGGTCAAGCCATGATAAACGTGAACCGATTCTGCTCTTAACCCAACCTAGCCCATTTTACCTTCTCTCCCCAGAGGAGCTCTCCAGGTGTTCACTTTCTGGAGGGACTGGAGGCACCTGCAATGCAAATGTGCAAGTTAACGGGTGGCAAGGACCTTCCTGCCCAACTGCTACCTTAGCTCGGGAAGGCACAGCCCTTGGATGGGTTTGCTCAGCCCAGCTGAGCCAGTTCTGGTGGCATCACCGCACACAACGCGATGGCCATCCTGCAGCACCCTTCCTCTGCACCTTTGCAGAGCTGCCGGCTAGTGGGTGACCTTGCTTGTCCCTGCGGCAGCACTCTCAACTTCTGAGAGTGCTGTCACCCTCCTTGTGGCCCTGACATACCGCTGCTGCTTCTGCTTCCGCCTCTGGTGCTGGCAACTCCTTGGCCGACGTGCCGGCAAGCCCAGCCACATCCTCCTCCTCCTCAAAGAGCTGCGGGGGACAGAGGAGGACAGTTGCTTGGCTGGGGACAGGCCCCGGGGCCGGTGAGCCTTCCTCCGGGCCAGGAGCGAGCGTGGGCAGCTCTGCTTTCACTAGGGCAGGACGCACAGGTGGCTGGAGGTGGGGGAGGTGGGGCGCAGACGGCTTGGTCCCCGAGCCCCAGCCGGGGTCCCTCTGCTGGGGACAGCGCCTCTGCGCAGGAGCCAGCGCCACGGGCACCCCCCGGCCAGGCTGGCTTACCTGGAGGGGCTGGGGCAGCGTGCCGTCCTGGCTGCAGAGAGCTGCCAGGGGCCGGCCGAAGAGACCCGCCCTGCCGGCACAGCCCGACTGCCCGGGCGCCTCCGCAGCGGCCAAGGTCCCTCGCCGCGCAAAGGGCCAGGGCAGCCCCCTCATCCTGCTGCGGGTCCCGCCTGCCGCCAGGGAAAACAGAGCAGAGAGCCATGGAGGGAAAGCGCCAGGTGAATGCTGCCCGAGCCTCCGTGCGTTGTGCCCCCGCCAACAGCGAGGGAGAGGCGTGGCTGGGGAACCAGGCGCCCCGGGGGCTCAGCTCTCTGCGGCCGTGCCCTGCGGGAAGGGCAGCAGCAGCCCCTGAGCAGCGCGGGTGCCGCCTGCCAGCGCAGGAGAGAGGGGCCGTCCTGCCCCCGTCTCCTCCAAACTCACCGGCCGAGTGGCCATGTCCACCTTGGCTGCCGCAGGGGACGGGAGGTGGCCGCTGCTCGGCACCAGCCTGCAAGAAATGCGCTGCGCTCAGCGAGCAGCCCCGCAGCACGAAGGGCCCCTGGCTAGCTGCATCGGCCGCGGGCCATGAGAGAGATGTGGGGACGGCCGAGATGGCAGCCCGGGGGCTCCTCACCTCTGCCAGGCCCTCGACCAGCCTCTCCAGGCTGCTGGAGTTGAGTGTTTTAGCCTGGGCAAGGGGAGAAGAGCAGCAAGTAAGAAGCGATGGGGCTGGTGCGGGGTTGGAGCAGCCCCTGGGGCAGAGCGGGGCCAGGAGGGACACTCACGGCATTGAGGCCGCGCAGCTCCTTCAGCAGGAGCTTGATGGAGGGCAGCTGGGTGACGCGGGCTCCCTGCACTCCTTCTGCTGGCCTGTGCACGGGGCAGGGGCAGAGAAAGAGCTGTGTGAGAGCCAAGCTGCCTCTTCCCTCGCCTGCCAGCCCGGGGAGCCATCCAAGCTGCCCCGAAGCAGCTGGGCACCGCCCGGCCGTCGAGCGGAGAGCAGCGGCAAGGGAGTAGGACGGGGCTGGGCGAAGCAGCTCCGCCAGCTCTGCCCGCTCCAGAGCCGCCCGCAGCCGTGGGGGCAGCTCTCTCCAGCTCAGGAGCGGCATTTCCGCATCGTGCGGCTACAGCTAGAGCATCCCCCCATGCTGTGAGCACGGGCCCCCCAAGCTGCGATGCCAGGCAGGGCTTACCCACGGAGCGCGCTGAGCCAGAGCTCCTTCAGTGAGCGGGAGCTGCAGGAAAGAGAGGAGAAAGAGCCTGAGCTCCCGCTGCTCCCCAGCCCGCGGGCAGAGGCAGGCGCCGGCACAGCCCTGCCCCTGGGGACGGACGCAGAGGCAGGAGGAAGGCACGTGGGGCCGGACAGAAGCGCTGCCCGGCCCTGCCGGGGGACGTGGCACCGACACTCACCAGAAGGTGACGACGCAGAAGCCGTAGGGCCAGGCGAGGACGAGGGACGTGGTGGCCTTGTCTTCCTCCTCCTGGGCGGCATCCCCGGCCGCCCCCTTGCCGCCGCTCAGCACCCACAGCCGGCCCAGGGCCAGGCAGAGCTGCGGGCGCGGGGTGCTGCCACGTCTGCAGAGAGGAGCGGCAGGGAGTGACCTGGAGGTGGCCGAGCCCGGCGGCTGCCCTCTGGCCTCCGCCTGCCCCGCGCACGGCCACGGGTGCAGCCAGCAGCAGGGTGCCGGGGCCTGGGGCTGCTCCTTGGGCGTCCCTGCCCCGGTGCCGGGGCCAGGCCTTGGGAGGAAAGGCAGCCGGGGTCTGCGCCTCTTACTTGGCCTTGGCGATGATCAAGGCATCGCTGAAGAGGAGGAGGTGCCTCTTCCCCGTCACGCGGCCCTGCGTCACCCGCACGCGCTGGTGGAGCAGCGGCTGGGCTGATGCCGGGCCGGGCGCGCACTGCTGCTCGGGGCCAGGGTAGACCCTGCAGAGCAGGCAGCAAAGGGCGTGAGAAAGGCGGCTGGTGCGGGGCCCGGCTGCGCCGGCGTGTCCCCGAGCCGCGGGGGGAGCCCACCTGGAGCCGTAGCAGCAGTTCAGCTGGCCCATCGTGCCGGGGCCAGGGGAGTCCTCGCGCCGGACACGCTGCTGGGGCTCCGGAGAGCTCCCAGCCGGCTGGAGCGAGGCTGTCGAGGGGGTCCCGGTGCCGGGCAGTGCCGCTGGGTGAGAGCTGGTCTCTCCCTGGAGCTGCCGGGTGCTGGCAGAGCCGTGCCTGCAGGCACTGTGGCCGTTGCCGGGCCAGCGCCGCGACATCACAGCTGCCATTCCGAGCCCAGCGGCCGCCCTGGGGGGCGGGGCTGGGGGAGGGGCCCTGGGGGGCTCTCCCCACTCTGCCCCTGTCTCTCTCGGCCTGGGGAGCCCGGGCCTGGGCACAGCACTGCGGGCACGGCCTCAGCAGCGCTGAGCAGAGGGCAAGGCTCCCCTCCCTCCAGCTGCTGGCAAGGCTTTGCCCAGCGCAGCCCAGGGCACCGCCGCCCGCCGCCTTTGGCCAAGGGCACGGTGCTGGCTGCTGCTCAGCTTGGTGTCCAGCAGGACCCACGGGCCTTTTCTGCCACGCCGCTTTCCAGCAGCTTTGTCGAGCTGCTCTTGCTCACGAGTACGTGCGCATGTGTGCCGGGATGCTTCGTGCGCGTACCGGTGCCGCCCGCAGTCCGTCCCAGCCTCTTCCCGCAGGTCCCCCCGTGCCATGGTCGTGCGGTTGAGACGGGCACGTTGCCTCCAGCCAAAGCAGCGGTCCCAGCGGAAAGGCGCTCTCTTGTGCTGGGGCTGGGAGGAAGAGGATGCACCTGGCCACAGAGCCCAGGGGCAGAGCTTCCTTAACTCCAACTTGTTAAAGGCAACCTTCTTCTTCTTCTTCTTCTTCTTCACATCATGTCCCGCTAGAAGGTGGCCTTGGCACTCTTCCGGAACACTGCAGAGGAGTTTGGCTTTGCCAAGTGCAATAGAACCAGCAGCTGCCTAGCTGCCTTCTCGAGCGATCAGCTGTCTGCAGAAGCCCAGCATCTCCCGGGCGGCGAGGGGGGAAGTGGCATGAAGCAGAGCAGAGCAGCCTGGTGCAGCCCAGGGGCTTGCAGGCACACCCTGCCCACTTCCTGCCCTTCCTGCCATGCCTTGGACGGTTGGCAGAGAGAAGAAAGCCATCCTTGCGCCTGCTGGAGCCAGGCCTGTTGTCTCTTTGGCTCCAAGTCTATAGAGCAGAGCAAGGAGAAGCTAAGAAGCAAAACCTAAGCTCTTGTTTGACGTTTGGCGTAAGGGAAGAAAGGGAGGAAGGGAGGAAGGAAGGAAGGGACGGAGGAAGGGAGGAAGGGAGGGAGGGAGGGAGGGAGGGAGGAAGGAAGGAAGGAAGGAAGGAAGGAAGGAAAGAAGGAAGGAAGGAAGGAAGGTAGGTCGGGGTCGTGGGGGAGAGAGACAACACTCATCACTTTCTACGTAGTCCAGGAACGAATTTCCAGGACTGGCCATGAGTTTCTGAAGACACAGTGTCTCTCTTCCCTGGTAGCCTGTGTGTGCTGTCATTGACAGCTGCCCTTCTGAGCGATCATTCAGCAATTCCCGTCAGAGTCAAAAGAGAGTGGACTTGGGGAAATTTGTTTCAATTATTGCCAATCGAAACAGAGTAAGGTAATGAGAACTAAACCCAAATCTTAAAACGCCTTCCGCCCACCCCTCCTTTCTTCCCAGGCTCGACTTTGCTCCCCATTTTCCCTGCCTCCTCCCCCCGAGTGCCACAGGAGGACGGGGAATGGGGGTTGCGGTCAGTTCATCACATGTTGTCTCTGCTGCTCCTTCCTCCTCAGGGGGAGGACTCCTCAAACTCTTCCCTGCTCCAGCCTGGGGTCCCTCCCACGCGAGACAGTCCTCCACGGACTTCTGCAACGTGAGTCCTTCCCACAGGCTGCAGTTCTTCACCATCTGCTCCAGCCTGGGTCCCTGCCACGGGGTGCCGTCCTTCAGGAACAGGCTGCTCCACGGTGGGTCCCCCACGCGGCTACAAGTCCTGCCAGCAAAGCTGTGCCAGCGAGGGCTCCTGTCTCCATGGGGCCACAGGTCCTGCCAGAAGCCTGCTCCAGTTCCGGCTTCCAGTGGGGTCACAGCCTCCTTCGTGCAGCCCCCTGCTCCAGTGTGGGGTCCTCCCCAGCCTGCAGGTGGACATCTGCTCCCCCACGGAGCTCCATGGGCTGCAGGGGCACAGCCGGCCTCACCATGGTCTTCAGCAGGGGCTGCAGACGGATCTCTGCTCCGGCCCCTGGAGCACCTCCTGCCCCTCCTTCTGCACTGACCTGGGTATCTGCAGAGATGTTTCTCTCATGTATTCTCTGTCATGGTTTAGCCCCAGCAGGCAACTAAGCACCACGCAGCCGCTCGCTCACTCCCCCTCCCGCAGTGGGATGGGGAGAGAATTAGGAAAAAAAAACCCTTACAGGTTGAGATAAACACGGTTTAATAGGACAGAAAGAAAGAAGGAAACAACAATGATAATATCAACAAAGGAATGTACAAGAACAAGTGAGGCCCAATACAGAAATTGCTCACCACCCAGTGATCGACAGCCCGTCCCCCAGCAGCGATTTCCGCCCCCCGGCCAACTCCAGTTTATGTACTGGGCATGACGTCGTATGGTAGGGAATATCTCTTTGGCCAGTCTGGCTCAGCTGTCCCGGCTGTGTCCCCTCCCAGCTCCCCGTGCACCCCCAGCCCCCTCGCTGGCAGCCCAGCACAAGAAGCTGGACTGTCCTTGACTGCTCAGCAACAACCCAAAACATCAGCATGTTATCAACAGTTTCTCATGCCAAATCCAAAACACAGTCTCACACTAGCTTCTGTGAAGAAAACCAGCTCTATTCTGGCTGAAACCAGGACAGTATCCACCCCTTATTCCATGCCATTTACGTCATGCCCAGGTCCTATACTTTTCAATACATTCCAATTATTCATTATTACTCTTCCTGTCTTTTAATATATACACACAGATATCACTTTCTTAGTCCATGGACTATCACTTTAAAATGTCTGTGGAGTTCAGTCAGTCCATGACTCCGGGCTTCATCCATCATAGCAGTCTCTCAGGGCAGGGGAGATGGTATGTGGTGTTGGATTGTCCTCTGGCACGATCCATGTCCATGATCTGCAGGTCGAAGATGTCGGTCTCGAGGGATTTGTTGGGCGCAAGCTGCTGAAGCCAGTTCTGGTTGCATCACTGCTGCACGTTGCTTGGTTTCAGTGAAGCTCATTCTTCATCAGTCTGGGTGATTCTTGCTATAATACCATTGATATGGTAGATCGCAGCCATAGTAGTAATGTCATTCTGAACAATTAACATAATACAATTCAAATCATTGACTGTTTTCACCCAAAATCAAGTCTCCTTGAGGTACACATCGGACTTCCCCATCCTTCCGCATTACCCACCAAGTGCACCCAGGTCCCTGGGCAAAGGCAACCCCACGAACGGGTTTGCCTTTGCCTGAGGCAGGAGTAACCCAGACTGTCTTCCCCAGCATGTTTCTCACATGCACCACAGGGACTTTATCCCCTTCTACAGTACGTAAAAATTTTGATTGGGCAGGGCCGGCTCTATTAGTAGATCCCCTAGTGTTGACTAACCAGGTGGCTTTGGCTAAATGTTTATCCCAATGTTTGAATGTCCCGTCACCCATTGCTCTCGGTGTAGTCTTTAACAGTCCGTTGTATCGTTCAATTTTTCCGGAAGCCTGTGCATGATAGGGGACATGATACACCCACTCAATGCCGGGCTCTTTGGCCCAGGTGTCTATGAGGTTGTTTCGGAAATGAGTGCCATTGTCTGACTCAATTCTTTCGGGGGTGCCATGTCGCCATAAGACTTGCTTTTCAAGGCCCAGGATAGTGTTCCGGGCGGTGGCATGGGGCACAGGGTATGTTTCCAGCCATCCGGTGGTTGCTTCCACCATGGTAAGCACATAGCGCTTGCCTTGGCGAGTTTGTGGAAGTGTGATATAGTCAATCTGCCAGGCCTCCCCATATTTCTATTTCAACCATCGTCCTTCATACCAGAGGGGCTTTAACCGCTTGGCTTGTTTGATTGCAGCACACGTCTCACATTCATGTATAACCTGTGCAATAGCATCCACGGTCAGGTCCACCCCTCGATCCCGAGCCCATCTGTATGTTGCATCTCTTCCCTGATGGCCTGAGGTGTCATGGGCCCACCGAGCTACAAATAATTCACCCTTACGTTGCCAGTCCAGATCCACCTGAGCCACTGCAATCTTAGCAGCCTGATCCACCTGATGGTTGTTTTGATGTTCTTTGGTGGCCCGACTCTTGGGTACGTGAGCATCTACGTGGCGTACTTTTATGACTAGATTCTCTACTCGGGCAGCAATATCTTGCCACAATTCAGCAGCCCAGATGGGCTTGCCTCTGCGTTGCCAGTTGCTCTGCTTCCATTGCTGCAGCCACCCCCATAGAGCATTTGCCACCATCCATGAGTCAGTATAAAGATAGAGTATTGGCCACTTTTCTCGTTCAGCAATATCTAAAGCCAGCTGGATGGCTTTCACCTCCGCAAACTGACTTGATTCACCTTGTCCTTCAGCCACTTCTGCAACTCGTCGTATAGGGCTCCATACAGCAGCTTTCCACCTTCGATGTTTGCCTACAATACGACAGGACCCATCAGTAAACAGGGCATATTGCCTTTCATTCTCTGGCAGTTCATTATATGGTGGAGCCTCTTCAGCACGCGCCACCTCCTCTTCTGGTGATATTCCAAAATCTTTGCCTTCTGGACAGTCCATGATCACTTCCAAGATTCCCGGGCGATTAAGGTTTCCTATTCGAGCCCGCTGTGTAATAAGCGCGACACACTTACTCCACGTAGCATCAGTCGCATGATGTGTAGAGGGGACCCTCCCTGTTAACATCCAGCCCAGCACCGGCAGTCGGGGTGCCAGGAGGAGCTGTGCTTCAGTACCAACCACTTCTGAGGCAGCTCGAACTCCTTCGTATGCCGCCTATATCTCCTTTTCAGTTGGAGTATAGCAGGACTCAGATCCCCTATATCCTCAACTCCAAAACCCTAGAGGTTGACCTCGAGTCTCTCCTGGTGCCTTCTGCCAGACACTCCAGGTAGGGCCATTCTCCCCGGCTGCCGTGTAGAGCACATTTTTAACATCTTGTCCTGCCCGGACTGGCCCGAGGGCTACAGCATGAACTATCTGCTGTTTGATTTGTTCGAAGGCTTGTCGTTGCTCAGGGCCCCATTTTAAATCGTTCTTCTTCCGGGTCACTTGATAGAGAGGGCTTACAATCAGACTGTAATTTGGAATATGCATTCTCCAGAAACCCACAACGCCCAGAAATGCTTGTGTTTCTTTTTTGCTAGTTGGTGGAGACATAGCTGTTATTTTGTTGATCACATCCATTGGGATCTGTTGACGTCCATCTTGCCATTTTATTCCTAAAAACTGGAACTCTTGTGCAGGTCCTTTGACCTTACTTTGTTTTATAGCAAAACCAGCTTTCAGAAGGACTTGAATTATTTTCTTCCCTTTCTCGAAAACTTCTTCTGCTGTGTTGCCCCATACGATGATGTCATCAATGTATTGCAGATGCTCTGGAGCTTCACCCTGTTCCAGTGCAGTTTGTATCAGCCCATGGCAAATGGTAGGGCTGTGTTTCCACCCCTGGGGAAGTCGATTCCAGGTGTATTGGACACCCCTCCAAGTGAAAGCAAACTGTGGCCTGCACTCTGCTGCCAAAGGGATCGAGAAAAACGCATTAGCAATATCAATGGTGGCGTACCACTTGGCTGCCTTTGACTCCAGTTCATATTGAAGTTCTAGCATGTCCGGCACGGCAGCGCTCAGTGGCGGCGTGACTTCATTCAGGCCACGATAGTCTACTGTCAGTCTCCACTCTCCATTAGACTTTCGCACTGGCCATATGGGGCTGTTAAAGGGTGAGTGAGTCTTGCTGATCACTCCTTGGCTCTCCAGCCGAGGAATCAGCTCATGGATGGGGATCAGGGAGTCTCTGTTGGTGCGATATTGCCGCCGGTGCACTGTTGTGGTAGCGATCGGCACCTGTTGTTCTTTGACCCTGAGCAACCCCACCACAGAAGGGTCCTCTGAGAGACCAGGCAAGGTGGATAGCTGTTTAATTTCTTCCGTCTCCAAGGCAGCTATACCAAAAGCCCACCGGTACCCTTTTGGGTCCTTGAAATACCCTCTCCTGAGGTAGTCTATGCCCAGGATGCATGGAGCCTCCGGGCCAGTCACAATGGGGTGCTTCTGCCACTCATTCCCAGTTAGGCTCACTTCGGCCTCCAGCACAGTCAGCTGTTGGGATCCCCCTGTCACTCCAGAAATACAGATGGGTTCTGCCCCGATCTGGCTTGATGGCATCAGGGTACATTGTGCACCGGTGTCCACTAAAGCCTTATATTCCTGTGGGTCTGACGTGCCAGGCCATCTAATCCACACAGTCCAATAAACTCGGTTGTCCCTCTCCTCCGCCTGGCTGGAGGCAGGGCCCCTCTAGTCCTGCTCATAGTACTCGTTACCCACTTGTAAATAGGAATCAGAAGTCCCTTCAAGAGGATCAGAGGTGAGATCAGCTCTTCTATTCTTTCTGGGAAGCTACCCACTGGAAAGTGGAGCGATGATTTTTCTCAAGGAACCTGAACCCCCTTTTGTAATTGTCTTTCCTTGCAGCTCGTGTACTCGTGCCTCTAGGGTCGAGGTAGGTTTTCCATCCCACCTCCTCATGTCCTCTCCGTAGTCACGCAATTGAAACCACAGGGTGGCTCGTGGTGTGTATCCTCTATATCTTCTCTCTTGAACAGAAGAGCGCTTACTCCTAATGGCTGAGACACTGGTCCGTATGGGTGGAGGGTAGGGCATATCCTCTTTGAATTGCCGGAACTCCCGGGACAGTTTCTCTACAGCAGAGACGCCGGCCCGTAGGGAGGAAGAGAGACTTTCTTCGTATTGCCGGAGTTGGCCAGCCAATTCATCCATTGTTGGTCTCTCTCCGTCTTTCCAGGCCATTTCTGCTAATGAGTTGGCATATGATGATGGTGCACTCCGTACAAACTTCCGCCACATAGGTCACGTGCAATTGACTTCATCTGGGTCTTTGGATGATTGTCCATTGTCCAAGTCACCATAAATCACCTCCAGCACAACTAGCTCCCTCAGGTACTGGATACCTTTCTCCATGGTGGTCCACTTGCCTGGGTGACATAGAACATCTTCCTTGAAGGGATACCTTTCCTTCACACCCAACAGGAGTCGTCTCCAGAGGCTGAGCACTCGTGCACCTTTTCCAATTGCTTTGTCAATGCCCCCTTCCCGAGAAAGGGATCCCAGCTGCTTGGCTTCCCTACCCTCTACTTCCAGGCTACTGGCCCCATTATCCCAGCATCGGAGCAGCCAGGTGACAATGTGCTCACCTGGACGACGGCTGAAATCCTTTCGCATATCTCACAATTCACTCAGGGATAGAGATCGGGTACTTACCGGGTAGTTACCGTCTCTTTTATGAGTTCTTCCTCTTCCTCCTCTTCAAGCGATGACTCGCTCTCTTCCCTCTTCCGTGCTTGTGATGGCCCTGCTTCAGAGCACTCTGCCTCCTCACTCTCTTCCTCTGGCTCCTTCTTAGCAGAATCTTCCTCCTCCTTTACTAAACGAGCTGACTTCTGCTTCCAAGATTTCTTCTTTTGTACAGGGGCAACTGATACCGGGATGGGCTGGTTCTCTGGTTCAGCTGCAACAGTCTGAGTAGCTACAGTGCCCGCCGTGGGGGTTGGAGTAGTCACAGTGCCTGCCACAGGGGTTGGAGTAGTCACAGTGCCTGCCACATTGCCATCAGACCCACAGAGCCTCTCTCTCCTTTGCATGGTGTTAAATAGAGCTCGGTAGGCATGGGCCAGGCCCCAGCACATTGCAATAATTTGTGTCTCCTTGGAACTGCCAGGCTGACAGCATACTTCTTGCAGATATTCTGCTAGTTTATCAGGATTCTGCACTTGTTCGGGAGTGAAGTTCCAAAACACCGGAGGTGCCCACCGCCCCAGGCATCTGCCCATGCTGTTCCACACACCCTGCCATTCATAACTATCCAGCCTTGGGGCAGATCTCCGGGTGATACTCTTAAATTGTTTGCCAACCTTAGACAAAACCAAAACAATGTTCCCCAGAAGTAGCGATAGAGGTATTTTAACTACCCAAGGGTGTTCAAAAATTATTGTGATGAAGGAGGAAATGTCATGATAGAGGGTAGCAAAGGTACCACTCTGCATTTCCTCCATAAAAAACCTTTCAGAGGCAGAAGTATAATTGCTAATCGTCTCCACAAGACAGTAGCCAAAATACAGTAACGGCTTTAGTACAAAGCTCAGATGATACCACATTAAGCTCAAGGTCAGTGCTCTAAAAACAAAACTCACAGGCGAGACATTACTAATCATTGCAGAGTACAGCAGCCCGCAGAAACCAACACCGATCCTTAACATGTACAGCAAAGACGAGAGCATGATGCAAATCAAATAAACTGATGTTGTGACCTGCAACCGTTATTATCTCAAGCCTTGAGCCCCACGTTGGGCACCAAAAAGGACTGTCGTGGTTTAGCCCCAGCCGGCAACTAAGCACCACGCAGCCGCTCGCTCACTCCCCCTCCCGCAGTGGGACGAGGAGAGAATTAGGAAAAAAAAACCCTTATAGGTTGAGATAAACACGGTTTAATAGGACAGAAAGAAAGAAGGAAACAACAATGATAATACCAACAAAGGAATGTACAAGAACAAGTGATGCCCAATACAGAAATTGCTCACCGCCCAGTGATCGACAGCCCGTCCCCCAGCAGCGATTTCCGCCCCCCGGCCAACTCCAGTTTATGTACTGGGCATGACGTCGTATGGTATGGAATATCTCTTTGGCCAGTCTGGCTCAGCTGTCCCGGCTGTGTCCCCTCCCAGCTCCCCGTGCACCCCCAGCCCCCTCGCTGGCAGCCCAGCACAAGAAGCTGGACTGTCCTTGACTGCTCAGCAACAACCCAAAACATCAGCACATTATCAACGGTTTCTCATGCCAAATCCAAAACACAGTCTCACACTGGCTTCTGTGAAGAAAACCAGCTCTATCCTGGCTGAAACCAGGACATTCTCGCTCCTCTCTCCTGCTGCAGTTGCTGCCTGCCAGTTCTTACCCCGGTTCTGAAATACGTTATCCCAGAGCTGCTACTACTGTTGCTGACTGGCTCGGCCTTGGCCAGCGGTGGGGCCGTCTCAGAGCCGGATGGCATCGGCTCTACTGGACATAGGGGAAGCTTCTAGCAGCTTCCCACAGAAGCCACCCCTGCAGCCCCCCTGCAATGTTTTTAATTGCTAATAAACTTTTGTAACTTCAAAAAAAAAAAAAAAAGTCTATAAGGTATTTCTAAATACTACAAGACATGTGAAGTGAAGAGGCGTTCTAAAGTAAGTTATCCCACAGGAAATACACAGCTCCACCTGTTACTCCTGCTTTCCCTTGACTACCAGAGTGACCTCTAATCTCAGCCTTGCTTAAAGAGAGTGTTACCTCTCTTGGTAGATCAATCCTTATTTCAGAAGAGGGAGAGAAAGAGAGAGAGAGAGAGAGAGAGAGAAGGAAAGACAGACAGGCAGCAAGGAAGGCTTGTTTTCCCTTGAAGGAGTCAACTCAGGCAGCACCTGGAGCATCACCGGTGTCTGAGCCTGCGCCCAGAACGTTTGTGCTGTCTGTTACAAGCTCCTGAAGGCACTTGCGACAGCAAAGCAATGCCTTGTAACCCTCTGCCGCCTTCCTGTGCATCAGAAGGCCTGCCTATATCTTCCGTAGCTTTGCCCACAGAAGCCTGAATGGCTGTGCTCCGGGGTGTTGGAAGCACAACACAAACTTCCTCCGGTCACTCTGACACCTTGAACACAGAAACCAACACAGTTTAATAGGAAGAATCTCACTTTCCCACAGAAACCACCTCTTACATTTCACCTTTTCATCCTGTAAGAAAACATGTGTCCCTACATTACGTACATAGTTACCCACCAAAACCGCCAACGCGATACAACGTATCCCGCGATACAACGTATCCCGCGATACGCTCGGAGGGGTTTGCGCAGCCCCCGCTCTCTGTGCACCTCACAGACCTCTGCGCTTTCTGCTTCTGCCCCTGGTGCTGGCGGCTCTGTGGCCGATGCACCGGCAAGCCCAGCCGCATCCTCCTCCTCCTCAGAGAGTCCCTGGCCGTGCTCAAGGAGCGATTGCTATGAACGTATTTAAAAAGCCCTTTTTATAGCCCGACACAACACTGGCCAGTTTCAACTCTAGCTGAGCGTTGCCCTTTTCTCTTCTCTCCTTCCACGTATGAACTACAGCTCTGCGATCTTCCTGCGAAGCCGGACCTTGGTCCCAGGGATCAGAACATTTCTTTTTCCACCCGAGTTGAAAAAGGAGGTCCCTGTTCAGCCAAGCTGGTCTTCTGCCCCTCTTGTTTGACTTAAGACTCCACGAGATTGCCTGCTCCCGTGCTTGCAGAAGGTGGTTCTGAAAAACTAAGCTGCTCTACGAGCCCTAAGCCCCCCAAAGCAGCTTCGTAGGGGACACTGCAGACTCGCTCCCTGAGAAGCTTCAAGTTTGCTCTCCTGAAAAGCAAGGTAGCAACTCCTCTGAGCTGTATCTCAGTACACTCAAAAGTTTAAACTCACCCGTTTTGTGATCACTCTGGCCAAGCCTCTTCCTATCCCACCTCCTACGACTACTTCTCCATACACAAACAGGAGGGAGGAAGAGATCTGTTGGGTAGATAAGCAGCCACGGGGAAACACGGTGAGCAGTGGAGTGAGCTGCGGCATGGGCTACGTGCTTTCCGAGTGCGAAGCCAGCCCCTGGCTCAGTGAGCGCCTGGGAAAGGGAGTCTGCAGCCGTGAATGACAGAGCCGGCCAGCAGGACAGCTGGCAGCCTTCGCTCGGGCATTGCCTACCTTGTGACTGGCTGTACCTGTGATGATGTTAATGCTCTTTGTACACAGGTCTGTTGCGTCGTGCTGTGTTGTGAAGCAGACTTGCAGAGGTGTGACCTGTCTGCCCATCGGAACTCAAGGCACATTTCCTCCAAGCGCAGCAGCCAGGCTTTGGGCAGCCTCGCCTCATGCTGCTTTTGACATTGCCAACCAGGATCAAGTTTCTATCCTTGGGTTTTCATGTAGGAACCAATTAGTGAACAAGTCCTGTTTTAATGGAGCGGCATCTCAACCAGTATTACGCTGGTAGAAAGCCTTCAGGAGAAGACTGGTGTCCTCTGGACCTCGCAGTCAGGCAGCCAGCAGCTCTGTTTCTGCTATAGCTACAAACATCCATGACTGAAACAACCGCAGCTTTTTAATACAGTTACAGAGGTTTACACTTTTCTTTGCAGACACAAAGCATGCTTTTGTCTTGAACTTTTCATTAGTCTGAAAAAAAGGTCATTGGTAGTATAGGATACCATGTTCTTTATTAAATGTAAATAAATTAACATCTATACAGAAAGGATGTTTTCCTCATCAGAAACAATGCTGAAACGAAGAGCAACTCTGAAAAGAGTTTCATTTTATATTTGTGAATGGATGTAATAATGAAGATTTAAAGGGCATTCCTGAAAGATTAAACTGATTATTGAATCATAGAATCTATGGGTTGGCGGGGGTCTTTTAAGGTCATCTAGTCCAACCCCCCTGCAGTAAGCAGGGACATCTGCAACTAGAGTAGGTTGGTCAGAGCCCGTCCAACCTGACCTGGAATGGTTCCAGGGATGGGGTACCTACCCTCTCTCTGGGGAACCTGTGCCAGTGGTTCACCACCCTCATTGTCAAAAATTTCTGCCTTAGATCTAGCCTAAATCTAAAGCTCTTTTACTTTAAAACCATTAACCCTTGTCCTATGACAATATGTCCTGCCTGTCTGTCCCCATCTTTCCTAGAAGTCCTCTTTAAGTCCTGGCAGGCTGCAATAAGGTCTCCCCGGAGCCTTCTCTTCTCCAGGCTGAACAACCCCAACTCTCTCACCCTGTCCTCACAGCAGAGCTGTTCCAGCCCTCTGAGCATTTTGGTGGCCTCCTCTGGACCCTCTCCAAGAGGTCCATGTCTCTCCTGTGCTGAGGGCTCCAGAGCTGGATGCAGCACTGCAAGGGGGGTCTCCCCAGAGCAGAGTAGTGGGGCAGAATCCCCTCCCTCGCCCTGCTGGCCATGCTACTTTGGGTGCAGCCCAGGATGTGGATGGTCTTCTGGGCTATGGGTGCACATTGCCAGCTCTTGTCGAGCTTTTCATCCCCCAGTCCTCCAAGTCCTTCCTGGCAGGGCTGCTCTCAACCCCTTTATCCCCCAGCCTGTACTGATATCGGGGGTTGCCTTGACCCAGGTGCAGGACCCTGCCCTTGGCCTTGTTGAACCTCATGAGATTCACACAGCCCCATTCCTCAGGCTTGTCCAGATCCCTCTGGATGGCATCCTGTCCCACAGGCGTGTCAGCCACACCACTCAGCTTAGTGTCATCTGCAAACTTGCTGAGGGTGCACTCGATTCTACTGTCTATGTCATTGATAAAGATCTTAAAGGGTACTGGGCCCATTACAGACCCCTGAGAGAAACCACTCATCCCCAGTCACCATCTGGCCATTGAGCTATTGACCACTAACCTCTGGATGCAACGATCCAACCAGTGCCTCATCCACCCAACGGTCCACCCATCACATCCATATCTCTCCAATGTAGAGAGGAGGATGTTGTGGGGGACCATGACAAAGGCCTTACACAAGTCCAGATAGACGACATCCATAGCTCTTCCCTTGTCTACTGATGTGGTCACTTCATCCTAGAAGGCCACTAGGTTGGTCAGGCACGACTTGTCCTTGGTGAAGCCATGCTGGCTGTCTCGAATCACCTCCAGGTCTTCCATGTGCCTTAGCATAACTTCTAGGAGGATTCCTTCCATGATCTTCCCAGGCACAGAGGTGAGGCTGACAGGTCCGTAGTTTCCAGAGTCCTCATTGATATCCTTTTTAAAAATAGGTGCAGTGTTTCCCTTTTTCCTGACTTCACCTGCCAGGAATTTTCAGATATGGGGAGTGGCCTGGCAACTAGATCAGCCAATTCCTTCAGGACTCTGGGAGGCATCTCATCAGGTCCTGCAGTCTTGTGCATGTTCAGGTTCCTCAGGTGGTCTCGAACCTGATCTTCTCTTACAGTGGGAGGGACTTTCCTTTTCTGCTGACATACTTGTAGAAGCCCTTCTTGGTTCAGCTCCAGCTGCTCATTGTCCTTCCTGACCCCATCCCTATGCAACTGGGCAGTGTCCCTGTACTCTTCCCAGGATCCCTGTCCCTGCTTCCACTGCCTGTGCATTTCCTTCTTGCCCTTTAGTTTGCCCAGCAGGTCCCCACTCAGCCATGCTGGTCTCATGCCTCTCTTTCCCAATTTCTTACATCTGGGGATCGAGAGCTCTTGCGCTCTGTGGAAAGCGTCCTTAAAGATCTGTCAGATCAGCTAAGTTTTTTTAAAAGAGGATTTTTATAGGAAAATTTTGTATTACTGAAAAATGAAAATGAAAAAAAAAAAATATGGATTTGTGTCTGTAGCCCTTAGAAGCAAAAGGAAGAATCGCATACAATTCTTCCATGAAACTTCTGAGGTATAACCTATTTTTCAAAAGTTTTCAAATTATATAGGTTTTTTTTATGGCTCATGTCAAGCATTTTTTTTTTAAATGATTAATTGTACTGATTGTTTAAAAACTGCATCTTCTTTGTAGTCAGAGTTTTTCTGCCTTTCAGCCTCTGCATTCGTTTGGACCTTTTTATCTTCTAGATTAAAGAGCTATTTGCAATCAAAGAGAACTTTCCTGTATGACAGATGCAGACCTGAAACAGGCCGTGAATTACACTTCTTCTGGAAAGAGCTTCTTTTATCTTTCACTATGGATCATGACTTCTGGGCCACAAGACTTTTCATTCTCTCTTTTCCAGAGTCATTCCAATTAATGATATCCACTCCACTGGAGATTCTGATCCTCTGGTTGAATTGAAAAAGCACCTATTATTTCAGGCTTGCTTTTCTCTAAAAGTTCTTTCAGTGGTATTGTCTTTCCTCTTAGCTTACCATACTCAGATTTTCTCAGACAAATTATATTGATTATGCATAGTGACTTCCAGAAAGATAGTTTCCATGTATCATTTTATTGTCCCATAGGTAAGCCAATGACTATTGAAACTTATTACTAATAAAATGTAACTTGGCTTTATAACATAAATAAATTTTCAGGGATTGTTATTCTTTTGATTCTAAAAATTAATATAGCCATTTAAGTATTTTATTTATCAGCTACTACTTTTACAGTTTAATATAGAATGTATTATGGATTCCGGTGATTGATATTCTATTTTAGAATTAATTACTTAGATACTATTATGGTGAACACAATAACTTAAGTGACTGATTTTTAAATAATCAGGTAGTATATTTATCAAAACTATCATCTCAAGCAGTTTAAAACTAGAGCAAAGAAGTCACTGAATATTTTTATCTGTAATTGCTAAGCCTGTTTCTAGGACCATAACTCTCAAGAAAATAGTTATGAAGAATTTCACATGATAAGAACTGATTTGGATTCTTGCTCAGAGTTTAAGAAACTCAGATTCAGTCCTGTCTTTATCAAAAAATATTTAAACAGCTCAGTTTTCAGAGCATTGACATTATGCTATTCTTATTTTCTGTTTCTCTTCATTGAGACATTTTCAATTTCTGTAAAAAAAATGATCAGACTCATTATCGTATAGATCGTATCTTGACTTTGTACCCTGGTTTCAGCTCAGATAGAGTTAATTTTCTTCATAGACACTAGTGTGAAGCTATGTTTTGAATTTGGGGTGAAAAAATATTGATAATGTGATGATGTTCCTAAGCAGTCAAGGACTGTCCGGTTTTTCATGTTGGCCTGTCAGCGAGGAGGCTGGGGGTGCACGGGGAGCTGGGAATGGGACACAGCCAGGACAGCTGACCCAGGCTGGCCAAAGGGATATTCCATACATATGACCTCATGCTCGGTATATAAAACTGGGGCAAAGAAGAAGGAAGGGGTGGGGGGATGTTTAGAGTTATGGCATCTGTCTTAAAATACATGTGTAAAGTTTTTGGTTTAAAATCCCCCCAATTTTTATTAGCTTTATCAACAGTGTATACTTGAGAGAAGACACAGTAGATATTGATCATTTATGAGTTTAAAATATTTTTCTAATTTAAAAATTATTTTTTTAAAATATTTTTGATGTGTTTGCAGTATAAGGAAACTAGACTTGATGCAGGTTGACCTTAATTTATTAATTTATTTGCAGCTTTAATGAAATTAAAAAATTAATTTGGTTGAGGACTGTCTCTCATTCTAACTCAACTGAAAACATTGAATTCAACTATATTGATGTTAAAATTCGCAATAGATCTTCCATTCAGTGGCAGCAGAGGTCAACACTATATGTACAGTTCTGTGGACTATGGGGACAAAACCAGAACACCTGGTCTTCCCTCCTCTATAACTCCAGATGTAGCATTTAATTTTGTTTAATCTCTATGGTGACGAAACATTTTAATCTAATAAAGTTTATACAACCATCCATAGTTTTGATCTGAAAACACAGAGTGGTGGAGATGACACCATAGTCCCTGACAGTTTAATTTAATCACTGATTACTCTTATTGTTAAATCAGAAATTAAACACACATCTTTGCATTTAACCAGTTTCCTCTTTAAGCTATTTGTCCTTGTTAAGACTTCCTAAGGTACTTTAAATAACCTACGGTATATGGTGGTTTTCTCCCATAAATACCCCTGCCTCCTGACTGAACCACCTTTTTATTTTTACTTAAACAAAAAGTACGTCACTCACATTATGAAAATGTACTGAGACAGGTAGCAGTTGAAGTTTATTGTTCCAAATGAGAAGATAAATCTTTTGGATGTATACTGGAGATTGTGATAAAATTAAGAGAAGGGGACATTACACTGTTAAACAGAAGGCAGATACGAGCAGCTAAGGATGGAAGGAGGGAACACCATCCAAAAGGTTTTCATCATTAGATGTCTGATTCATTAGCTGTGTGAGTAAGGCACTAACTTTGGAATGATTGTGTTGGGTTCGTATCGCCTAAGGATTTTTGAGGCATTCATGCTTAGAATAAAAAACAGAAACACACTAAGAATAGGACAACTGTCTTTCCCTTTTCCATCTATAGATAAATATTTTCAAAGTATTCCCATAAACAAAGCATATAAATTTAAAAACATATTTTTCACTTCCTTCATCACTGCTTGCAAAAAATAAAACATTATTTAATGAGAAAGATAGAATACCATGCTGTTAGTTTTTAAAAAGAAAGCAGACCTACTGCTAGATTTTATGAAGAGCTTGTTCCTAGCAGTGTGTGGTTCATGGATCGTATTTTTTAGCTAGATTCTTTCAAGAAGCTTGAGTACAATAATTTTGTGTTTCTAATCCTTAGTTTAGGTGTGAAGAGACAAGTGGTGCAGACAAAATGAACAAGACTGAAGGACTTCTGAGTATGTGCATAAATAAAATTTTAAATACTTAGAGATATGTGAAAACAAACAAGGAGGTTCCTACTGAGTTTGGATGCATCTACTCGTACACAGTGCTTCAGAAGGGATTTTCAGCCTTTACATTTTGACTTTTTTCTGACTTCAAGTGTTTATGTTCCACACTAAGCAACCAAAGTTTTTCCTGGATCTTTCAATTTCTTATTACTGTCAGAATATGAATGTATAAAGTTGTTGCACAACTGAGGATAGTGATATCTATTTATAGATAAAGAATAAAAACTGATACTCTCAAAAAGGAAACCTTAAAAATTATATGGAATTGTGTGAGGTTCAATTCATTAGTTCATTGAACTTAATTTCACTTTTCTGGGGTTAATTGGAGGGAAAGGAAAACAAAATGTAATAAGAAGGATATTCTGAAGAGCAAATGAGCCACTGAGTGTGAGAAAAATTCAGAACATGGAATTAATTTGCTTTTTCTGTTTGCCAGAACTTAGTGTCCTGTAGAAAACATTGAGGCTTTGGAGTGTAACACATTTTAGTCAATAAAGCAATGCATCATCAAGTGAAAAACAAGACTTATTTTAAAAAGGGCTTTGTACTATGTTTCTTAGCCAAGGTATTTAATTTGTCAGCAAACCTAATTAATGGACAAAGCAGATGCTGGAAATCATGGTAGCGCATTAATTTAACACATCTATGTCTTTGATGTATAATGCATATCCTTGAGACAAAAGTAGGCACAATTCACTGAGGCATTTCATTTTGAAATACTAGAGCACTGAGCTTTTAAGCTCAAGGAAATGCATCAGATCTTGTTGGTTCTTGTAGGAAGCAATAAATCAAAGTAGACATGAACAGTATTTCTGGAGTGACTGGGGGATCCCAACAGCTGACTGTACTGGAGGACGAAGCGAGCCTAACTGGGCATAAGTGGCAAAAGGACCACGTTGTGACTGGCCCAGAGGCTCCGTGCTTCAGTTTGATGTCGCCACTAGAGAAAGATTGATGAGAATGCAGCCATGGATATAGGGTGTACGTTGGATAAGCATCCAAAAAATAATGGATTCTTACAGATTCTACTGTATCTCTGTCATCTGACAAATAAAAAAAGCTTGCTACGTTATCCTGGATGTGCAGGTGGAAGAAGTTGGATATTACATCAAATAAATTTCTAGTCCTGAATGGAGTCAGACTGTGCAGAAGACTGTAAAAATGAACACTTTGTATTTTTCCTCTAAGGACAATAAGAAAATCAAAATCCAGGGACTTCAACATTTGTGGTTGTTCTGTGAAATATATCACCTACTGATGTCAAATCTCGAAAGATTCCACCTAGTGTTGCAAGCTTCTGTCTCTTCTGTTTCTGCAGTTGTTCCCTCTTATGTTATCTACAGAAAAAAAATTGTGGCCATTAACTGTTTTTTCACTTTTTATATGATCTTACTCTCTTTCCTAGAATTTCTTTTCTTTCTTTTCTACTCTTTTAGGTAGAGTTAAAATAAATCATAGAATCATAGCATCATAGAATCATAGCATCATAGAATCATAGCATCATAGAATCATTAAGTTTGGAAAAGACTCTAAGATCATCAGGTCCAACCACCAACCCAACACCACCATGCCCACTAAACCACATCCCAAAGTGTCATGTCTACATGTTTTTGGAATACCACCAGTGATGGCGACTCCACCACTTCCCTGAGCAGCCTGTTCCAATGCTTGACCACCCTTTCAGAAAAGAAATTTTTCCTAATATACAATCTAACCCTCCCCCGGCACAACTCGAGGCCATTTCCTCTTGTTTTATCATGAGTTACTGTTGTGGTTTAACCCCAGCCAGCAGCTGAGCAGCACACAGCCAGTAGCTCACTCCCCCACGGTGGGACAGGGGATAGAACTGGAAGAGTGAAAAAGAGAAAACACATAGGTTGAGATAAAGACAGTTTAACAGGTAAAGCAAAAGCCTCACACACAAGCAAAGCACAACGAGGAATCCATTCCCCACTCCCCACAGGCAGGCAGGGGTTCAGCCATCTCCAGGGAAGCAGGGCTGCGTCACATGTAATGGTTTCTTGGGAAGACAGACGCTGTAACTCTGAATGTTCCTTTTTCTCCTTTGCCCCAGCTTTACATACTGAGCATGACATCATATGGTATGGAATATCCCTTTGGCCAGCTTAGGTCAGTTGTCCTGGCTGTGTCTCCTCCCAGCTTCCTGTGCACCCTCAGCCTTCTCACTGGCAGGCCAGCATGAAAGGCTGGACAGTCCTTGACTGCTGAGCAACAACTCAAAACATCATCACATTATCAATATTTTTACATCTCAAATCCAAAACATAGCCTCACACTGGCTTCTGTGAAGAAAATTAACTTTATCCCAGCTGAAACCAGGACAGTTACCTTGGAGAACCGACCAACACCCTCATCGCCACAACCCCCTTTCAGGTAGTTGTAGACAGCGATAAGGTCTCCCCTCAGCCTCCTCTTCTCCAGACTAAACAACCCCAGTTCCCTCAGATGCTCCTCATCAGACTTGTGCTCCAGACCCCTCACCAGCTTCGTTGCCCTTCTCTGGACACGCTCCAGCACCTCAACATCCTTCTTGCAGTGAGGGGCCCAAAACTGAACACAGGATTTGAGGTGCGGCCTCACCAGTGCCCAGTACAGGGGCACGATCACTTCCCTACTCCTGTTGGCCACACTATTCCTGATACAGGCCAGGACGCTGTTGGCCTTCTTGGCCACCTGGGCACACTGCTGGCTCATGTTCAGCCGGCTGTCAACCAGCACCCCCAGGTCCTTTTCTGCCAGGCAGCTCTCCAGCCACTCCTCCCCAAGCCTGTAGCGTTGCATGGGGTTGTTGTGACCCAAGTGCAGGACCCAACACTTGGCCTCATACAGTTGACCTTGGCCCATCGATCCAGCCTGTCCAGATCCCTCTGCAGAGCCCTCCTACCCTCCAGCACATCAACACTCCCACCCAGCTTGGTGTCATCTGCAAACTTCCTGAGGGAGCACTCGATCCCCTCATCCAGATCATCAATAAAGATATTGAACAAGACCGGCCCCAGAACCGAGCCCTGGGGAACAACCGCTTGTGTCCAACTGCCAGCTGGATTTAACACCATTCACCACAACTCTCTGGGCTCGGCCATCCAGCCAGTTCCTCACTCAGGCAAGAGTAAACCTGTCTAAGCCACGAGCTGCCAGTTTCTCCAGGAGAATGCTGTGGGAGATGCTGTCAAAGGCTTTACTAAAGTCCAGGTAGACGATGTCCACAGTCTTTCCCTCATCCACTAGGCTGGTCACCTGGTCATAGAAGGAGATCAGGTTGGTCAAGCAGGACCTGCCTTTCATGAACCCCTGATGGCTGGACCTGAAGCTCTGGTTGTCCTGCAAAAACAGTCCTTCTTCTTGAAGTAAGCTACTTAAATGCTACTCGTGCCTGCACTCTACATCCTGGACTACAGACTCTGCAGCTTTCTGTAAACACCAATACTTAGCCCTTTATAAGGCCGTTACAGCAATATGTTTATAAGCATAAGTAACTGAGGCAAATTTAAAATAAGAATGTTTTTTTCATATAGAAATGTAGGAAATACAGTTCATCTTTTAAAGTTCAAATGTATAAAATTAACTTACTTATATGGAGGCTCCAACTTGTTATCTTTAAAAATCATTTGTGGATCTACCGTGTGTGTATGTGTATGTACGTATGTGGACATCAGAAGTGCATTTATAATGGCATTGCTGGAGTAGAACGTGTTTTACAAAACACAATGTCAATATATTTATTGAGTTTTGCCCATTTACGCTTTTGTCCACTTATGACTGTTTTTAGTGATAGAGAATTTATTTGCTCTTTGTTCATTGATACATCCATTCAATAGCACCTTGGATGGATTAACTGGTGAACATGGGTGTGAAATAATTTGCTCAAGATAATTCATCCTGAAGGAAGCTAACTCACCAGTTGTGTTCCCCTATACTCTATTAGTATATTCATTGTATGTTGCAAAGGAGTTCATGTTTAGTTTTTTAAAACTAAGTCAGTAGAATTATTGGTAAAACTGTTTCAAAGAGATATTATACTTTTTTTTCTTTTCTGTGACATAACACTTTCAGCATCTATCCAACAAGGTTTTTTTCCATTCTGGTTTACAGAACTACATCTGCAGTTTGAAGTCAGGTCAGCCCAACCTGCTGAAGTGTGAACAACTCCTTGCTTGAGCTGTGATGCTTATGTAAGTTCTTTCTTGCCACTTATTTAATGCCTGCGTCAACAGCAAGAAAATGGAATAAAAGTTCACCGTTGATCTGTCCTTCCTTTATGTACTACCCAGTCCTTACAGTCACCTATACTACTGGGCCAAAAAAAATACAGTGTCTGTGGTTTGAGGGAGGAGACATGTCCTGACTGAGGTAAAAATACATGATGGAGAGCACCTGATTCCTGATCCTCTGAATCACCAGCATTCCTGGCTTGCTTTCTGTGCAGGACTGTCTGAGAGGCAGGAGGCAGCTTATTCTTAGATCTAGTCCTGACATGGAATTGGGAGCACCAGGGGCTGTCACTGGACTCACACACACAAAAACATTACCCGCCCTACTGTTGACAAAATCATAGTGCTGAGCTTCTCTGACAGTCTCTGTGGTGCTTGTGAACAATTCAAAGAACTGGGTTCACTCACTGCTATGAGTTCCTATTTTTTCTTCTGACGTTCACTTTTGCAAGGGATCACCTCTATGTGGAAGCATCTCTTACAACTATGCTTGAAGTTACTTTTAGCACTTTATAAGGTCTTCTCCAGCAGGAGGAGGAATAAAGGTCTGAAAAAATACCTCTCCGGTCTTCCCATATCTGCTCCTTGCTGGATGTCATTGGCTACTTAGTTCAAACTGCACACTTATGAATGCCGGTTGAACTGTGATATTTGATGTCTAGTAGTATTGTAGAGTTAACCTGCAGATTCCTCCTCTGTGACTGGTACTTAGTGTCACCTAAACTACCGGTGAAAGTAGCTCAAAAGTGCCAGGAGTTAGCAAAGTCACATTCCTTACCTGGATCATTGCAACTGCAGCATGACCTTTTCTAATGGTTCTCTCTCTGGGAGAATAGTTTGGGCTGACACAAATCATTCTGAATGCACAAGGTGCTGAATATTTGAAAGATACTTAGCATTTCACATGCTAACTAAGAAATTATTTTTCTGAGGTTGAGTATAATGACATCCGGAAAGCTGGTGGCAAAGTCTCCAGATTATTCAAGGGAAATGACCTTGAAATTGATCAAAGTCCAATGAGTTATTAAAAATTGAGCAAAAAATTGGTAGAGTAGGAGCAAATATGACTAGTGCTCAAGGTATCTGAATTATAAATGCACCTTATTGACTCAGTTAAATTCCCATAAGAACTTGAGACTGCTAAGGATCCATGTACTCTTTAAAAGATTTTTAGACTATGGTTGTACTTTGAAATTTCACCATATTTCAAAGCCTATGGATGATGGTCTCAGTGCTCAGTGGCACACTTCTGCTCAGACAGTCTCCAGTTAGCTGAAGTTAACTGTGTCAAATCACTGCTGCTTCTTACCTATTTCCAACCCCAGTCTGCTCTGGGTTTATAGGTGGGACCACATGGTACAGATTAATCACTCTTATGTGATGCTTCCCAGGATTTTTCCTAGCATAGCTTTCTGTCTACTGTTCTATTTCTGCAAATTATCCCGTGCAGGAACCTGTAGGCGTGAATCTCCTCTCTTTCCATGTGAGTTGACAACATTGCTTCTGAAGTCAATGCAGTTCTCCAGCACGAATAAGAACTGAGTGAAAATAAAATCAGGCCTAGTGAATTGCAGTAACATCAAAGTACACAAATGACAACTGAGTGGCCCAACGTATAATGATAGCACTGCTGTGCATGAATACAAATAGTACAGCATCCTCAGAGTATGCAATGTGTCTGCAATACAGCCAAGGTCTTTAAGTTTCATAAAGTCATATTGAAACTGGAAGGACTGGTGATCTTTTGTTGTTCCTTTTCAGGAGGCATATCATGCAGGATATGTTGATTTATTGTCAAATTATATGGAACAACAGAATAACTGTATGCTATGTGTGAGGTGAGTAGCTTCTTGTTTATGTTTTTTCTGGCCCAGATGTTAGGTGGCAGATAAAAGGTTTCCTTTATTTTGCAAGGTTGTTCTTCAGTCTTCAGTTCCCACCCTGTTTGTGCTCAGCTTCCCTTTTTTTTGGGGGGGGTGGGCGTAGGGAGCAGGGATTAGGTTGCAGATTACAGTATCATTAACATCTAACTGACTATGCTTAAATGCTCTTGTCATGGAAGAATACATGACCAGTGCTGGTCAAAAGAGGCTCCAGCCCATGGGGCAACAAAATGTTAGCCAGACAGAGGTCTGCAGCTCCCTGATGCAGCCAGGAGCTGCTGGTCACAGTCAGAGGATGATGCTGCCGAGGGTAGGCAGGAGACAGTCTGTGAAGCTGGGGCTCCATGCCAAAGGGGTTTAACCTCTGAGGGGACTGTGGGTGTGAATGGGCCTGCACTGGAGCAGGAACATCCCATGGGGCTGCAGCCATGGGAGAGCCACACTGCAGTGGGGACGTGCCTGAGAGAGTGCGGTCATGGGCTCCACCCCGGAGCAAGGACATCTCTGAGGGACTGTGACCATGGGTGACCCACACTAGCAAAGGGACATCCCTGAGGGAATGCAGTCATGGGCAACCCAAACTGGGGCAGGGACAATCCGGAGAGACTATAGATGTGGACAACACATGCTGGGGCAAGGACAACCAGAGGGACTGTGGCCATGGGTGACCCATGCTGCGGCAGGGACACTGAGAAGCAGAAGTGGCAGAGGAAAACCAGAAGTGGAGGAAAACCAGCTGGAACCAGGGATCAGCAGAAGAAAACCATTGCACATATGACCCCAACCTCCTGCACTGTTTGTTACGTCACCAAAGGGGTTGGGATGGGCTGAGTGTAATCCACAGCAAAAATGAGGGAAGTTGAGACTTTATTTTAAACTAATGGTTTTAAACTAAAAGAGGGTAGATTTAGACTAGATCTAAGGCAGAAATTTTTGACAATGAGGGTGGTGAACCACTGGCACAGGTTGCCCAGAGAGGTGGTAGATGCCCCATCCCTGGAACCATCCCAGGTCAGGTTGGATGGGGCTCTGAGCAACCTGCTCTAGTTGATGTCTCTGCTCATGGCAGGGTGGTTGGACTAGGTGACCTTTAAAGGACCCTTCCAACCCAAACTATTCTATGATTCTATGTTTCTATGTCTTCTAAGAGAGAAGATAAGAGTTTGGCTTAAGCTGAGCTTGGGGAAAGAGGAAAAAAGGTGTTTACTTAAATATTTGTTCAATTACTTATGTTTTCTTTTTCTCAATACCCAAATCAGTGATTAGTTATTTTTGCTAAAAATAATTCAATTAAGTGAAAGCTCCCTAAGTTGAGACTGTTTTGCCTACAACGGTCACATAAACAAAATGAAATCTACATATAAAACCCGACTTTATCTGGCTATAATTCAGACCTAAAGAAATTGCTGATTCCTTATACCCTGTTGGTGTCTTGTAAAAGGAACTAATTACAGTTCTCAGAGTGACACCTAAGAATGGATGTAATTTCACCATTGTGGGATGCATGGGAAGGATGCCTCTGTAATGAGAACAGGAAGGTTGCATGGTGGGTGCCCTGCTAGAAGTTACACACTATACCACATGTGAATTTATAATGGAAGAGCTGCTACTGACCATTAGTTACCTTCCTTCGTGATAAAACTGCCTAGAAGCTAAATCTTAGTACTTTGTTACCAGTCCTGAAGACAGTCACAAACTTCAGGTGGTTTCATGTTTTTGGTCCACGTGCTTCCTGATTTTTTCTCCCTGCCCTTCTGCCAGGTACGAAATAGTTATTTTTTCTTTCTCTGAGGTGCATCATTGCAACAGGCTAGGCTGCTTTAGTTCTAGACTGCAAATGAGCTACTACTAGTATCCTAGTCTCTGTTTTTTCTGTGTTTATTCAAGCACTTGTCACTGGTGTATCTAGGCAAACAGATATGTATAACGCTGTCTTTGACCAGGCTCAGTTAGGCACAGAATTCCCTGGATGCATCCAGCTCTGCTCTAGCGTTATGGGCATTTCATTCAAGCTCTTATTCACTTGTATATTCTTTATCACCATTGATTTCTCTGTTTGGGCTTCCTTTAAATGACATTTTGTGTGAGTAACAATAAAATAAGAAGCATCCTCAATCCTGGATATTCTTTAGAAGCGCAGCCAGACTGCTTTCATTTGGAAATCTCCTGTGAACTGTGTTTTCACAGGAGATATCCAATAACCTCTGCTTTCAGCTGCACTTGAAACGTTTTGAGAATGATTTGTCCTGCCTCAGCTCGGCGTTCTGCTTCCTGCTTGTACTGGTTTCCTTCGGATCATTTGCAGCGAAGGTGAACTGTTTAGTATAGGACAAGCCAACCAGACTGGAGTGACTATGTCAAACCTTATGCCACTCTTAAGACAGAGCATTATTTAACTGTATATGCATATAATGAATTCCTCCCCAGTAGAACAGAAGAAATTTCTAGATGACGTGAATGATGTATCCTCTGTATCTGTATCATGTGTAGCATCACACATACTTCTCTGTATCACATGTAGTATGAGATGTTTGTCTGGTTCTATAACTTCATCGAGGTACCACTGATCATGGCACTGGGATGTTTTTGCAGAAAATTCTACTGTTCTGATATTTTTACCACAAGAAGGAAAATTGCAGTCCTCATCTTCCAGACATTGCTATGTTTTTATTTTATCTGGGAATTTAAAAGCAGACATTTCTAATTAGAGATATTTTTGCTTCAGCATATTTTGTTGAAATTCCTAATTCTATTAACATGTTTTGGTAGTTTAGTAAATCCAATAAAAGCTGTGTTAACAAATCTTATCATCTGTTCAGCAGCTCTACTGGATACCAGGTAATACAGATAACCAGGTGCGCGGGAGACCACAGTCCTTTGCAAAGCATGTTGATCTGTTTGTGATCCACTGCCTGAAATGAATTCATTGCAGAACCTATGTCTGATCAGCATAATTTTGCTGTGATTCACTGCTGGCTTCTGAGATATTTAAAACCGGTATGTCATGATCAACTATCAGCAGGGTGATGGTTTCCTCTGTGTTCAGATGAATTGTCCATTAATTGCTGTTAATTGTCTGAAATTCTGTGCTATTGTGCTTCTGGCACTTTGCATTAATTCAGCAATTTCTGTCCCTATTTCCTGTGGTCATACTTCCTTATCTTGGATCTGATGCCATGCTTTTTACCTTCCTTTGTGCACTACCAAAAGATCTTCCTCAAGCCCAGTGAGTTGTCACTTTTTTGTACATTGCATCAAGACTCCTGGCTTGCCATAAGACAAGTGGCTTGGTGAAGTATCTGTCAATGAGTTATGGAAGAATGGATCTGTTCTTTGCTACCTGCACTTCAGGTAGCATCAGTACCCATGCTGCACAATAGATACATTTCCTGGCTAGTTTCCTCTCCTGTAGAATTAAGTTTATGTGCATTTTCTAAGCCAACCAGCTGGAGTTAGAACGATTCAGAGATGAAGCGTATTCGTTTCTGGATTGGTTCTAAGCTAATTATGAAACCTGATTCATAACTTCAGCGTTTTTCAGCTTCCTGAATGTTTAAATTTCACTGGATGGTTATGAGGACATTAAAAGTATTCTTCCGGTGTGTCTACATTAATAAACTAATCTGGGTCAAATTAACTTAAGCACAATTATTGATAGTTTTTAATAGTAAACACATAGTTTAACATAATCTGCACCAAAACATCTCTGTCTGAGACAGTGACTGAGGCAGGTTTAGAAACCAGTAGACAATCTCCAAAGCATCCTGTTCTGGTGGTTGAAATTGAGAGCTTAAAACATTTAAGTGTTTTAACTTTTTTTAATTTGAGTGGTTCCTGTGCTATTTATCTATGTAGATGTAGCTGTAGACGTGCAGGAAGTTGCCCAGCTGGTGACTGGAAATGATGCAAGAGTCTTCCACAGTTCACAGAGTAGACTGTATTATAGTCTATGAAATATAAATGTACAATTATATATGTATAATATTTCTAATACATATAATATTTAGGTCTTCTTTGGATATGCTAGACTTGCTGTGCTAATAGCTATTATAATGAGTAAAGAGATTAGGAAATGTTCAGTAACAAATGGCAGTTACAGTAGGGTTTTTCATAGTTTATATTCAGAAGAAGGTATTGTAAAATTAACACTCCGTTAAACTCTTGTCTAAATTCTCAAACAGCTATCATAATTACCTAATTTAAAGAAATAAGCAATCTTTATAATAATATGGACACAAATAAAGTATTTCTTAGCTACATGGCTTGAAAAGCTTTTTATGTACAATCCCACATAAAGCTGGAAACAGGGCCCTGCATTTTTAATGATGTCTAAGAAATAGAGGCAATTAATTTTTAAAATTGTTAAAAGCTAACCAATTGATAAGAAAATAAATAGTGTTTAAGGTCATTCTGCAGAGTGGAAGGTCCTAAGAACTGCTTAGTGGCAGAACAGTTCTTGAAATGACTACTGTTTATAAATTCTAAGAAAGGTGTTGTGTATTTTATTGTGAATGAATAAAAAAAAAAAATCTATTTTGCTGCTTTTTCCTGTTCAGTTACATAACAGTTAAAAGACGACATTCAGCAAACTGCAGAGCTCTAACTGAATAAAACACCTATCAATTACCTGTACTCTGGATGGCATATGATAGATATTACTAAAACAGAGGAAGAAACAGTAAAATGGCAAATAATTATGGTTTGCCTGGTCAAAGACAATGTGCTTTGAAGTCTTTAGAAATTAATTGTAACTTAGGGAAGCTTAGGTGCCAAGGTAGAAAGTATAAGGAACACACAGTGGAAAATGTTTAAGTATTAAAATAACATTAATATTTATTAATGAAGTTCTGGGGAATGTAAGGAGAGAAAATAGCAGACACAGTTCTGTAGACTTCATATTTTCATGGATCTCATTATCATAGTGTCCTCAGACCAATCACAATCATGATACATTAATTCCAATGTATATTTAAGATCAGACTTAACACATCTTTAAGGATGGTAATTGAGCTCTAAAGAAATTATGATCAAGAGATTTAAACACTCCTAGGTGCAGGTGTCTGAAGGTGAGCAATGAGCTCACCCAACTGTTCAGCCAGGTGACTGATGGAGTTCTGCTCTCTCCTGCATTGGGGTGGTGACCCAATTCACTGGACAAACACTTTCGCTTTTGGGCATTAGCTAAGCTTCGTATCAGTCAGATGGGGAAGCAAAAGTAGCTGTACATAATTTTTCTGCTTCTTCAAAAACTTGGTAGGGATTTAAAACCAAGGCAGTACTACCTTAAATTAAAAGCAAACAAGTGTGCCTCCTTCTATTTCTCTAGTGCATCCTGCACGTTACATAGCTTTCTATATAGTATTCTTTTCCTGAATTATAAAAGAAGCATTTAGCTTACAGTGAAATTTGCATATTCATTGAATTTAGAGTTGCCTGGAGCAAGGATTTATGGGTTTGGACCTCAAGTCCTTTGGGTTTTGTTAACCATTCCATTAGATGGAACGTTAATTGTATCATTAGCTGCCATTTAGAGTATTCAGATGAATGTTTCATTTACTGTGGAAAAATCAGGTAGTTTGATTTTCTTCACCCTGTGACAAATGCCGCTGAAATCTCCCCAAAGCCTTTGACCCAAAAACTTTCAGAACCACATTATACTTTCCTTGAGGAAATTTAGGAAATTATTAAAAAATACATAATTTTTTCCTTGCTGCTTGTCTTGTTTTAATCCCACCCAACAATGAAGCCCCACACAGCCGGTCATTCACTCCCCCACAGTGGGACATGGGGGAGAATTGGAAGAGTAAAAAAGAGAAAACTCACAGGTTGAGACAAAGGCAGTTTAATAGACAAAGCAAAAGCCGCGCACACAAGCAAAGCACAACAAGGAATCCATTCCCCACTCCCCACGGGCAGGCAGGGGTTCAGCCATCTCCAGGGAAGCAGGGCTGCATCACGCATAACGGTGACTTGGGAAGACAGACGCCATCACTCCGAACGTCCCCCCACCCCTTCCTTCTTCTTCCCCCAGCTCTGTATACCGAGCATGACGTCATATGGTATGGAATATCCCTTTGGCCAGCCTGGGTCAACTGTCCCGGCTGTGTCCCCCCCCAGCTCCCCGTGCACCCCTAGCCTCCTCGCTGGCAGCCCAGCACGAGAAGCTGGACAGTCCTTGACTGCTCAGCAACAACCCAAAACATCAGCACATTATCAACATTTTCTCATCCCAAATCCAAAACACAGCCTCACACTGCGTGGGGCTTGGTTGCCAGCTGGGGCTAAACCACGACACCCAAGTAACTCACAAGATGAAGGAGACTGGGCCCTTGTCTCTGCTTGGGGCAGAAGGAAGAACCTTCCCCCCTGTGGTGGGCTGACTTTGACTGGATTCCCGGTGCTCACCAAAGCTGCTATATCCCTCCCCGTACTAAGCTGGACAGAGGAGGGACGTTATAATGAAAAAGTTCGTGGGTCAAGATAAGGACAGGGAAAGATTGTTCATCAATCACCATCACTGGCAAAGCAGACTCAATTTGGAGAAATTAGTTTAATTTATTACAATCAAATCAGAGTACGGTAATGAGAAATAAAAACTGAATCTTCAAACACCTTCCACTCACACCTCCCTGGGCTCAAATTTCTCCTGAGTTCTCTACCTTGTCCCTGTCAGAGGCACAGGGGGAACAAGGAATGGGGACTGTGGTCAATTCATTACACTTGTTTCTGCTGTTCCTTCCTCAGCAAGAGGAGAAGTCCTCACACTCTTCTCCTGCTGCAGCGTGGGGTCCCTCCCACGGGAGACAATCCTCTGTGCACTTCTCCAACATAAGTCCTTCTCACAGGCTGCAGTTCTTCACAAAATGCTCCAATGTGGGTACCCAATGAGGTCACCATTCCTGCCAGCAAACCTGCTCCAGCCGGGGCTCCTCTCTCTCCCCACGGGGCCACAGGCCCTGCCAGGAGCCGGCCCCAGCGCGGGCTGCCCACAGAGTCATGGCCTCCTTCGGGCATCCCCCTGCTCTGGCGTGGGGCCCTCCCCAGGTGCGGGTGCAGATCTGCTCCCCCGTGGAGCTCCATGGCCGCAGGGGCACAGCCGGCCTCCCCGTGGGCTTCCCCGGGGGCTGCCGGGGACCCTCTGCTCCGGCGCCTGGAGCCCTCCTGCGCCTCCTTCTTCACTGCCATTGGTGTCTGCAGAGTTATTTCTCTTATGGATTCTCAATCCTCTTTTCTCCAGATGAAGTTGCCATTGCACATTTTTTTTTCCTCTTCTTAAATATGTTATCCCACAGGTGGTACCACCATCACTGATCAGCTTGGCCTTGGACAGTGGTGGGTCCATCTTGTAGCCGGCTGGCATTGGCTCTATTGGACATGGGGGAAGCTTCTAGCAGCTTCTCACAGTAGCCGCCCCTGTAGCCCCTCTGCTACCAAAACCTTGCTATGCAAATGCAATACACCCCTTCCCCTAAAGTACCCCTACATAACAGATACAATGTTCTCGGGGTAAAGAATCACGAGCATGTGAGTAACAGACAAGACCCAGGAGATGTCGACCATGCAGAATTGTTCACAATGTCACCGAAAGACTGCCAAGCTTGGTGAACCCCACAGATTATCATGTGCTCCCACTATTCCACACAGGGTCTAATGATACTGTGAAAAGGCAACTTCAAACCATCAAAAGACACTATATGTCCTTTGGAATGATGTTAAAAGGATCTGGAGTACAGATGGTTCTCTATACTCGCAGCCAGAGTGGAGACCTGATGGACAAACTAAAGGGCAAGAAGGAAATGCACAGGCAATGGAAGCAGGGACAGGTACTCGGAGAAGAGGACAGGGAAGCTGCCCGGTTGTGTAGGGCTGAGGTCAGGAAGGCCAGGGCACGGCTGGAACAGAACTTGGCAGGGGATGCAAAGACTAATAAGAAGGGCTTCTCCAGATATGTCATCCAGAAAAAGCAGGTCAGAGAAAACGTACCCCCCTTGATGGACAAGACTGACAGACTAACAACAACGGGTGAGGACAAGGCTGAAGTACTGAATGACTTTTCCTCAGTCTTCACTGACAGTGTCTCTTCCCACACCTCTCAAGGGGATGGACTGCAAGATGGGGACTGGACGAGCAAAGTCCCTCCCAATGAAAGAGAAAATCAAGTTCGAGACCACGTGAGGAACCTGAACATGCACAAGACTATGGGACCTGACAAGATGCAACCCAGAGTCCTGAAGGAATTGGCTGATGTAGTTGCCAAGCCACTCTCCATGATATTTAAAAGTCCTGACAGTCAGGTGAAGTTCCTGGAGACTGTAAAAAGGGAAACATTGCACCTGACCCTGGGAACTACCGATCCATCAGCCTCATCTCTGTGCCTGGGAAGATCATGGAACAGATCCTCTGAGAAGCTATGCTGAGGCACATGGAGGACAGGGAGGTGATTAGAGACAGCCAGCATGGCTTCACCAAGGGCAAGTCCTTCCTGACCAACCTAGTGGCCTTCTAGGATGACAGATCAGTAGACAAGGGAAGAGCTATGGATGTCGTCTATCTGGACTTGTGTAAGGCCTTTGCCATGGTCCCCCACAACATCCTTCTCTCTAAATTAGAGAGATATAGATGTGACGGGTGGACTGTTGGGTTGATGAGGCATTGGTTAGATAGTTGCATCCAGAAGGTAGTGGTCAATAGCTCAATGTCCAGATGGAGATCGGTGTTGAGTGGTGTCCTCAGGGGTCTGTAATGGGCCCAGAACCCTGTAATATCTTCATCAATGACATAGTGGGATCAAGTGCATCCTCAGCAAGTTGGCCGATGACACTAAGCTGAGTGGTGCGGTTGACACCTGCGGTGCGGTTCCTGAGGGAACCTCATGAGGTTCAACAAGGTCAGGGGCAGGGTCCTGCACCTGGGTCGGGGCAATCCCCAGTATCAGTACAGGCTGGGGGATGAAGGGATCAAGAGCAGCCCTGCTGAGAAGGACTTGGGGGTACTGGTGGATTGAAAGCTGGACATGAACCAGCACTGAGCACTCACAGTTCAGAAGGTCAACTGCATCCTGGGCTGCATCAAAAGAAGTGTGGCCAGCAGGTTGAGAGAGGAGATTCTGCCCCTCTGCTCCACTCTGGTGAGATCCCCGCTGCAGTTCTGCATCCAGCTCTGGAGCCCTCAGCACAGGATAGACATGGATCTGTTGGAGTGGGGCCAGAGGAGGCCACAAAAATGATCAGGGGCATGGGACATCTCTCCTATGAGGACAGCTGAGAGATTTGGGGTTGTTCATCCTGGAGAAGAGAAGGCTCCAGGGAGACCTTATTGCAGCCTGCCAGTACTTAAAGGGGGCTTATAAGAAAGATGGGGACAGACTTTTTAGCAGGGCCTGTTGTGATAGGACAAGGTGTAATGGTTTTAAAGTAAAAGAACTTTAGAATTAGACTAGGTCTAAGGAAGACATTCTTGGCAATGAGGGCTGTGAACCACTGGCACAGGTTTCCCAGAGAGGTGGTAGATGCCCCATCCCTGGAACCATTCCAGGTCAGGTTGGACAGGGCTCTGAGCAAAGTGATCAAGTTGAAGATGTCCCTGCTCACTGAAGGGGAGTTGGACAAGTTGATCTTTAAAGGCCCTTTCCAACCCAAATTACTCTATTATTCTAAGATTCTGTGAAAGGTATGCACAAGCAGTGGCACAAGTGACTGTCATCCTGGGAAGAATGGAAGGATGCAGCTTGGATGTGTAGGGATGGGATCAGAAAAGCTAAGGAGCTGAATTTGGCAAGGTATGTGAAAAATAATAGTGAGAGCTTTTACAGGTACGTTGGACAGAGAAGGAAGATTAAAGAAAATGTACTCCCTTCTGATAAATGGGCACAACCCATATGAAGAAATCTGAGGTACTCAACAACTTTTTTGCCTCAGTTTTCAAGGATAATCTCTCTTCTCACATCTCCTAAGAGCCTGAAATTCAAGATGGGGACTGCAGGAGCAAAGTGCTTCACATTGTGGGAGATTAGGTTTAAGACCACCTGAGAAACCTGAACATATGCAAGTCCATGGGACATGATGAGCTGTACCCCAGGGTCCTGAGGGAATTGGCTGGTGTAGTTGCCAAGCCACTCTCCACGATATTTGAAAAGTCATGGTGGTCAGGCAAAGTCCCCTCAGAGGTGACAAAGGGAAACATCATGCCCATTTTTAAAAAGACTAAAATGGAGGAACCTGGGAGCAAGTGACCAGTCACCCTCATCTCTGTGCTCAGTAAGATCGTGGAACATGTTCTCCTGGAACATATATCAGACATATGGAAGACAAGGATGTGATTAGAGACAGCCAGCATGGTTTCACCAAGGGCAAATCATGCCTTAAACAGTGGAGTGGCTACATCAGTAGACAAGGGAAGAGATATAGATGTCATCTACATGCATTTCTGTAAGGCCTTTGTCATGGTTTCCCACAACATTCTGTCCACTAAATTGGAGAGATATGGGTTTGATGGATGGACAAATACTATTTAAAACCTTCATCAATAACATAGATGGTGGGACTGAGTGCACATGCAGCAAATTTGCAGATGACACCAAGCTGGGTGGTGCAGCTGATAATGCTAGAGGGAAGGGATGCTATGAGGAGTGGGCCTCTGAAAACCTCATGAAGTTCAACAATGCCAAGTGCAGTGTCCTGCACCTGGATCAGGGCAGTTCCCAATTCAGTACAGGCTGGGGGATGAAAGGATTGTGAACAGCCCTGCTGAGAAGGACTTGGGGGTACTTATGGATGAAAAATTAGATGTGAGCTGGCAATGTGTGCTCGCAACCCAGAAGGCCAACTGTCTTCTGGGCTACATCCAAAGCAGTGTGGCCAGCAGGGTGAGGGAGGTGATTCTGCCCCTCTACCCCACTGTGGTGAGACCCCACCTGGAGTACTGCATCAAGCTCTGAGTTCCCGTGTTAATGAAAGACATAGTTCTGTCAGAGCAGGTCCAGAGGAGGGCTGTGAAAGTTCTCAGAGGGCTGGAACACCTCTCTCATGAAGACAGGCTGAGAGAGTTGGGGTTGTTCAGCCTAGAGAAGAGAAGGCTCCAGGGAGACCTTATTGTGTCCTTTCAATATATAAAGGGGACTTATGAGAAAGATGGAGAGAGACTGTTTAACAGGGCATGTAATGACTGGAGAAGGGGCAATATTTTTAAACTGAAAGAGGGTAGGTTTAGAATGGACATTAAGAAGAAATTATTTGTAATGAGGGTGGTGAGTCACTGGAACAGGTTTCCCAGAGAAGGTGTGAATGTCCCATCATTGAAAGTGTTCAATGTGAGGTTGGATGGGGCACTGAGCAACCTGCTCTAGTGAAACATGTCCCTGCCCATGGGAGGGAGGTTGAACTAGATCATCTTTAAAAGTCCCTTCCAACACAAACCATTCCATGATTCCATGATTCTATGATCATTTTACTCATGCACTACCTAAAGGGAAGGCAGTATAAAAGCTTTCTTGTACATTATATTAAATGCTGAAACAATAAAACAAAACACATTGAAAGCAAACTTCTACATTCCTGGAATAACATCTGCTTGCTGTTTTTCAGGTTTTTTTTTTTAATAAGAAGAGTTGATATTTCGATTAGTTTTTGGTTTTTTCTTCTCATCTTTGACTAGATCAAAGTGGTCTTTCTGCCTCTCTGACTGCCATAGGTTATTTAACAAGGTTTTATATATCAAAGCTGCTTAGATCTACATTACAGTTCATATTCATACTATAATATTATCTGCTTTTTTCTGTTATTCCACCATTGTTTTTCCAAGCAGTGTATATTGGTAAGCATATCTTTTCCTGAAGATTTCATAATCTCATACTTTATAGTGTAACTGCGATGCAGGATGTCATGCTTCATGTCCCTTTGGTGTGTATGTTGGTGCAGAACAGTTACAAGGGCTATGTTCTTTTAGCTCTTCTCCTGGGGATGTATGTGGTAGAGAACGGGTAGGAATGTCTCAATGTCTCTTTTCCACTGCTTATTCACTTGCAAGTACTGCTGAGGTGGGGAATGAGAGATTAAGTGCAGTTTTCCTGGGCCAACCTGTTCCCTATTTTAGATGGTTTTGCGAAAATGTAACAACCTGTTGTTTTTTCATTGAATTAAGAATTTAGCAAGACTCACAAAAGAGAAGACACACCTATGTTTATCCAACTGTGTTTGGGCATATTCTAATTAATGCCAGAAGGAATTGCAAAGAATGCAGCATGCTGTGCTGCGGGACCAGTGTTATTTGCTGCAGAACAGGATGCAGCTGAGTGCAGAGGCTGTATTTTTTCCTCCTCTATCTGTCTGTAATTTCTTGTACCTTCTTCTTAGCATCTGCTTCTGACTACAGTCAAAATAAGAACTCTGGATTATGTTGATCTTGGGTGTGTTTTGCGTTGCAATCACATTATTGCAGATTCTTTGTGGTGCAGTCTAAAACCTACAAAGAACACTGCCAATTAACTAACCAAGTTCTACTTATTTGATTAAAAGGTGTTTTTTCCTTCAGCATTATGAATTGGAAGGATAATTCTTCTGAAATTATACATTAATCCCCCAAGGACAGGGTTCTGTCACCTTCTTGTTTCATTGGAACATGTTTAATACCAACAGTAAAATCTGGAAGCCCTAACAGTTGCTCTGCAAAGTCAGACTAAACCCATTTAATCTCTTTCATCAGTTCTGGTGTCCTCAAGTTTCCTCTGAGGAAGAAAGAAGAGGAGAATTAGAAGAGAAGATTATCTTCAGGTTTAGTTCCCTTATAATCAGATTCTGCTATGAAATGGGGTGGGGATTTTTAGTCCTCTGAAAGTGTCATTAGTAAGTGTGAAAATATAAAGCCCTGAAAAACCTCCTCACACAAGTATTCCTTACTCACGTAGGCAAGACTTTCTCGGTAGAAAGACATTTTTACATTTTTCTGCTGCTTACAAAGGTTTTCAACTTAAGTTTCAGACCACTGCAGCAAAGTACTCGAACAGGTGGACATCTTCTAACGATCTGACTGTGCTAGTGGAAATATTAATGGGTTCACACTTACGCCCAGACATTCCTGAAGTCCTTGATGGAGTGCTGAATTTTCCCTTTAAACTATAGTCCTCTCTCCTTTTTATATTATTGAGCAGCAAAACCCAGGTTTTTTAAATGACATTGATTTTCTTTTTCTGATACTTAGAATCTAAAAGAGCAGAAAGTCTCAAAAATGAAAGTTTAAAAATTATTTTAAAACTTATGGGAAAAATTTCATAAATGGATAAAAGTTTTGCTCTTATTACTACTGTGAATTTTTGATTTACCGATGCCTTTCAGGGCATAATGGAGTTACATTACAAAACTCCATTTTTAAACATGGATAAATCAGTTGTAAATGGAATCTCATAAAGATTGTGGTGTGTTTGTTGTGTTCATTTGATTGCTTGTTTTGATGGAAACAATGCTGACTTTTTGACATAAATTTTACTGAAGAATTTTTTATTTTTTAACATTGTGGTTTATTGATTTTAATCCAAAGGCATGGAATTTGATGAAACCCTTTTGTTTGTGAGTATTTGTATCTCTGTTAATAAAAAGTACTGTAGGTTACAGGATTTCTTCCTAGAATTTTTTAAAGAATTTTGAAACCTCTAACTTTTAAAAAAGTCCCTCAAATAATTAAAATATTTTTGCATTGCTATGTTGTTCAAGCACAATGCTATTGGTACTTTCCAGGTTAATGGAAGATAGAAGAATCCAATCAATTTGTTTATGAGCAGGACTGAAGTCTTCATAGTTCCTGTATTCACCCTTAATCACAAGCTCTGATAAATGTAATTAAAAATTAGATTAATCTTGCCATAAGTACCTATGGCCATTAACATTTTCAGCAAGTTTCTCAGAGTTCTGTTTCAGCATGACCAGAAGTGTCTTAGAGTTGAAAGTGTGAGCAACCATATTTCTTTTATGTCTAAGTCCTGTCAAGTTTTACAGAAAAGGCATTCCTCCTCTTATTTAGCTTGAAATAAAAAAAAAACAAAGCAAACCAAACCAACAACCACCCCCATAAAAAAACCTCTGAAGCTCCGAACCCCCAGAGTATCCAATTTTTAACACATTAGTGTAGGGAGCAGAATACTTGTCTCAGCAGCCCAGTTTCAATTGTGAACCCATATCACCCAGCTCGCAAAGTACAAGTTATGTTCATTATCAAACAGGGAGTATGGATACATGTATGAGAGCAGCAGTATATAGGTTTCTAGGATTCACTAAGCCTGAGAGAATGAACATAATTCCATAACCCTATAGTTAGAGCACTGCTTATACCTCAGTCTAGTTCTTTCTTTAACTAAGCTTTCTATATTTTATGCTAAAAAGTCAGTAGCTAAGGAAATATTGATGAAATGTTGACCTCCTACATGTTACAGAACTAGGCAGTTAACTTCTTGAGAAGCAGGTTCAAATCTTCAGCGAAATAAAGGTATTAAGTTTGGGTTTTGCACTTCAGAAGGGTCTGTTCTAAACAATGAGATAGAACAGGAAGGGCAGTTTAAAATAAATGAATTAATTCTTTTTCTGCTTGCCCAAGGAGAAGAGCTTAGGTACTGTGTTTTGTGAAGGCATTCAGGATGGTTAGTCTTAGATAGTACATCTCAGACTGGTTTTGGATTTGAGGTACATTCTTTTATAACAACAGGTTCATTGTTTTCTTAGGCTAAGACTGGCTCCTGCATGTCTTGTTCTATGGTGAACAAATCTCCCCATGCTTATTAGGGAATCCCTCTACAATTCATGGGTTTGGATTCTACTACAGGAGTCAGAACTGAAAATTTAGGCTCTGAGATTATCAGTGTCTTTCTCATTCTACCCATTAACCTCCTAAAAAAAAAATCTCCTTAGAGTGCTCCAGGCTGCTAAAAATCAGAACTTGCGATAAACACCGTAGCACTAGATTTACAAGCAATTTGTGATACGCTTGGACATGCAAAATAGCTGTTACATTTCACCAGGATTATTTGACATAGTGATTTATTTATGCTTTATTGATATTTTATTAATGAAGCTCTTTAAAGACTTCATTCCATCTTCAGGCACAGTCTGAACCAGTTGTAGTGACTCAGAAGTCACTTTAAAAAGTACAGGCTTGCTCTACTTCTTCTGCTTCCAGAAGAGTAAAAGTCCAAAATATAACATACGCCTCTATGCATGCTTCCAGTCCTGCCCCAACCACTTTCTGTCAGTGGAAGAGTGGGGAAGTTCCTCTTATTCGACCTGAGGAGCTACACTGCCAAATTAAACAGAACGTTTCCTTGGATGAGTGAAAAGGTTTTTGGGGTCGAGGCTCAATGGCTACATCCACAATATTAAATGTCTTCACTAGAGGCAAAGTGATGCAGGGGGGCTGTATTCATTCCGCTCAAAGCTCTAAACTTGACGGTAGTGCAGCCATATATGCCTTATACAACACAGTCTTGAACCTTCTTAGATTTCTTTTTGAGCTCCATGTGGACCTAGAGTATAAATACTATTTTTGGTATCTTTGTTTTCATTGCAGTGTCTGAAATGATAAGACAGCTGAGCTGCAGTCTACCAGAACATTGTTTGCCTTGCATAGTACTGAGTATATGTGTTGAATGGCTGGGATGGGACTTCAAGGTGCTTAAAACTGTTTGCAGCCAAAGCCTATTTTTGTAGTGGTGGAGTAGAGTGTAGGAAATCAGACTTGATGCTCTCTTATCCATACTGACTGTTGCAAATTGTCCTTGAAATAAACTGTCCCAGAGTTACAGCAAAGATTTTTCTGAGGGTAGAGCTAGTTTACCAAAAATTTCAGGAGAAAATGAATGTTTTTTGTAGTGTTGATGACTGGGAAACTGGAACAGAGGAGTTAACCATGGAGTTAACTTAGTTGGTAATGTGGATGTGCAGAATGTCTGTCATTCATGTAGCTCCCACACAGCCAAATTGAAGGCTCTTCCAATATAATTTCAAATGATGAATGAGTTTGAGAATTTTGCCATCTGCTTGCTGACACAGGGAAAAAACGTGTAATTCACTGAATTCGTTATTCCTTCAGGTCTGATAACAGCAACAGATTGTTTGGAGAGTGTAAACATCAAAGAGGGAGAAATGTTATTCACAAGGAAATGGCTTCATATGGTGAGATTAAATGAACAGAGTAGGAATGCTAGATTTTGGGAGGTGTGGGCTGCACTGACAAGCGAGATCCAAAGTTCATTGAGATAAGTAAGAAATGAGAATATAAAAGTGAAAACTTTAACATAGAAGAGTATTGGTAGCTTTCTGCATTTCCTATATGTGAAGGATAGCCTGGTTAAGAAGATATTAAGGTTACAGAAGAGAAAGAAGGGTCATGTAGACTAGTATCAAAATGATCTGTCTTGAACCCATGGAAGTCTTAAATGTAAGGAAAAATAAACCTTGACTTGACAATGCAGAAGAACAAGGATTCCACAGAGTGACTTTGTAGACCTTTGGCAGATGACCATATGTGTTTTGGGTAATGAAGCTTTACAAACATGACCAAGGATAAAACATTAAAGAGCTTTACCTACACATGTAAAGCAATGGTATTAGTCTAATCCTGTTTTGGTAGAATACATCAGTCAGATCTGAGGCCAAAGATGCATGCATTTTAAAGTGCTAATGACATAAATTCTGCCGAAAGTCAGATACAGAATTTTTTAAAATAATTAATGTTATTTTGGATTTTTAAAAAAAGTGTTAGGAGCAATTGTTTGGAACCTCTGTCAGTTAACATTTAAAAAATGCCAACAGATGGCTTTTCCTGCATCCGTGCAGCTGACGATTCCAAAATAAGTAGTGCTGAGAGATTTCTTGGTGAAGCTAAGGGACAGGAAAGGCAGCTGTCACTGAATATCTTAATTACAGCATTTACAAAGTTCTAATTAATGTAATGTTCTTTCTATAGTTATATTAATATAACATCCATTAGTATGTCATTGGTTATACTTTTTGAATTAAATTTGGAATTTGGCACATATTTGAAGCTTGTGGAAGCAAATGTTTGATCTAACTCTTCAGCGTTACATGGGGAGCATGCTTTTAAAATACAGCTTGTAACTTGAAAATGTTAAGTGAAGTTTTTAGAGTCACAGAGGATGTCTTTCTATTGGAAAGCATTGGTACACATTTGATGGCTGTTAGTGCATACGTACTTTTGAGCAACATTTCATAGCGGTGCTGAGAAGACCTTTTACTTTTGAACTGTGTTGTTTAAAATGTCAGAAATTGTTTAGAGATCAGGAATAATACAATTCCGTATTCCTCTAGAATATCAACATTCAGTGGCATTTCAGATGGTAAATTTGATCAGTGAAAAAGTTTAAAAATAACTTAAAAAAAAAGTTAAAAGAAATTGTAAGTTAAAGGAAGATATGGATCAACTCTGTGTAGTTCAAGTAAACATCAGACATAAAATTAAAGGTAAAGTTTCAGAGCTACGTTGTTGGAACTTTCATTTCAAGATTATTCACCATTTTTTCTCTTTCCAGATATCTTTTATTCTGATACCTGATGAAGGCTTAAAATAATGTTTACCTTTCTCCTGACTTTTCTAAAGTCGTGTAACAATAATCAGAATAAGGCATAGGAGACTGCTGTTAATAAAACAGTCCTCCCTTCAAAGAGCAATCCCTTTCAATTGATCTGATCCAATAAAACACTAGTTTTTCCTTTACCCCTTTATTTCCCAAATGCCACTTGTGTTTGTTCTGACAAGATAGTTAAATATCACTGTGTTCTGTTTCCAAAGGCTGTCACTAAAAGAAGGAAGGCCTTGGATGTATACTTATGCTTGGTAAATCTGTGATTGATTACACAGAGCTACATTCATCCAACTTTCTCTTGATGACCATAAGAACTTTCTTCAGTACTGGCCATTTGGGGTAGAAGAAGAGTAAGGAGTCGACGTGGATGTCGTGTCTTGTGCAGTCTAATCAGATTAGATTAAGAGAAAGAAAATACAAAGTGGTGGTACAAGCCCTGGCCTCACATTGCTTCAATCTGTCATGTATTCAGTTTTATACAGCCACATGATTTGGCTGGACAAAGGAGTAACTGGAAAGATAGTTCTGTTATTTACAGGACTGTAAACTAACGAACACCAAAACAAATGAGTTTTATTTGCCTTTTGAGATGTACAGACTTGAAGTACTGTATTATTCTAGATACCTGTTACTACTGTGTATGGTGTTTGCTGCTGTGAATAATTATATAGAAAAACATTTCCAGATGAAGTGCTAGGTAAAGAATACATTGCAAAAATAGCTGCAGACCATAGTGACTGAGACAAGGCTTGGAAGTATAAGGAAAATCAGTACAATACCGGAGATTACTTGCCCTTCTGGGAGTTTCATGGAGAGCAGATTGTTTGAATTGATTATTTTCTTGTGTTGCTAGTAGCTTACCTAGGGAAAAACATTAAAAACTTTTATTCTCTAGTGCAGAAGGTAATATTAAAAAAACACCAGCCAACGAAATCCTGTAGGTTTCCTGCTGCAAGACAATTGAAACGTAATGGAAATTCAATTGATTTTCAGTGGGGAAAGCTGCAGGGCACCAATTATCTGTGCTCTAGAATTGTTGCTTGAAGTGTAGTTGCACATTGAGGAGCCAATCAAATGTATTTCAATCCCTGCACGCAATATACTCCTGTCAACAGTATAAGGATCAAATTTTTCAGCTTCTAATTAAATGGACATACTAGGAGGATCTTTGATTGGCTTTTAAAAGGATATTTGGGACATTCTTGAAAAAATTTATGCCACCTACTCAGTAGCAGCTCTGCAAAACTAACACAAATCTCACTTTTAGTGATGATGAGTTGTACTACCTCAACATATATACGTTGCAGCTCATGATCAGTATGTCTATATCAGACTTCTGTGAAGAGGAAGTGTTAAAAAGATTTAAAACTGACTTTATCTTTTATAGGCAATAAAATTAGATTTCCAAAGAAATCTAATAGCCATTAGGAATATTTATTGCCTGCAGACAGAAGAATTATGTTTTGGAATTTATGGAAGAGTTTTGTCATTCTATAGGCCAGCTGCTGATGGACAGCTAGCAGATAATTACTGTCTCAGATTAAGTAGAAATGGCAAATTGAGACCTATACATAGGAGTTATCTAAACTATTCTAAGCAGCAAGGAAGAGCAACATGGCATGGATTTAACTACTAAGATGAACACGTAGAAGTGAATGGAAATACTTACTGGGATAGAGCTTTATGTAGCTTCTGAGGGTTTTTTTTTCCTTAGGTATTTTTCAATAATTTTGTTATGACTTGAATAATAAAAAAGAGAATACAGTTATTAAATTTATAATTCAAGAAGAATGGCAAATTTTTAGGCAGAAATTTTTAGTGGAACAGAGTAAAGAAGAGGACAACTGGTTAGACAGCTGTTTTAGGGAAAAGTATCTTCTCCTACTGTGTATCTCAATTTGAAATAAGTGTTAATGACACGCATTGGATTAAGTAAGAGTGTATCTTGCAGTAGACACGTGGATTAATTGTTCTGCTCTACTTGGTACTACTAAGCACTTTACTTTGAGCTTGAGGCACTCCAACCTCAAAAAAGATATGTGCCAACTAGCAAGAGTACAGAACATGATAAGACATCTTGAAAAATGAGGAAATATGGAAAGATGTGGACTTTAGTTTAGGAAAAGAGAGACTGCAGGCAGACATGACAACCATTTTCAGATAAGCTGCAAAATAGAAATTAGAATTTGTTCTCTGGGTTCCAAAACATTTACAAATCCTTCAAGCTTTGTATTGACATTTTCATGTTTAATAACTGTATTCCCTATTCTGTCATCCAAGACAAGAATAGGTTTAATATTCAGCAAGAGAGATTTAGATTGGGCATTAGGAAAACATTTCTGCTAGACTAGCTAAGGAATGTCAATAGAAATTGCAAAATCTGTATCATTTAAAGAATGATTTAGGCAAACATCTGCTAAGAATAACATTATAGTTTTTCTTGCTGTGAGCTTGGGTGGAGCAGATCTAGATAACCCATTTTCCTCAAGGCAGCTTTACATTACATTTACAGACAAATGTGCTGAAATTTTAGTAGCTGTTGTTCATGCCTTTCTTGTCCTTCACATAAAAGAGAATATTTACTTATTAGTGTGTAAGACTAACAGAGAAAGTGAGTGTCATGAAATATGAACTGAAGTGACTTTCAGGTCTTGTTCTGCTGTTTCATACTGGGGTGAGTTTCACCCCTCTAGAAAACAATGTTTTCAGGATGGTGATTGCTAAAAGAAATTACAGAATACTGTACATGTTTACTGTAGATATAGTTATGATGTGTATGCCATTAACTCTGCCATATATTCCTCCTTGTTTCACTGGACTACTTACTAAGTAATATACTCCTTGAAGGTGAGAAAAAGAGGTCAACGGATCCCAGAGAGACAAACTGCAAAACAATTGGGAGGCATAAGTAAATAATTTCATCGTTTAAGAAATTAACAAAAATGGTAATCTGGAATCTAATTGCTTTGATTCACTGAGATAGCAAGAAAGTATCAGTTTTATGTATTGCTCTGTCAATTTATAATATTGCATGAATTGACTAATACACAGACATTCCTTCTGAAGTTGTCATCTTATTTTTGTCATTCTTAAACTGGACTTCTAACTATAGTGTATGAGATGCAAGTATTTTGCCCAGTATAAAAAAACAGAGCTGTGCCAGTTTCACTTTTTAGCATCTACAGCATTTAGCAGTAGCATCTACATAAATCTGATTTTTGTCCTTTGCCTTCTATTAGGACCACTATCAATAGATGGTGACATATCAATTTCTCTCTTTAAGCTGACTTTACACTTTCACAAATGGCTGCACAGCATGTAATTGTGCAGAAATAATTCTCCTGAACTGATCCTATATCTTTGCTTTTAACATTGGGAATTTGAATTTGTTAAATGGTCACTCCTGTCCAGCTGAAGGTAGAAAGAAAAAACAGGAGAAGAAAATCAGAGGAGATTTTTTCTTCAGTGGGGTCACCACCATCACCCGGCTGTTTGACTTTGAGAGCTGCTGATTTCAGTCAAGCAAACACCTCAGATGTGTCATTCAGCTCAGTAATCAGACTCCTACTTGTTGATACAGTCAGCAGAGCCTTAAGAGCAATCCAGCTCCCGAAGTGGAAACCTAGAATAGGATTCATTGCCTAAACATGTCTAGTTACACTATAGGTACTCTGGGACTTTTTACCTGGTATGCAGCTGCTGCATTAGAAAGAATATGGGTCTCACAGAAGTCCTACGCCATATTTGCCAGCCTGTTGAAGCACCTTAGATACACTAAGGTATCTAGGCTAAGGTGGTCTAGATTACCTAGGGTGCCTATAGACAACAAAATGAGTCCTGTCCCTGCTAGCTGTTCAGCTCTCTAGATTCCAGGGCTGTACTGAGATTTCCATTGACGATAGTTGGATTTTAGGGGTGTCTGACACTTCCTGGCAGCTATGTTTGGATTTCTTAAAAGTTGAACTTTGTCTTCATCTCTCTCTCTCCAACCTGACTGTACTGATGAAGACAAGTTCTTTCTTTCTTCAAAGGGATTTTAACAAGTTTATCTAGTTAGCATGGTAAGTATGTTGAAATCCTGAAAACATATTTAACAGTAGGCAGCCAATTGCAAACTAATATAAGAAAATTGTAGGAAAAATTACACTGTAAACCCAGAAGTGTTCCACTAGGTTAAATTTAAAAGAATCTGCCACTAGAATTTAATTCTTCCTTCCCAGCTGTTGCAAGTATACTTTTTAAACCTACCCTCTTTTAGTTTTTTTTACGGACAATATTTTCTGACAAACCAAGGCCCTATAGCTTTTATTACAAAAAGCTTGAGTGCTTCAAACTATAGTCTTTATTCTAATACTGGACTGCAGACCTGTCCCTGCACAGATCCTTTCATAGGCAATATGTATTCCTGTTGATCTGATTTGCTGTTTGAATTGATGTCTCATTTTTTCCCATAATGTTATTTGTCACCTTCAGTTTATTGTCTCTTCCAAAAAAAAGGTGTTTATGGTTTCTCTCATGCTTGGGGGAGGTGGCATTGCAAAGCTAAGTATTTGTTTATGTTGAATCTTCTGTAAAGGAATTTCTTTGATACTGTATCTATAAAATCATTGACTACTTTGTAGACATACCAGTGACACTTGGAGGACACTACCTACTGCATCAGCCATGAGGTCCTATTTCCAACGAGTCCTCCAGTCTGCATCCATCATGGTATATTTAGAATGTATTTCTAAAGCATTCAGGAACAATAAATATATTTGAACACCACCTTTCATGAGAGGCTCATAATACCTAACTTTAGTTCCAAAGTCCTATGTTATTGTTATACAAATAACCATGGAACCAATATGAAGTTTGGTTTGGGTTTATATGTGTTTTTGTAATTTTGTCAGATGTTTCTTCCAGCTTGGTTCCTAGGGAAATGTTAGCTGCAGCTCAGATAATTAAAAAAAAAAAGACCTTGAGGACTGCTGTGAACTTGCCAAGAACTGTGCTAAACGGAAGGAGTGTTTATCATTACACTCTTTCAAGCATGAGACAGAAGTTTCTGCTAAAATAAAGCTGGTCAAAGCTGTGATTCCATTTGATCCAGAAAAACACACCCTAGCATTTTTAGTCTGAGGATATATCCTGGCAAAGATTTTGAGATATCCTTCGACATAAAGCACAGAGCTAATGAATTGTTCATGGGTTTATCTCATAGTAAAAGCTGTGCTGTTCATCCTGTCCTTTCTCTTCAGAAAGGTAAATTTCTTCAATCAGATGGCAGGGTTGGATTTCTCCCCCCACTCCTGCCTTGATTACTCTCCTGCCTGCAGAGAGAGGCATTCCTTGAACAAAAATTTGAACTATTGCAATGAAATTCATCCTGCTGGATAAGCAGAATTTTAGTGACCTGTCATTGTCAATGCATAGTTTTGACACTATAAGAATTGGTCTTCAATCTATAGCTGGTGAAAGTATTTCTGAAATGGAAAAAAAGAAAAAATCATTAAAGCTTTTAGAAAGGCAATTAATTCCCTGTAGAAATTGCTTTTAGCATTTAAGAAACTAACTAAACAATTTTAACAGTGCAAAGCACTACAGCAGCTGTTCATCAAGGAAGAAATAAACACCACAGTAACTTCCAAGTGTACCATGATTACTGTTGCTTCTTCAGTGTCTTTACCAAAGATTTACACAAACGTTGCTGTAATAGCAAAGAATGTGCTTCCGTGTAACACAAGTGTTATTACATCTTCATTGTATTTGGGTAAAAATTAAAATGTAATATCTTTTCACTGTTGTTCTATGATAAGAAAAATGTAACTAATAATTATTTTGACCTTTATTACCAAGCTTGCTTTTTTAGCTTTTAGGTTTTTTTTCTTTCTTTCTGTTGGCTTCCTCGATTCTTACCAGCTGGGGAATCCAGCTGGAAATCCAGTAGGGCCTAATTAGCAGAAAGGGGTTGAAGCAGTGGTTGTCAAGCACATTTTTCATATTAACTGGATATGTAACTGTGACAATTTCAGAGTAGCTGAAGTGTTCCCGAACACGTGGCTGAGCATTAAGAATAAATGTTTTGTGTTATGGCTCCACGTGAAATCTGTAATGAAGATCAGGAGCACTGGTCTTGGAAATGAGAGCATAACCCAAATTCTGCCTTGTTATACAAGAAAAAATCTCACCAGGAAGCCTACTGAAATCAATAAACTTTTGCCAGATTTACACAGAGATAATAGGGATTAAAAATTTGGCCTCCCACAGAATATGCTTTCAGCAATGACCAGATAGATAATGCCATATACAAATATCTGACTTGTTAAAATGAGGTTCAGCAATGCCAGGTATGTGATTTTGGTATTTAAGTATCTCAGAACCGGGGTAATTATTTAGCACATTGCATTCAAAATGGCTCAGTACCCTGGTGCTTCCCAGTGCTGACTCAGTACAGTGCAGAGATCCTGCGCAAGGCAGTAAGCTCCTGCAAATAGAGAACCTCCAAATCACTGGAGCAAAATACAGCTTTTCTTACATGTTGTGGTAATGGTTGTAATTGGTGTATTACCATAAGAGTTTTATTTTCTCTTTTACTTAACTTTTTAAATGGGTTATTGTTAAATACTATGGACAGTACAGTATTATACTAAAACTGGAGGGGTTGATTGGTGTGGGTTTTTTTTAATATCAATTTAATTTAAGCAAGAAATTTAATTTGCATGAAATATTATTTTGGTAATTTTCTAGAAAGACATAGATTTTCTGCCATGGATTTTGTGGTCAAAATCCAAACGCAAGAATATCTTTCCCTGAATATCATTGTTTTAATTGTGTTCCAGTGACTTAATAGTTATGCATTTAGAAAGTAACTACTGTGGCATTTTGAAAGGTTCCTGTGAATGGCAAGCTGACAAGTGCTTACATATCATTCTGAGTAAAACTACTTCACATTGTTCTGCTGACTATAGCAACCATAATTACTCCTTTATTCAAAACGCTCAACATGTTTTAAGAAAGAATACAAAATCTTCCCTTCACGTTCTAAAGCTTTACACCGAAGAGCAAATCCTTAGGTACTAGACCATGTAAATTAACGGTATGCCAAGAGTTGCCTCAAATAAATATCACCCCGTCATTTGCAGTTAATTTGACTCAGTCTGACAATGCTGAGCTATTAGCTTCTGGGTGCTGAGCTTACAGAGAGGAACGTAGCAGAGTGACAGGCTGTTGATTGTGCTTAGGCAAACCATTCTCTGTCACACGCACTGGGCCTTCGCTTGGTTTTGTCACTATGCTCGCTATAGGCCCATGGAGAAGAAAGATAAATCTGGGTATTTAGTCAAACCACTAGCCCTTTCTTTGTTCAAAAATTGCATTTGAAGATAGCCACAGTGGTCTGAAACCTATTCAGCAGTTTGAAATTACTCAGCAGCTCACGGGGAGTACATCCCTGAAACTCACGGACATATTACTGCTTATTTCACGGAGATGAGAATTTCATTCCTGGTTTGTTAATTTCCTGTGAAAAACTCATTACAAGTTTCTGCTGCTTACATTAGCATTAGAAAAATACTTAATTGTTTTTGCTTAAAAAGAGTCACTTCATGTAAATCAAGCATAGGAAGACAAATTTTATTAACTAATAACATTTTCGGAAATAAATAAGTTCATAGCCATGCTTTTAGATCAATTTGACATAAAATAAAAATCTCATGTGAACACAAAATAAGACGTAGCAGTCTCTTCAGTGTCAGAACAGCCTGTTCAGGCTACGAATGAGAGCCCTACTGGCAATTCATTTTTGAGAAATACTCCATTACTTACACTAAAAATTAGACTTTTATGATTATAAGTTAGTGAGGTTTCAAAGAAACTTTGTAAAGGATGGAGCCAATAGATGGTTTGAAATTAAAAGGAATAGAACACAAAATACAAATACCTTTAGCTCAACAATTCAATACATGCTGCACCCATATTTCAAATACTGTGCTCAGTCCTCATCCTCCTGTTTCCGAAAGGGCACAGCAAACTAGAAAAGGTAGTGAGGGGGAAACAAAACCAATCAGCCATTCTCCTCTGGAGTGCTGGGAGACTTTGTGCAGGCCGGCTGCGCCTCCCTCTCCCGCCGGCCGGCTGTCTGGGGGCTTCGCCCCCTCACAGCCGCTGTCGGGCACGGGGAGATGTGCCACTCGCAGGGAGCCAGGTCTCTGGGGGTCACTGAGGATCCCCGACCCTCCTGTAACACCGTTGCCACCATCTCATCCAGGGGAGCCCGGGCGCGGGATGAGGAGGGGCTGGAGGCCAGGTTACACGAGGGGAGGTGGAGGGCAGTCCCTGTGCCCAAGGGGCAGAAGAAGGGCACCGGGGACCGATCCCCAGGAAAAGGGCCCTCATCTCCCCACGACCCTCCTCCTCCTCCTAGATGAGGCTGTCTGTCAGGCCACAGGCCCCCAACTCCCAGAACAGCCCTATTTGGCCACATGCATCCCCATCACAGTGGCCTAGTGATGTCACAAGCCACTTTGCTGCCGTTTGTTCCGGCCCTATAAATACAGGGACCCCGGCATCTGGCCCACAATTCGCTGAGCTTCAAGGCCCTCAGATTCCAAGGATTCCTGGAATCAAGAGGTCGAAGAGCAAAGCATGTGGCTGCCCCTTTTTGTGCCGGGGGAGAGAAGACACGTGGCTGCAGGAACCACAGCGGAAGAGGAGATGGTGTGAGACAGGGAACATGGAGCCTATGGAGGTGGGTCCACTGGAAGACCAAGAAGAATCAATGGCAGTAAATCCAACTTCAACAGGGCTTCCCTCCACGACACCATGGCAGCGGTGTCATACAACCACCCAGTGTCACAGGAGCACCTGGTGTCACAGGAGTGCCCAGCGTCGCAGGAGCGCCCGGCCCAGCCACCACACTTGCCATCAGCTGGGAGACCCAGCCTCTGCATCTGGCCATCCTGTGGGTTCATCCATTCCACCACCCAGCATCAACAGTTGTTGCGTTGATCGCCACAGGTGGTGTGAGCCATTCTTTCCCCTCTCCTCCCCTCCCCCTATTTAAAAGACACCCCCTCCCCAATAAACTATGAAAAGAACTGTAAAAATGCTTTCCATCTCTCTTGTTTTGTGTTTTGGTGACTGCATCTGGACTGCTCTGGCCCCTCCTGGTCTCCTCAGTGCAGAAAAGACACTGATGTGTGGGGTGTGGGCCCAGCCCAGGGCCCTCAAGATGGTGAGGGGACAGAGCACAAAAAGTTATGCTGAGGAAACTGCCTCTGGTCATGTGGGTGTTGAGACACTGGAGCAGGTTGCCCAGAGAAGTTGTGGATGTCCCATCCCTGGAAGTGTTCAAGGTCAGGCTGGCTGGGGCTTTGAGCAACGTGATCTAAGGAAAAATACCTGTCAGCCTCACCTCTGTGCCGGGGAAGATCATGGAACAGATCCTCCTAGAAGCAACAGCACATGGAGGACAGGGAGGTGATTCGAGACAGCCAGCATGGCTTCACCAAGGGAAAGTCCTGCCTGACCAACCTAGTGGCCTTCTAGGATGAACTGACTACATCAATGGACAAGGGAAGATCTACAGATGTTGTCCGTCTGGACTTGTGTAAGGCCTTTGTCATGGTCGCCCACAACACCCCTCTCTCTACATTGGAGAGAGATGGATTTGATGGATCAACTGTTCAGTTGGATGAGTTGCATGGTAGCATCCAGAGGGTAGTGATCAACAGCTCAGTGTCCAGATGGAGATCAGTAATGAGTGGTGTCCCTCAGGGATCCATATTGGGCCCAGTACTGTTTAACATCTTCGACATAGACAGCGTTATCGAGTCCACACTCAGCAAGTTTGCAGATGACACGAAGCTGAGTGGTGTGGTTAACATGACTGGGGGATGGGATGCCATCCAGAGGGACCTGGATAATCCAGAGAAGTGGGCCCATGGGTTCAATAAGGCCAAGTGCAGGCTCCTGCACCTGGGTCAGGGCAACCCCCAGTATCAGTCCAAGCTGGGGGATGAAGGGATGGAGAGCAGCCCCATGGAGAAGGACTTGGGGGTCCTGGTGGATGAAAAGCTGGAGAGGAGCTGGCAAAGTGCCCTCGTAGCCCAGAAGGCCAACCACATCCTGGGCTGCATCCAAAGCAGCGTGGCCATCAAGGCGAGGGAGGGGATTCTGCCCCTCTGCTCCACTCTGAGGAGACCCCCCTGCAGTGCTGCGTCCAGCTCTGGATCCCTCAGCACAGGAGAGACATGGACCTGTTGGAGCGGGGCCAGAGGAGGCCACCAAAATGATCAGAGGGATGGAACAGCTCTTCTGTGAGGACAGGCTGAGAGAGTAGCGGTTGCTCAGAGCAGGGAAGAGAAGGCTCTGGGGAGACCTTATTTCATCCTTCCAGTACTTACAGGGGGCTTATAAGAAAGATGAGGACAGACCTTTTAGCAAGCCTTGCAGTGACAGGACAATGAGTAATGGTTTTAAAGTGAAAGAGAGTAAATTCAGACTAAATATATGGAAGAAATATTTTATGATGAGGGTGGTGAACCACTGGCCCATGTTGCCCAGAGAGGTGGTAGATGCCCCATCCCTGGAACCATCCCAGGTCAGGCTGGACAAGGCTCTGCGCAACCTGCTCTAGTTGAAGATGTCCCTGCTCATTGCAGGAGGGTTGGACTAGATGGCCTTAAAAGATCCCTTCCAACTTAAACTCTTCTATGATTCTACGAAAACAAGGGATTAAAAGCATAAAGAATTAGTCATGAATTGCAGGGATGTTTCTCTCTGCAGAAATATGCATCTGAGAAGAAGATCACCTTCCTCTGCAATCATAAACCTTCCTGGAATGCTCATTCACTTCTTATTGCATCCCCTCTGATTTTTGATCAATGTTAAGAGATTTTTCATTAAAGGTAAATATTCAGAATATTTCTAGAAGCTTTTGTTGGGAATTGCTCACATGCCTGAAACTGAGGCTGTACAGCACCTGACGCTGCTTTCTTACAGCTCTTCACGATCTGTGTGTGTACTTCTGAGCTGTACCTCACACTACATCCTGAGCAGTCCTGCATGTATGGAAGGGATGCAGAAAAGGGATCAGCTAAGCTCTGCCATCCTTTCAGAAACAGTTTATTTCTCATTTTACATCTTTGTGTAGCTGGTGGCCAGTACACGCAAAGGTCTATCCACTGACCACTCAGATATTGCCATTTCCATTTGCATGCATTGCCATAACCATTAAATAGTCTGTAGTCAGGTACTGCCTCCTACTTCTTTATTCCTCAAAGTGCGCTAACTGCATCATGAATTGCTGAGACTGAAGAAAGTGTAAAACATCAGGCTTTGCCTTGTTAAATATGTTTACTGGACACCTGTGGGCATTTTTGAAGTATATTGACTCAAATGTTTCATATCTCTTAAAAAATGAAAAGGTGCTTATATGGGGTCATGCTATAGCGTGGTATGTGAATGTCACTTCCAGTTCTAATAAAGCATGTCAAATAAGCTCTAATTTATTTTATTTAGTTTTAGGTAACTCAGTTTAATGGATTTAGAATCTAATGACTTAATATGTTGTAAAGACATAAAAGTTAAACTTACAGAGGAAAAAATGCTGGAAACAAGTTTCAGTGGTAAAGTCGTATCTGATTGATGACTGGAACAGTAGATGCCTGTTTTAAAAGATTCATAGGCATTTTCTTCTTTGGTTGAAGACTACTAAAGCTGGAAGGTTCTTCCCTTCCTCTCTTCCCAACTCATTTCTATCACTGACTGTTCCATGAAGGATAGGTATCTGATTACCCCTTTCAAATCAGATCGTGCCCTACCTGCTCCATGTTATGCATTTATGTTGTATTTTAATATCAAATATTTTATTTTCAAAACACTATGGGTGCACATAGACTGTGAGAATAGATGTGTTGTTAGGAAGATGGTATCCAAAAGCTTGTCTTACACTACTCTGAAGTTAATTTGGTGCTCTGTTGCAAGAAAACAAGGTTATTTCTTTATCCGTAGAGAGATAAATACGAAGGCGGTAGAAGTTCTTCATCTTTCTAGTCATTGTGTCACAGCAGAGATCTGGAAGGGATGACCAAAAGTGCGAAGTTAGTCTGGTCTTTGTTTTCAGTCTTTGACTTTTCTAGAGAAATGGAACCAAGATCTTGCTGGAAGCCTGGTTGTATTCAAAGACAGGGAGGGCAAATGAGGTCAGAACAACAAAATGAGATTCTTTCTTCCCCTCTGACACATCTTGAACTTAAGCTGAAATGTTTTTGAAGGTGAAATTAAGAATATCCTTCATGTGTGTGACAGCACTTTTGGTTGAAACTTACTCAGTTTCTTAAATTAATTGGGTCCCTGAGGGTTGGTGACTTCTGGGATATCTTTTTAAAGTGTGAAAAAATGATCCCACTAGAAATACCATGAGCTGAAAACTACAGGACTATTCTCAGACTGTTCTCCTTGTCTGGACTGCCGTCGCTGGAACAAAATCCACTAAGGGTCTTGAGATATTAACTGCAGGAATGGAGAAAGTTTATACAGATACTGAACCCTTAATGCTTATATAAAAGTTGACAATAGAACTAAACATTAATTTCACAAGAAACAGACGACTTACCATCCTGGAAGTTATGTTATGTGTCCTTGCAACACTTTTCCTACAGTATAAGTCTGAGTTCTATTACCTAATTTGATAATAAACTTATCTCCTTTCTGTGTTTTTATTTCTGTTAACAATTATGCCTTCATTGTGTACAAGATCTCCAATAAATGATTACAGAGCCCAAGATCTGGAAGAAAAGGTTGACACATCCAAACAAAGGCCTCTAATCTCTGAACCTCCTACAAAAGCATCTCTCTTCCTGATTCAGCTGCACTTTCAGTGGAGCAAAGAAAACTCTTTGAAATATAATAAAAGCTAGAAGGGTGAAAAATGCACTGTTTCTTTTTCTTTGTAAATTTTGATTTTGGCATAAGGAATACACCAGTTTTAAGCTAGTGTAAATGCAAATCTAATGGTCTAGTCAAGGGCTTTTTTATTTGAAAGAAGCAGTAATCGTATTCAGTGGGAAGAAAACATTTGTAAGTTGCATATAAATTAAGTAAGAATGAGACACAATTTCTCACTAAGATTTCTCATCAAAAATGTAAATAAACTTTGCAAATTCATAACCAGTAAGATCAGGCTCATAAATAGCTGTGACATAATGTGATATGTAATTCAAAAGACAAAGGTTTGGCCTTTTTCTGTGGCACAGAGTGACAGTTGTTTGAGTCCTTTTTGTCCAGAAACCTTAGCAAACAGCTTTCAGATTTATAGTCTCATTACCTTCCACAATAAACTCTTCCAATAGTAATTCACGTGCTCTGTGATTGTAAGATGAGTGGGAATGTACGTTCAAATAAAAAGACAGGCTGGCCAGCCAGTAAGTGGCCTTTAACATCTCCAATTTGTAGAGTATATTTTCATAGCTATCCAATTCCTGCTTATAAGCCACTGAATAAAAGGGAAAAAGGGAAAAAAAACCCTATCTCATAAAGTTTTCCATATATTCAGGAGAATCATATTTTTCCGTAAGGATGAACAGATTTGGTTGCATTGAGAAAGGTCCTCAGTTTTTGTACATAACAGTGAACATTTTTTCTTATACTTTCCATTCTATTTAGTTTGAAAATGTCTGGATTATTTTTCTTAGAAATGGTTCAAATAAGGAAAAGTATGATACTTGTCAAAGATGTGGTCTTGAGCAGGTTTGTACCACAGCAGGTAGCTGAGCTACTGAATGAAACATGCAAAACGACAATTTATATTGTCATGCAAGTTTGTGAAAAGCATGGGAGGAGCCTTATCTTTGACTTTTGAAGTTTTCTGATTATGGATTCTGCTGTAATACTATTAATAATGTAACATAAAACTTCCATTTTCAGTGCATTTTACTTCTTTTTCTACTTTTTCCAATGGGGTATTTCAATCCAGTTTTGCTCCTGGGCTTTGCCAACAACACACAAAACCTGTCACATTGGTCTCTATCTCTTCCATGTAGAGTGTTCCCTTGAGCAGGTCTTAGTAGTGTTTCATTGGCTTATCTCTGACCTCTCCATTGTTCTTATCTGGTCCTAAAATTGTATGTAGACAATGTTCTGTAAAATTTCTTTGTTGATCATCTGTGTGTCACAGTTGCTGATATGTGACCAGCTGATCACAGGAAAGTGTGGATTTTATGGAGCTGGTACTTGTATTCAGTCATGGAATTTTCCTGGTGTTTTGGTTACCTACCTCCATAGCTGCCAGTTGAGTGCGGAGTAATCTCAGTGGAAATCATAGAACATTTATCTGCAGTCTAGTGTGCAAGGTAGTGTAAATTAAAGTTCATTTGTTTTGCATGTTGCTTATACTGGCAGAAGAGGAAGCCTTACTTCAGTCGTAGAAATTGACTCTTTTTGGTTAATGTACTTAAAATAACAACATATATTTGTTGGTTGACAACACCTGTGTGCGGTGCGACCAGGTGAGCGACCTGCTCAGCCTGGTGGCAGAGCTGAAAGAGGAAGTGGAGAGGCTGAGGGGCATCAGGGAGTGTGCGAGGGAGATAGATTGGTGGAGCCACACCCTGGCGGCCCTGAGGCAGGGGCAGCTGGTGGAGGCTCCACAAGCAACAGGAAATCCCCTGTCCTCTTGCTGCCAGGCAGAAGAAGGGGACCTAAGAGATGAGGGGAAATGGAAGCAGGTCCCTCCTCAGAGAGGCCGACAAATCCCCTCCAGGCCTCCCTCACCGTCCCAGCTGCCCTCACACAACAGGTATGGGGCTCTGGAACTTGAGGGCCAGGAACATGAGGACCCTGGCGAAGGTCCGTCCAAGGGGGTGCCTAGAGTGAGTCAACCAGCCCCACGCATCAAGACATCCTCTGTTAAGAAAAAAAGGAGGGTGATTGTCGCAGGCAACTCCCTTCTGAGGGGTACAGAGGACCCAATATGTCAACCAGACCCAAGCCACAGGGAAGTCTGCTGCCTCCCTGGGGCTTGGGTGAGAGATGTCACCAGGAAATTCCCTGGTCTGGTTCGGCCCACTGATTACTACCCACTGTTGGTCCTACAGGTTGGCAACGATGAAGTTGCACTAAGACGCCCAAAGGCAATTAAAAGGGACTTCAGAGCGCTGGGGTGACGGGTCAATGGAGTGGGAGCACAGGTAGTGTTTTCATCAATCCCTTCAGTGACAGGGAAGAACGCTGAAAGGAACAGGAAAACACATCTCATCAACACATGGCTTGAGCTGGTGCTGTAGGCAGAACTTTGGGTTTTTTGACCACGGGGTGGTTTACATGGCACCGGGCCTCCTCACAGCAGATGGAGTGTAACTGTCTCCATGGAGTGGAGTCACTATCACTGGAAGTATTGAAAAAACGTGTGGACGTGGCACTTCCGGACATTTTTTATTGGGCATGGTGGTGTTGGGTTAACGGTTGGACTTGATGATCTCAAAGGTCCTTTCCAACCTTAATGATTCTGTGATTCTGTGATTCTGTGTGTTTTATATTTTGTTCTATGTTTTTTTTTTTTTTGAATCTGGTTGGCACTGGTGATGGAAGAAAGTTTGCAGATGACACCAAGTTGGGTGGCAGTATTGATCTGCTCGAGGGTAGGAAGGCTCTGCAGAGGGATCTGGACAGGCTGCATTGATGGGTTGAGGTCAGCTGTATAACATTTAACAAAGTCAAGGTGCTGGGTCCTGCACTCAGGTCACAACAACCCCATGCAACGCTACAGGCTTGGGGAGGAGTGGCTGGAGAGCTGCCCGGCAGAAAAGGACCTGGGGGTGCTGGTTGACAGGCAGCTGAACATGAGCCAGCAGTGTGCCCAGGTGGCCAAGAAGGCCAACAGCATCCTGGCCTGTATCAGAAATGGTGTGGCCAGCAGGAGTAAGGAAGTGATCGTGCCCCTGTACTCGGCACTGGTGAGGCCGCACCTCAAATCCTGTGTTCAGTTTTGGGCCCCTCACTACAAGAAGGACGTTGAGGTGCTGGAGCATGTCCAGAGAAGGGCAACGAAGCTGGTGAGGGGTCTGGAGCACAAGTCTTATGAGGAGTGTCTGAGGGAACTGGGGGTGTTTAGTCTGGAGAAGAGGAAGCTGAGAGGAGACCTTATCGCTCTCTACAACTACCTGAAAGGGGGTTGTGGTGAGGTGGGTGTTGGTCTCTTCTCCCACATAACCAGTGATAGGACGAGAGGAAATGGCCTCAAGTTGTGACAGGAGAGGTTTAGGCTGGATATTAAGAAAAAAATTCTTTATGGAGAGAGTGTTCAAATGTTGGAACAGGCTTCCCAGGGAGGTGGTGGAGTCACCATCACTGTAGGTGTTCAAAAAACGTGTAGACGTGACACCTTGGGATATGGTTTAGTAGGCATGGTGGTGTTGGGTTGATGGTTGTACTTGATCTTAAAGGTCTTTTCCAAGGTTAATGATTCTATGATTCTATGAAATCCTGTCAAGGAAGTTGATGTGTTATTTCTTTCACATCTAGATTATTGTATAATGCCCAGTTATAATCTAGATGCTTCAGAAATGGTAAGAGAGTTTCTCTGCCCAAAACAACTTTCAAATGTCAGTTTTGGCAATTGATATAAAGGGACACAAGTCCATGTGTTTCATGGTGTCCAGAATGAAAATTCAAAGCTAAAATTTTTGATGCGCCTTGGAGAGCTTTTGAGGAGGGTTGTTTTAAGGCAACCTAGGGAAACAGCAGTGTCTTGAGTATTTAGTCAAGGTCTGCTACCATCCTCGCTCTGCTTCTAGCCTGCTGGTAGACTGCAATAAACATCTGTGGCTCATGTTAGCCTTCTGAAACCTAAAGGTAATGATACTGATTCCTTCTGGGAGTGATCTGAGATTCAGGTGTAGAAAGCACTGTATGAAAAGTGGTCTTACTAGATATATGCAATTGCTCAAATTAAGCTTGTCAATTAGATGTGAACACATTGATTTTTCTGTTCAGTGAATAAACTTAGCTCTAATGTAAGCGTACTTGTGGTGTGGCATTAACAGTCAAAAAAAAAAAAGAAATAAAGGAAGGAAAGAATAAGAGCCCTACTAATTGTGGAGTTTAATGGCTTAGTGGACTTTGGGGGAGAGGATGTCTGTGGGACTCAGGACAAAAAAGGACATGGCCATATGACTGGGGAGGAAAAAGAGGTTTAGCTGTGGTTTATCTGATTTGCAAGTGCACAGGTTCTCTATGATGTAGAAGAGGGAATACAGAATTTTCCAGTCAAATTTTCAGATGAGTTGCACATTTCTGAAGCCTGGATATTAATTCTACCTTTAAACAAGGGGTCAGGTAACAGCAGTTTTGAAGAAATGCAAACAGCTAGAAGAATGGAAATTGAAACTTGTTAACAGGATGGAATAGATATAGCTTTGGAAGAGCAATGTGGTGAAAGCTGAGGTCATATGGTAAATTTATAAATGCAGATCTACTGAGGAAAATGTCAATCTGATATTAGTCTCTGCATCCCAGTTCAGGACTTCAAATTAAGCAGGTAATTGGACCAGATTAGGTGCATCCAAAAGTGCTGAGGGAGCTGACCAATGTCATTGCAAGGCCACGTTTTATCATCTTTGAATGGTCAAAACAGTCAGGGCAGATTTGTGACAACTGGAAACAGGCAAATGCCATTTGTCAAAAAGGACAAAAAGGAATATATGGGAAACTATAAGTCTCATTTTAGTCCCTGGGAATCTTGTGGAGCAAATCCTCCTGAAAGCTGCATCCAGGCATATGAGGGATGGTAAAGTGACTGTGAACAGTGAGCATGAACTGACCAAAGGCAAGTTGTGCCTTCTGTAGTGAGAAAACTGACTGTGCAGGTAATGGGAGACCAGTGGATGTCATTTACCTTGATTTTAGCAACACTTTCAACCTCATTTTCCATACCCTTATTGTATTCAGATGGTCAAATCTAGTCAAAGCACTAGATGTGTTGACTACAGTGTGTAGCAAAATGACTAGACTGACAGGCTCAAAAAGTAGTGGCTTGAAATCCCACTGGTTGCCAGTTATGAGTGACATTTCCCTGGGGTCAGTACTGCTTTGATGTGTGTGCCAAAAACAAATTCAAACTGGGGGCAATGATCAGTTTGCTGGAGGGCAGGGTTGCTTTTTAGAGGGTTCTCACCGTACTGGAGAAATGAGCTGCCAGAAACTTCATGAATTTTGTCCAAAAAAACAGCAAAGTTCCACATCTGATGCAGAATAAGCCCATGCAAAAGCACAGTCTGAGAGCCGGCTGGCTAGAAAGCAACTTTGTGGAAAATTACCTGGAGGTCCTCATGATGAACAAGTTGAACATGAATCAGCAGTGTGTCTCTGCAGCAATGAGGGCTAACCACATACCAGGATGCATTAGTAACATCATAGACGGCAGGTTAAGCAAAATGGTTATTTCCTCTATTTGACTCTTGTACAAACACATGGGGATCATTATGTCTGGGTTTGGACTCAGCAATATGAGAAAGACACTGACATACTGGAGGGAATCCAGAGGAACATCAAAGGTGGTTAGAGAACAAGGGCACATGGCATTTGAGGAGACACTCAGGGAGTGAGATTCCTTCAGTCCAGAGAGGAGAAGTCTGAAGGGACATTTTTCACAGAATCACAGAATCACTAGGTTGGAAAGGATCTTCAAGATCATCAAGTCCAACCATTAATCCAACGCCACCATGTCCCCTAAACCATGTCCTGAAGCGCCACATCCACACGTTTTTTGAACACTTCCAGAGATGGCGACTCCACAACCTCCCTGGGCAGCCTGTTCCAATGCCTGACCACCCTCTCAGTGAAGAAATTTTTCCTAATATCCAATCTAAACCTCCCCTGGCGCAACTTGAGGCCATTTTCTCTTGTCCTATCACTAGTTACTTGGGAGAAGAGACCAACACCCTCGTCGCCACAACCCCCTTTCAGGTAGTTGTAGAGAGTGAGAAGGTCTCTCCTCAGCCCTCTCTTCTCCAGACTAAACAACCCCAGTTCCCTCAGCCGCTCCTCATAAGACTTGTGCTCCAGACCCCTCACCAGCTTCGTTGCCCTTCTCTGGACACACTCCAGCACCTCAACATCCTTCTTGTAGTGAGGGGCCCAAAACTGAACACAGGATTCAAGCTGTGGCCTCACCAGTGCCGAGTCCAGGGGCACGATCACTTCCCTGCTCCTGCTGGCCACACTATTTCTGATACAGGCCAGGACGCTGTTGGCCTTCTTGGCCACCTGAGCACACTGCCGGCTCATGTTCAGCCGGCTGTCAACCAGCACCCCCAGGTCCCTTTCCGCCGGGCTGCTCTCCAGCCACTCCTCCCCAAGCCTGTAGCGTTGCATGGGATTGTTGTGGCCGAAGTGCAGGACCCTGCACTTGGCCTTATTAAACCTCATACAGTTGACCTTGGCCCATCGATCCAGCCTGTCCAGATCCCTGTGCAGAGCCCTCCTACCCTCCAGCAGATCAACACTCCCACCCAGCTTGGTGTCATCTGCAAACTTAGTGAGAGAGCACTCGATTCCCTCATCCAGATCATCAATAATTTTTCTTTCTACTCCGGGCATTCCTCCTCAGTTCTGCACAAGTGTTTAACTTCTGTGCATTATTTGTAGATAGGGCCAACCATACCTTGGGTTTCTACTTGAACTGAACTCAAACTCCAAATAATTTGCTCACTGCCATCAGAAGCATAGTACTGTTCACTCTAAGAGTACCTCAGATCCTAACTGTATAAAGTCATAAGAACCACTACCCTTACCTCATCTGATTCTTTAACTCTTCCAGTTGTTTAACTTGGACTTCCATTTTCCTTTCCACTTGCAGCTGTATAAAGTTTGTCACTTATGACATTTTCTTGACTTTTTTTCCCTGTGGGTGTCACGATCCACTTAGTACATTATTTTTCTAAAAATGCATTTTCCTTTTCTGTTCTGATGCCCTGCAAATCTCCAGACCCTGGAATTCGAAGGAAAGCTCTGATTCCATCATTGGGGATCTAGGAGTATGTGAGCATTTACTGGAGGTTTGTGTGTTTGATTTTTTTTTAATTCTTAACTGCAAGAAGAATAGTAATTAAAAGCTTTTCTAAAACAAACAAACCAACAAACAAACCAGAAATAACACGGGAGTTGGAGCTGCAGCCATACAGTTAAGTCTGCCATATTTTCCAATTCCTGGGAGTCTTAAGTCTGCAGACCTAAAATGAAAACTGTTCTTAAATCACACTGCAAGTTTCAGTGTTGCAGAGGTTTGGCAGAAGCCTGTTATATTTTCAGAACCCCAAGGAGATGAAGAGCTGCAAGGCTAAAATGAAAACATGTTCCTAAATCGCTGTGGGAACTCAGCATCATAGAGGAACAGCTAACAAGTGCTTCAGTGCGGATTTCCTTCCCTCTTAGAATTTAAGAGTTGCAGGTTTATGCTGGAAGAAATCAAATCTACTCTCAAAAAAAAAAAGCTACTAATAAAACTCAGGAAATCACAGGCAGGGGAAGCTCAATAACCTCTAGATTTTTGCAGGTTATTTGTCAACAAAGTATGAAAATGAGAACAGAATTAGGAGAACAGATTTCTTCCTTCACCTTCCTCAGTGTAAATTGAGAATAACAAAATTGATGACCAGTGCAAGTAAGAACATATTTGGCCCAAGGAGAACTAATTCGAAACTTATGCCAAACCATTCTTTTTCAGTCTGTCTGTGGATGCAAATCTTTCCTCTGAAGTGCAGAATTCCATTGTACATTCAGCACTGAGATCTTCACCCATAACCCATTCAGCAGGAAAGATGGTTCAGCAATTTTAAGACCTTTTGGTTCAAAACTTTCTTTTTTCTATGGAATTACTGTTGGCTTCAATTTTCCTGATGGAATGGGATGTAAAATATTACTAAATGAAAACACAAAGTAATCAGTAAATAAAAGTTTGTCTTGCATTTCACAGAATCACAGAATCACAGAATCACTAGGTTGGAAAGGACCTTCAAGATCATCAAGTCCAACCATTAATCCAGCGCCACCATGTCCCCTAAACCATGTCCTGAAGTGCCACATCCACACGTTTTTTGAACACTTCCAGAGATGGCGACTCCACCACCTCCCTGGGCAGCCTGTTCCAATGCCTGACCACCCTCTCAGTGAAGAAATTTTTCCTAATATCCAATCTAAACCTCCCCTGGCGCAACTTGAGGCCATTTCCTCTTGTCCTATCACTAGTTACTTGGGAGAAGAGACCAACACCCTCGTCGCCACAACCCTCTTTCAGGTAGTTGTAGAGAGCGATAAGGTCTCCTCTCAGCCTCCTCTTCTCCAGACTAAACAACCCCAGTTCCCTCAGCCGCTCCTCATAAGACTTGTGCTCCAGACCCCTCACCAGCTTCGTTGCCCTTCTCTGGACACGCTCCAGCACCTCAACATCCTTCTTGTAGTGAGGGGCCCAAAACTGAACACAGGATTCAAGGTGCAGCCTCACCAGTGCCGAGTCCAGGGGCACAATCACTTCCCTACTCCTGCTGGCCACACTATTCCTGATACAGGCCAGGACGCTGTTGGTCTTCTTGGCCACCTGGGCACACTGCCGGCTCATGTTCAGCCGGCTGTCAACCAGCACCCCCAGGTCCCTTTCTACCAGGCTGCTCTCCAGCCACTCCTCCCCAAGCCTGTAACGTTGCATGGGGTTGTTACGGCCAAAGTGCAGGACCCTGCACTTGGCCTTATTAAACCTCATACAGTTGACCTTGGCCCATCGATCCAGCCTGTCCAGATCCCTCTGCAGAACCCTCCTACCCTCCAGCACATCAACACTCCCACTCAACTTGGTGTCATCTGCAAACTTACTGAGGGAGCACTCGATCCCCTCGTCCAGATCATCAATAAAGATATTGAACAAGACCAGACCCAGAACCGAGCCCTGGGGAACACCGCTTGTGACCGGCCGCCAGCCGGATTTAACGCCGTTCACCACAACTCTCTGGGCTCGGCCATCCAGCCAGTTCCTCACCCAGCGAAGAGTAAACGCGTCTAAGCCACGAGCCGCCAGTTTCTCCAGGAGAATGCTGTGGGAGACGCTGTCAAAGGCTTTACTAAAGTCCAGGTAGACAACGTCCACAGTCTTTCCCTCATCCACTGGGCGGGTCACCTGGTCATAGAAGGAGATCAGGTTGGTCAAGCAGGACCTGCCTTTCATGAACCCATGCTGGCTGGACCTGAGCCCTTGTTTGTCCTGCAGATGCCCTGTGAGCACTCTCAAGACCAACCGCTCCATAATCTTCCCTGGTACAGAGGTCAGGCTGACAGGCCTGTAGTTCCCAGGATCCTCCTTCCGGCCTTTCTTGTAGACGGGCGTCACATTGGCAAGCCTCCAGTCTTCTGGGACCTCCCCTGTTAACCAGGACTGCTGATAAATGATGGAGAGTGGCTTGGCAAGCTCCTCCGCCAGCTCTCTCAGTACTCTCGGGTGGATCTCATCAGGCCCCATAGACTTGTGGGTGTCCAGGTGGTTTAGCATGTCCTTGACTGCTTCCTCCTGGATTATGAGGAGTACATTGTGCTCTCCATCCCCATCTTCCAGCTCAGGGAGATGAAGACGCTGCGGATACCTGGTCTGGCTATTAAAGACTGAGGCGAAGAAGGCATTAAGTACCTCAGCCTTGTCCTCGTCCTTGGAGACAATGTTCCCCGCCATATCCAGTAGGGGATGGAGATTCTCCTTGCCTCTCTCTTTGTTGTTAATATATTTGTAAAAACATTTTTTATTATCCTTTACGACTGTGGCCAGACTGAGCTCTAGCTGGGCTTTTGCCTTTCTAATTTTGTCCCTGCTTGACCTAACAAGATCCTTGTACTCTTCGCGAGTTGCCTGCCCCTTCTTCCAGAGGTGATAAACTCTCCTCTTTTCCCTGAGTCCCAGCAAAATCTCCCTGTTCAGCCAGGCCGGTCGCCTTCCCCGCCAGCTCTTCTTACAGCACATGGGGACTGCCTGCTCCTGTGCCTTTAAGATTTCCTTCTTGAAGACTGTCCAACATTCCTGGACCCCTTTGTCCTTCAGGACTGTCTCCCAAGGGACTCTCTCAACCAGTGACCTGAACAGGCCAAAGTCTGCCCTCCGGAAGTCCATGATAGTTTTGCTGACCCCTCTCCTTACTTCCCTCACAACAGAGAATTCTATCATGTCGTGGTCGCTAAGCCCAAGACGGCCTCCGACCACCACATCTCTCACCAGTCCTTCTCTGTTTGTAAACAGCAGGTCCAGTAAGGCACCTCCCCTGGTGGGCTCACTCACCAGCTGTGTCAGGAAGTTATCCTCCACACACTCCAGGAACCTCCTAGACTGTTTCCTCTCTGCCGTGTTATACTCCCAGCAGATGTCCGGTAGGTTGAAGTCCCCCTCAAGAACAAGGGCCAGCGAATGCGAGACCTCCGCCAGTCGCTTATAGAGTGTCTCATCCGTCTCTTCATCCTGGTTGGGTGGCCTGTAACAGACTCCCAGCAGGATATCTGCCTCATTGGCCTTCCCCCTCATCCTTACCCACAAGCACTCTACTTGGTCTTCACAATCATTGATTTCTATGCAATCAAAACACTCCCTAACATACAGAGCCACCCCACCACCTCTCCTTCCCTGCCTGTCCCTTCGGAAGAGCTTATAGCCATCCATTGCAGCACTCCAGTCATGAGAAGCATCCCACCATGTTTCTGTGATGGCAACTACGTCATAGCTGTCGCGCTGCACAATGGCTTCCAGCTCCTCCTGTTTGGTGCCCATGCTGCGTGCATTGGTGTAGATCCACCTGAGCTGGGCTATCGATTTCAACTCCGGCACGTATTTATTATTAATATATAGGCTAATTTTAATGTTTGCAGCCTTTATAAAAAAACCTTTTACCACAAAGACACATAATAGGTTAGTACATAGGTGAGTATATAGGGAAATGTTTGGTATGTACTTATTTTATCATGTTAAGTACTTCTATACCTGTTTAGTAAAGTTAATTGTATCGGTTTAAATAGAGGGATGGAATAAAATATTCAGGTTGAAAATGCTTCAGTCAGTACCCAAAGCAGTAATTTCTGGAGACTGCTAGAAAGGAACTTCAGCCCAAAATGCTAATACAATTCTTTGTTTTTGACAGGAATTTAAGATTTTCAGTTCTGTGTTGTGGAGACTTGTGTACTTGAAGATTTGTGGCACCTTCCTGGCAAAAAGACCACCTGGTTAGATATTCTGAATTAAAATACCCATTCAACAGGTAAACCACATTTGGCAAAATTAGGAAGTACTGCAGTGTCTATAAAAAGTGAAGAAAAATCACGATGCGTCTAGACCGTGACCTACAAACCATTTCAATCAACAGATGTCTTTCTATTGACGTACTCCACTTTAGATAAGTCTTGTGATCCATTAAGTCTATATCAGTGTAACAACGTGTTATGCTCACATGTAAATCTTCATAGCTTTTAACATGACTTAGGCATGTGCTTAAGACGAAGCAGAACAAGTGGTTTCAATACAGGGATGTTGGAATGTCCTGTCAAACTGGAAATTTAATGAAGGGAGAAACTTGTAAGTTAATGTGAACATAACATCTGCACAGGGAATTAGTTCCCTGATGCTGTGGGCAGCTAAGCTGTGATATAAAACAAATCTAAATTTGGAAGGATCTTTTAATGTGCTCTATCTTCCTGTGTCTATTTTTAATAAATTGGAAAGTCTCTTGGAGAGAGGATCTCCTGATTCCCACTGACTCTTGCCTACTCCAGGATATTTGTGATATCCCACTGCTTTCTGTTTGGAATTAGCAGGTTCATTCATTGTGATGTCAATACTTGTTTTCTTTCATAGTGAAATATGAACGTTTTCAACTAAGTCATGCATGTACATAAATCATATTTGGTGAATTAACTCCAGTACACCAGTGGGATTTTTTTTTTAACAAAACCAAATTTTATGACATTTACCTGTTTGGTTATTTTTTAAAAGAGCTAATAAATTTTTAATTTCACCATCCACAGTGTATTAGTAAAATTTTTTTAATAACTCCTCTTTTTGCTGTTACTAAACACAGATATGACACTAGTATTTACAGTTTCCTTGCATTATTTTTCTGTCAGTGCATTCTGTTGCCATGAAGACTGCAAGTGCTTTTTCTGTGCTAAGCAGCATATAATCATAGAATAGTTTGAGTTGGAAGGGACCTTTAAAGGTCATCTAGTCCAACCCCCCTGCCATGAGCAGGGACATCTTCAACTAGAGCAGGTTGCTCAGAGCCCCGTCCAACCTGACCTGGAATGGTTCCAGGGATGGGGCAAAAAGTCCATGACTTTTCTTGTGCTGAGGGCTCCAGATCTAGATGCAGGACTCCAGGTGGGGTCTCATCAGAGTGGGGTAGAGGGGCAGAATCCCCTCCCTTGTCCTGCTGGCCTCACTGGTTTGGATGCAGTCCAGGACACAGTTGGCCTTCTGGGCTGTGAGCGCACATTGCCGGCTCCTGTCCCGCTTTTCACCCACCAGTACCCCCAGGTCCTTCTCAGCAGGGCTGCTCTCCATCCCTTCATCCCCCAGCCTGGATTGATACTGGGGTTTGCCCTGACCCAGGTGCAGGACCCTGCCCTTGGCCATGTTGAACCTCATGAGGTTCACATAGGCCCATTCCTCGAGCTTGTCCAGGTCCCTCTGGATGGCATCCCGTCCCTCAGGCACGTCAACCGCACCACTCACCTTGGTGTCATCAGCAAACTTGCTGAGGGTGCACTCGATCCCACTGTCTATGGCAGTGATGAAGATATTAAAGAATTCTGCACTTAAAGAAAACAAGCAACAACAATAAAGCATCAAAATAAAAAAGCAATAATATTTTGATAGTTATATTTAAAATGCAATAATAATTTGAGCATCTGATATTAACCAGAACATACTAATCTCTAAAAAAGTAACCAAATATATTCTGAAATCTTTGGGTTATGCTGAGGACTCAAAAACATAGCTAATATACTGTTCACTGCCTTGCAAATAGGCAAAGGGGGGGAAAATTGTCATGAATTCCTCATAAATTGCAGGTATTCCAAAGACATTATGAAACATCTGAGCAGTAAGAAGTTTGTTAAAGAACAAATCTCAGATCACTGTATAAAAATGGCATTAGCCTTTCTGATATGTGTCAAGGAATAAGAGAAGTGTATTTATTTTTGCTATTACCAATTTATTTACCTCTGAAATAGGGCTTAACCAGTTCCATAAAGACACGTAGCCTGCAAGCTAGGTTGTACATAGAACTGATTTAAACTAATTCACCATTTAACCCATAATTGAATTATTTATTTTGAGGCTGTGCAATTTCATATGGACATTATAAGAAATATGTTTTTTTGAATTTCAAATTACATATTGAATTTCAGTTATCTAAATCACAATGAAACCATCTAAAATACATGCCCATGTTTCACCTGGGGTGAAACAGAACATTTACCTAGTGCAAAGTGATCCACCTAATATTTTAGTGGGTGGTCCAGCAGCAACTTCCCCCCAATTAACTGTTCATAAAGCTCTAATTTTTCTTCTTTTCTGTTTTTGAGATATGGCCATTTGAAGAAGCTTGTGCCAGTCAGTTTGGCAAATGAAGATTGTTTCTAAAATTTAAGAGCAGGGAATCACATAGTAAGTACAACATTGCATTCAGTGATCTAAAGGTTACTTTTGTCTACCTCTACCCTTTTGCTCCAAAATACCAAGACAAATTAACTGTCAGTAGCATATGGGACTTCTACACAACCCTGTGGAGTTAGTGCTTGGAATGAAGGATATAAAAGGTAGAAACCTCACCTGGAATAAATCTGCTTAGCTTCACTGATTTCAGATTGGCTGAGCTAATTTATAATAGGTGCACTTCTGCCCCAGAGGTATAGCTGAAGGTAAACAAAGGTAAATACAGTCTTCACACTTGGAGCTCAGGCAATTTAAAGTTTATCTACTTATCTACTTCTCATCTATTCTGAACAGAAGATTTTTCTCACTTCTTTTCACTATATATACACATTAAGCTCTTAGAACCGTAGAATAGTTACATTTTTCTGAATATAAATTCTAAACTTTATGTATCAAACTTGCAAAACATTTTTATTAGAAAATAACAGGTATATTATGCAGCACCAGAACAAATCTAATGACTGATTTGGTTTATCAAAAGTTAAGCCATAGATGAATGCTTTCGAATGTTCCCATAACCCTTTATCCATTTGGTAGTGTGTGACATTTTATCGGTGAGGTAATATGATAGTGCATCAAGCAGGGCGAGGGAGGGGGTTCTGCCCCTCTGCCCCGCTCTGGGGAGACCCCCCTGCAGTGCTGCGTCCAGCTCTGGAGCCCTCGGCACAGCAGAGACATGGACCTGTTGGAGCGGGTCTGGAGGAGGCCCCAGCAATGCTCCGAGGGCTGGAACAGCTCTGCTGGGAGGCCAGGCTGGGAGAGCTGGGGGGGTTCAGCCTGGAGCAGAGAAGGCTCCAGGGAGACCTTACTGCAGCTGCCAGGGCTGAGAGGGGGCTGATAAGAAAGGTGGGGGCAGACTTTTTAGCAGGGCCTTTAGAGACAGGAAAAGGGATAATGGTTTTATAATAAAAGAGGATAGATACAGACTAGATAGAAGGAAGAAATCTTTCCCAATGAGGGTTGTGAAACCCTGGCCCAGGTTGCCCAGAGAGGTGGTAGATGCCCCATCTCTGGCAACATCCCAGGTCAGGTTGGACGGGGCTCTGAGCAACCTGCTCTAGTTGAAGATGTCCCTGCCCATGGCAGGGGTTTGGACTAGATGGCCTTGAAAGGTCCCTTCAAACCCAAACTGTTCTACAATTCTATGACTCTAGGGTGCTAACAATGAATGCTAGACTGTAGACTATATATATATCTATATATATATAAAATTTTTGTGGTTTCAGTTGGGATTGAGTTAATTTTCTTCATAGAGGCTAGTATGAAGTTATGTTTTGGATTTGGGGTGAATAAATGTTGATATTTTACTGATGTTTTCAGTTGTTGCTAAGCAGGCAAGGACTGTCCAGTTTTCATGCTGCCCTGCCAGCAAGAAGGCTGGGGGTGCACAGGGAGCTGGGAGGGGACACAGCCAGGACAGTGACCCAGGCTGGCCAAAGGGATATTCCATACCATATGACATCATGCTCAGTATGTAAAACTGTGACGAAGAAGAAGGAGGAAGGGGGACGTTTGGGATTATGGCATCACTTTTCCCAAGTAACCTTTACATGTGATGGAGCCCTGCTTTCCTAGAGATGGCTGAACGCCTGCCTGACAATGGGAGGTAGCAAATGACTTCCTCGTTTTGCTTTTCCTGGGTGCGTGGCTTTTACTTTACCTATTAAATTGTCTTTATCTCAACCCATGTGTTTTCTCACTTTTACTCTTCCGAGTCTCTCCCCTGTCCCACTATGGGCAAGTGAGTGAGTGGCTTTTGTGGTGAGATTTTTTTCTTGTTTTGAAATTTAGTTGGAGTCTGATAAGCAATGAGAATAATTAAGTCTTTTTCTGGAAATGAACCACATCCATTTTTAGACCTGGTTAAGACTTTTAAGGGGTTAGACATTTCTATGAACCACAAGAATGTTTGGAGACATAATAGTTAAATTAGTAGCTATATGTTGGGACAGAAATTAAATTTCCCTCCCAAGATGATTTTTCTTATATAGTCTTCATAGACAAGCCACTGGCTTGCTGAGAATGTAGGCTACGCTGTCATTTCCTATGCTTCTGTTAATACAGCCCCAATTTTTACTGACCAACCATGGTCAAAACCATAGAGAGAGCATTCTAAGTTTTATGATCCAGAAGACTGAATACTAACACACATTAATTTTTTCTGGTTTTGATTGGTTTACTAGTGTAAAACTGACATAAAATTTTGTAGTTCCTACTTTCTCCAACAATCAGGAACAGTCCCCATGACCACTAGGCTATAGGTGGTTGTTTCAATATTTCATAGAGCTGCCAGAGCATTTGTCTCATGCATGCATTTACTTGTTTCAGAGTCAGAGCTGACAGGTCTTTAAGTTGGTACAATTCAATCCTATCTGATATCATTGGAATAACTGTGACAAAAAAAAAAACAAACACCTTCTAAAACTTTATTGGCTAGAACTTAGTATTTGGGATTGAAAGAGACCTAATCTTTATGGACAAGACACAGAAGGGACAAGCAATGCATGTTACACCTGTGTGTTACTGCAGGCAGGCATAATGTTCAACAATACATAACTGCAAGAACCTTGAGAGATCATCACAACCACCATACCTGTTTAGGATCTTTAAAAACCTATGGTGGAGATTGCACAATCTTCCTATCTCAGTGTATAACTATTGTATTTTTTGAATTATTTTTTGCTATTATTCTGGTCTGAGGATGAAACACAATACCATCATTCCTTGTCCATTCTGTCCTAGGCATACAGAACAATCTGAAGCAGCCCTTTATGTTTTGAAGACTCTGACTCGGGTGCTTCACACTCTGAGTCAAATAACTTTGATTCTTCCGCTGCTTTCTCATAGGACTTATTTTTACAGACTTTTGATTGCAATTGCATGTGCTCGTAGAACAGAGGAGGGCTGACATCTCCCAGTATGCTGCAGCTGCCTGATGAATGAGGCAACATCTACTATTAGATGAAACCCCTGTCTTAATTATGTCCCATTTGGTATTATGCTTACAACACTCACTAATGAAAAATCGGATGTAGCTTCCTGTAATGTTGACATCAGGGTTGAGATTTCAGCTTTTAGAATTTTATTCCTCATACTGAACTAATTTTAGAAGTGGTAGTGGGTATCTTTAAGTAGTATCACAGAGGTAACATGCATCTTTCAGTCATATTCCTGTTAGTGGCTCCTTTGCAGTGAACTGGTACATGTTGGTGCATGTTGATGTGTACCAGGTCAGTTCCTTTTTTCTCAGGGTTGGTAAGGGTATCCTATTATTGATCATTCCCTGGCATCAGCATCTCCTCTTATCTCTGCATGGAAGCCCTACCTTCCCTTGATTTCTGCCTGTGAGTAGTGTCAGTACAAAGAGAAACTGATGTTGTGTCACTCTTTTTGTTCTTGTTTTCAGGTTAAGCTGTTTCACCTCACTGTGATCTTCTTTCATTTTTCATTCATTTATCAGCTGTTTCCTCATCTATCTCTGCATTCCAAAAGGGAACACCAGCCTTCTTTTTGCTGGTCTCTGTTGTGTTCATATATCACCCTGATGGGAAGTAGTACAAGACGTGGACTAGAAAAAGTTCTCCTTTATCAAAGAAATGCTCTAATTCCACTGGCAATGGTTCTCCATCAAATCAGAGTGGTGTTTTGGGGGGGGTGTTTTTGCATAGTGAACAGCCAAAGCTGCTACAAAGGGAATATAGAATTTTTCCTACACTGGCCAGTAAAGTTTCAAATAGCAATAGTATTTTAGCTCTAGTGTCAGTGCCACAATCTTACCCATGGTTGAAATGTAGCTTAAAAAGTCTCTAATATGCTTTTTTTTGTTTCCTTCCACAGTGTCCCCCACTTGGCTTTTCTTTTCTCTTATGAAGTAGCTGGCAAAAAGTTCAAGTCTGAGAGCTCTGTACCGGGGGAGTATTTTTCCTGTAATACTGCTTGTTGTGTTTACAGTGAGTGGCACAAAGCAACTGCCTGAGACTCCATCCCATGGATTAAGGCAGGATCATAAGCACAGGAAGCAAATTCAATAGAATTCAACAGAAACAAGAACTTTCCACAGTTTTTAGAATACTTTTTCCCCTGAATTTTCTTCTTGTTTCTACTGACAGTTGCAGACTGCGGTCAAAGGAGTTTCCTAAATAAGGCAAATTGAGTCCACTAGGTGGTTTTGGCAACGATAGTTGTATCCAAAGCTTATCTAAAGCAATCTGCTGAGCTCCAGTCTTACATTTTTGAACACATTCAAATAAAATGTCCCCAGGAGTTCTATTCTGCGAAGCAATGTGAGTACACAAGTTGTGCTGAAAAATTGAACTTTATTCATTGTTAATGGTTTACAGGTGTTGTAAAGACAATGTTTGAAGATCAGCACATAAGTTATACAATGTGCTTTTCAAACAAAATTGTAATATGTCTCTATGACTGCCCAGGGGCCAGCCGCAAGGTAATGCTTTGACTTGGAAATCCTGTCCAACAGTTTGTAAAATCCACAACTGCGGATTCCTATGCAGTTTTTAGATTTGCTGAGCTACTTATGGGGTTTGGGTACATTTCAGCAGAGTATCACTGCTTACTTGCAGTGATCTTGCAAATGACATAGTATGTGGGTTTCTCTCCTCTTATGGGTTGTATCAGTGGAGCTATTTCCCCGAATAAAGCAAACTTGTGCATTTTGCATCTGCAGAATCAAAATCAAAGCCAGGCATCTACATGGCACAACAGACTTGGTTACAAGGTGCTTCTTGCTTTCTCAATGAGAAAAAAAAAACCCATCTTTGTTTTTCATACAGTGTAATAATGCTACGGTCTGTAACCTATAAATCCTCAGAGTGTTTTTGTCTCGGTACAGTTATCACCTCATAGATAGGAGGCTCCTTTGTGTCGTAATAAAACTTTTTTCAAGTTTAGACCTGAATAGTTTTAATTAAAGAAAAACAAAACTAACAACAAAAAAGATCATGTACTGTTTCAGCACTTGAGATATGGATGTGATAATGGCTTTCTGGCATACACCTAGATTAAAATAATTAAATGCATATATGGCTTAAGGAACTTCCTTTTAAAAAGACTTATTTGACTGTTATTCATAACTTAAATAGCTGGTTTAAGATATTAGTGACCAGGTTTGTTTTCTACTGATTGAACATACTTCATGTATTATGGCACTTTATTTTTTTGGAAACTGCTTTATTGGGTGTAATTTTTGAGCATAGTTATAGTCTGAAAAGCCATTATCTAGCTAACATCTCCTTCACTCAGGGACAACAGTATATATAGGGCTATTAAAGAAACTTTTAATAGCAATTTTTTAAAATCCCTGAGTCAATGTTGCCAAGACTTCTAAAATGACTTTATAAACTTCTTCCTTTGCTGAATTGGTTTATCTTATTGGTCATTTCTGTGTTGGATTCCTCATTGGAAAAAAAGGATCTATTTATTCTCCTGACACCTTTTATATCTTTTATCTCTTCTTTAAGAAAACATCTGTCCATTAGCATACTAATAGCATCTCTGCTTGTACTTAATGGAACTTCTTT